>NC_137962.1:36912380-37308104 GCF_963924665.1 Micromys minutus
AAAACAAAATCAATCTCTTCAGCTCTGTCACTCAAACAAGAGGGCAGATGTTTGTAACACATGTCTGTATCACAACTCATACAATAAAGACCATTGCAGCCTGTCCTGTCCTTCCCACATGCAATACCTACCTCACACACAGTGCAGTGCCAGCGTGTTTCCACATGGTGCTTGCACTCATTGCAGGTGTAGACAAAGCGATCTTGACTCTGTGTATGCAGCTCCACCAGCATGCACATGGTAGACCACTGGGCTCTTCGAAGTGAAGAGAATTCCAGGTGCTTATCCCTTGCAAGGGTGAGGAATGCATCTCTACCATCCATCAGGTCACAAGGAATGAGTGGGTCAGGATCAACAATGGGAGGCAGGGAGTTGGGAGCAGGACAAGCGATGAGACGGATTACAAAGAAGACCTGCCAACAAACAAGCTCATTGTGACTCTTGAACTACGATCCACTGCAATAGAAAGGCACCAGAGGAGAGGAGAGCACGGCAGGAGTGGGTTAGCTAAAGCCCTTCTCCATCCTTGTTCTTTGTGAAACTTTAAAGAACCTAAAACTCAAGCCAGGAATAGTAAGTGGCTTACACCTTTAACCAAAGGACTCAAGAGGAAGAGGCAGAGTTTGAGGCCAGCTGGTCTAAGAAAGCTGCAGGACAGCCATGGCTGTTACATAGAAAAACATCTTGAAAAAACAAACAAAACCTCAAGACTCATATATCCAGGGGCTAGAGAGATGACTCAGTGATTAAGAGCACTGACTGCTCTTCCAGTGATCAATTCCCAGCAACCAACCATATGGTGGCTCACAACCATCTGTCATGGGACCAGATGCCCTCTTCTGATGTGTCTGAAGACAGCTATAGGATAGTGTGCTCACATACATAAAATAAATAAATTTAAACTCATATATCCTGTTACTTCATTTCAGTTAAACTAAAAAAAAAAAAAAAAAAAAAAAAAAAGACCAATATAAGGCTAGGTGTGGTAGGATTATGCCTTTTAATCCCAGTACTTAGGAGGCAGAGGGATCTCTGGGAGTCTATAAAGTGATAATTAAGGCTGTTACACAGAGAAGCCACATCTTGAGAAGGAAAACAAATATAAGATAAAAAGAAACTAGTTATAATTTTATTTTAAAATAGAGTTGAACTGCGATAAGAAAAAAAAAAAATGGGTTGGGGATGTAGCTGAGCTCAGG
Source organism: Micromys minutus (assembly GCF_963924665.1). Lineage (NCBI taxonomy): Eukaryota > Metazoa > Chordata > Mammalia > Rodentia > Muridae > Micromys > Micromys minutus. Next base: position 36,913,580 of record NC_137962.1, read on the forward strand.
AGCCTGGTACTATGTATGATTAGACTAGGCATTTAAGACTGTCCTCACTAGACAGTGAGTGGAAACCGGCCATAACACAAAACAACTAATTATTTCTTTCTTGCTTATCATGATTTGCTTTCATTCCCCAGGTTCTTAGAAAAGCATACTAAAGGAGCAGAGAACAGTGGCTCAGTAGGGTTAGGCATTGCTCTCTGTCACTAGTTGCTTTTGCAGGAGACCCAAGTTCTATTCCCAATACCTTCATGGTAGCTGTCTAACTCCAGGTGCAGGATTTGGTATCCCTTTTGGCAAGCAAAACACCCATACACATAAAACTTAATAAATAAATAAGTCCATGTGAGAAACACTGTAATTGAGTTTTAATTTAGAAGGGGATTTAAATATGGGAATATGATTATGAATGTTTCTGAGTCGGTCTTAAATCTAACATTAAGCATTATAACAAACTGTAATGAGTGGGGCTCTAAGTAACACGAAACATTTGAAAAGCAAATCTGAAACCATGTTGGCACATGCCTTCAATCTGAGAACTAGGAAGATAGAGGCAGGTGGATCAATGTGAATTCAAGGCCATACAGGGGGTTAAAGAATAAGACCCTGTCTTAAAAAAGTCAGAAACCCAAGAAAATCTATCAATATGATTAGACAAACCATGCTTATACTTTAAGACACAATGCAACATCTAGTAAATCTATAAAAGCCTCTTAGTTACATTTTCTGACAAGCAAACTCTATATGCATATTCTTTTCATCCCAATCAAACCCTGGAGTTCCCTCCCAATTTCCAGCAACCTGAAGTTCATCATGCCGGCTAAGGTGAGCAGTTCAGAACCCCGCTTGCCATATCCTTCTACCCCCGTAGCTGCCTCTCACCTCTTTATGCTTTTCCATGGTGGCATACAGTTTCTGAGAAAGGTCATTAGATACATTGGGCATACCAGGCTTCTTCTTGTTGCCCCTACTCAGGCTGCTCTTGTTTTTGCTGGTTTTCTTGTTATTCTTTTTCTTAGCATTTTTGCTGTCTCCTTTTGTTACCTGTAGGGCAGCACAAAGGAGAAAGGAAATGCTAGGTTGTTAGAACAGATCTGGAAATGAGATGAAGGTAAGACGCTCTGACTCTGGGCTGGTAGCTTTTTTTTTTTGTTTTTGTTTTTAGTTTCTGTAGCTGCTTACCACCTACTATTTTCCTTTTAATGGTTCTCCCCCCATCCCCCCTTTTTAAACTTACAAGCACAGGTTTAACTTTCTTTTTTGGTATGTGTATAGCTTAATGAATGTATACTATCTCTGCGCAGGGTCTTTTATTAGAGGTTGTTGAAAAGTTATGAGATTTTAGCTGTGGGTATAGAGAACAGAATTGAACTGGGTTCTTCTTGAAGAACAACACTTACTCTGGAGTTCTAAGCAACCTTTCTAAATTGCCTCCAACAAAGACCAAGCTACATTATGGAAATAAAGCTCATATACTTGTGTTTTTAGAAAAAGCCTCAATTTGCATGAATTGAATCTCAGCACTCAAGAGACAGAGGCTGGCAGATCTCTGAATTCGACAACAACCTAGTCTACAGAGTGAGTTCCAGGACAGACAGGGCTACACAGGGAATTACTTATCTCCAGATTTAAAAAAAAAGGAGAAAAACACAGAAAGAAAAGCCCCAGTTTTCAGAAGCCATTGACTCAAGCGTCCAGATTAGAGACAAGACTGAGTGAGTACCACCATGGCTGGTGATCAAGAAAGAGGAAAACCAGCAAACTGACATGTACGATGACCAATTCAATCATGAAGTTAACCAAAGGTTAAAGCATCCTGGTAAATGGAGGGAGGGAGAACACAAGATAGAAGATAGGTACTGCCATGATTGCTTTAAAAACTTTCATTATTTTGGTGCTGGAGCCCACACATCTAGGGCCTTTGTATTTGTGCGTACCTCAGCACACACCTTAGACATCCAAGGTCTAAGGACAACTTATGGAAGCTGGTTCTCTGCTTCAAAGATGTAGGTTCAGGGAGTGAATTCTCAGTTTGGTGGCCACGTGCCTGAGCTTTTTATTTTTTCCCTTCTTTTTGGACAACATTTCACTATAGTCTGGCCTTAGAACTCACAAGTATATGCCTACTTTTGCCTCTTGAGTGCTGAAATAAAAAGGTGTGTCACTCCGCCTAACCAGACTTTATTAAGTTGAAATCCAGAGAACAGTCTAGATGTGCTCTGGTCAATAACTGACCAGGCTACTATGAAGGAGACAAGTTAACTTTGTTTTAGGCTTGTGCCTGTATGTGATCCCCAGCACTTCTGGAAAAATACACTAGAGGGGAAATGCAGTTAGCAAAAGCCTGTAGCAGCCATAATTTGGCCTATTAGAAGTATTTTTGGTACAGTTCTCCAGGAACTTATATTACTCAATGTCAAGATACTACTTAGAACTTAGTTCTGAGACAGTTTGCCTGGTATGCAGCCAAATTTGGCCTTGAATTGTGTGGGCCCAAGTACTGCAATTAAGCACATCACCCCTAGCAGAATTTAAATTGCTGCTTTACACCAAATTCAAAGTGTAAACTCTTTTCTGTATTATCAATGAGATGTCAAGGTAGACACTCTGGACAAAGAAAGTCCTTACATCAGTACTCTCGTTGCTGGTGTTTTCTTCCCGTTTCCTCTCTTCCTCTTCCTGTTCAAGCTCCTTGATGCTTTCTTCCAGAACATTGGGCCAGAAATCACCTTCAAAGTAGGGCAATTCCTTTGCACTTGTTAATCGATCTTCAGTAGCTTGTTTTAAAATATCCTGTTTTTTTAAAAAAAAAAATCCCCATGTAAATACATTTAGAAATTTTTATGCTTCTTTTCTAAAATTTTTATTTTTTGAGACAGGGTTTCTCTGTGTAGCCCTGGCAGTCCTGGAACTCACTATGTAGACAAGACTGGCCTAAAACTCAGAGAGATCTACCTGCCTCTGCCTCCTGAGTTCTAGGACTAAAGGCATGCACATGCACCACAACCACCCGGCAGGCTTTCTGTTTTTAAAAGAGTTTCATTGTATGGCAAAAATTAAAATGTTCTCTAGGGCACATGCCAGAGAAATTCAAATTATTATTCAATTTGTACCTTCTTTTAGAGAGGTATCACTATCTACCCTTGGTTCACTAGGAACACACACAGCTCATTATGTAAAGCAGGCTGGCTGGTCTCCTTAGAACTCAGTTCCATCTACCTCAGTCTCCTGAATGCTGGGATTAATCACATGTAATTACCAATCCCAGTTCTTTCTTTTCTGAGATGAAGTGCCCCTATTTATCCCAGGATGGCCTGCAATTCCCTAAGTAGGTAAGTCTGGCCTCAAACTCAGAGATCTACCAGCCTTTGCCTACCCACTGTTAGTAAAGACATGTACCACCATATCCTACCCATGGCAGATTTAGATTTACTGATTTTATATGTATAAGCATTTGACCTGCATGCACATGTGTGCACCATGTGTATGCCTGGTGCCCACAGAGGCCAAAAAAGGAAGTCAGATTACCTGGAATTAGAGTCAAGGATGGATGTGAGCGACCATGTGGGTGCTGGGAATCAAATCTGGGTCCTCTGCAAGAACAAGTGCTCTAAGACCCCCATGACACTTTTGAACTTTGAATCATCCTGCCTCAGTTTTCAAAGTGAGATTATCGGTAAGCTTTGCTCATCTGTAAATCACCTAATACCTAGCCTTTCTAAATTGGAAATTTCATGTATTAAAAATAGACTTTAATGAATTAACATAATTATACCAGTTACATATTATAAGACCTAACAAGACTTATCAAAGAGAAGACAGAATATAGTAGACCGGTACATTTCTATATTTGAACTGACCTTGTAGTCATGGACAATACGTTCTGACACAGCTTTGTCAAGCATCTTTTTGTACCACTCTTGCAGGCGCTTGGGTTTTGGTATCTTTTGATCAGGTGGATGGCAATGGAAGATATAGTCATCTCCTTCACTTGGTGGACAGGCCCAGATATGCCCTGTTGTGTATCTAAAAATATATCGAGATATCATTTGTGTCAGAGAAAGCTATAGCAGTGCTCTCAGGAGTGGAGCTATAGGTGCAAACCACTGCACACTGTTCGTCCTGAACACAGACACAAACGCTTACTCTCAACAAGACCCAAAACCAGATGCACTAACAGTTCTCACATTACATACTTGTTTTGAGAGGCCTTGGAGGAATGTTGTGAATTCCATTTATAAAAGGGCTTGGTTCTTGATCGTAAAACCTCAAAACTATATTTTAAGATCAAAAAAAGAGAAGAAACCCACGCTAACAAATTAAGTGCAAGGTGAGCAGCTACAAGCTAGGTGGCAAGTCCTCTCCAGGATGTATGTACGTTAAAGGTAAGGACTCCCCTTCACATCTTAACTTACAAATGAACATGTACTCTCCAGCCCCAGGCCTCCTATATGCTGGGATTGTAAGTGTATAACATCACGATTTCAGTCTCTATATTTAATTATAAAAGGATCAAGAAAACATTTCTCATTCTCAAATGAATAATAATATCAATGGTTTCAACAAAACTGAACTAAAGGATTAGTTTACTAGTTAATACATGGTGATATCACCTTCATTATCACAGATATAACAAACTAGGGTCACAGCTTCACTGTATCTTAAACAACATGAGAAAACTATACATACTGACACATTTTCCATAACACTTTTTAATATACTTACCCTAATTTCTTGACATATTCCAAATATCCAATTAAAATTTCATGATAGACTGCAGTCCGCAAGCATTTAGGACGGAAGAAATGAACACTATCGAGGTAAGATATGTATACTCTCCTATATATAAAAAAAAGGAGGGAAAATGTTTCGTCACATATCAAATTATTTATATGGGTAAAGACATCCTTCTTTCCTGTGCTCTTTTTACTTGTAATTATCATATGGAAATCACAGGTGTGACTATGGGGCCCTGGGTTGGCCAAGGCTCCAATATATTTAGCACATGCTATCCTCACCATCCTGTTTCTGCCTAGCATGCTTTACTATTAGTTATAACATGAACCCAATTTCCTTGCAATTCCTTCTCCCACAACATGAGAAGCTGGTCACATCGAGTCCTACCTCTGGTTGGGAGGGGGACAATCAGAGCCATATTCTTGAACATGCATGCCGAAGAAACACAAGTCAACACCATCAATTTCTTCAAAGGCAAACAGGGCCTTGGTTCGGTATGGAAAAGATTCTGCCATCTCTCCACTATCTACAAACCTACATAATTCAGATTAAAAGGAAACCACAAATCAATCACATTGAAATCAATAATAATTGAGTGTGCACAATCATGGATCTATAAAATATAAAATGGAGATTACTAGACACCTTGCTTTCATGCCTGGTTTCACCTCCACAGTTTTGTCAGAAGCATGAACAACCCGAACAGTGACCTCTCCTGATTCAGGGTGATTTTGTCGCCTCAGAAAGTCATTTACTCGATTCTCCAGAAAGGTCCCAAGTCTGGTAGATGGCAATCCTAGGAATATAAAAGTTACAAGTCACCAAGGTATGGCCTGGTGTACAATTCCTAATGTTAAAGAATAGGAATGAAGTTATCATGGCTAAAATTTTACTGTCAACATTGAGGTTCAACTAACCTGTTGCATTTGTTTTTTCAATATAGTAAGGTAACTCTGGTATCTTATCCCTCAACACAAAGTACTAGAAGGTGCCTATAAATTAATACTACAGTGATTTTACATATGAGTACACTGTAGCTGTGCTCAGACACGCCAGAAGAGGGCATCAGATCTCATCACAGATGGTTGTGAGCCACCATGTGGTTGCTGGGAATTGAACTCAGGACCTCTGAAAGAGCAGTCAGTGCTCTTAACCTCTGAGCCATCCCTCCAGCTCCACTTTTCTTCCTTCTAAATATGTGTCCGATATTATGACATCTATCAGAACAGGAAGAAATTAAGGTGAATTTCAGCAATTTTTTGAATGTTTCAATATTCAGTATGCTATAGAATTATTTTATTTTAGCTATATCCCTTTTACTCTTTTGAAAGATAGGCTCACTATGTAGATGAGGCTGGCCTCAAACTCAGATCTGCCTGCCTCCTGAGTACAGAGCTTAGAGGTGTGCATCACACTTGTTATAAACAGTTAAAATGGATTAATCTTGGCTAGTTTCATTTTCCCAAGATTTAGGATATAAAATATATATAATTTTAAAGACAGGGCTGGCCAGCTGCAAACTCAGAAATCTACCAGCATCTTCCTCCCAAATGCTGGGATTAAAGACGTGTGCCACCACCTCCCAGCTATTTGTAATTTTTAGAGAAAGGTTTACCTCTAAGAATGAGACTTACTTTTAGCAGATAACTTATTTTCTTTCCTAGTTCGTGCAGTTTTCTTTAAACAGCCATCACAGACAAACCTAAAATGTAAACCAGAACTTTGCTTATATAACATAAAAATTAAAGCACCACATAACAAAAAAAAAAAAAAAAAAAATCTATCAATCAAATCCAAGTAAACGCAAACAACTTGACATAATTTCCTACATATGTAACGACGGTGATATAACCAGTATACAGCTCTCAAAAGGCAGGTCAAGGATTTCTAACTGAGAGAAACAAGAGAACAACTGTAACCCCAAATAAGAATGGGAGATAGAAAGATCAAGGAGATCCTGGCCAGAGTATCTCAAAACACAACTATCTACAAAAAAAGAAGTCTTTTTCTTACTCCTTAGGCTTTTGTGCTACATGCTTAACCTGAGAGGGATGCAAGAGGTCATGGAGATATATATATATATATATATACACACACACACACACACACATATATATATATCTATCTATCTCATAAGCAAGTCTGATGATAGACCCGTGTTTCTTCACACCAATCACTCAGCCACACAGCTACACCTCCACAGATTTCTGTTAAGTACACAACACACTAGGAAAGTTCCCTACTACTGAACTTTATGTACTCCTAGGCATTATACCCAGGCTGGTTGTCAATTCTCGATTTTCCTGTGAGCCTTTGAAGTCAGAGTACTGACATTAAATTCTATAATAAAATGACTCCTAATTAAAAAGAAAACAAACAAAAAATAAAGCAAGGTTAATATATGTTTTTGAAAAATAGTTAGGTGGTAGTGGCGGGGGCGTGTACTTTTAATCCTAACACTGAGTTCAAGGCCAGCCTGGTCAACAAGGGAAATCTTATCTCCAAAAAAATCCCCCCCAAAAGGCTCTAGGTATGTGCCACTTATGTGTGGGTGCTTGTGGGTTCATTCTAATAATAGTTACAAGTAGTTGTGAGCTGCTGACCTGAGGGCTAAGAACTGAACTCAGAGCCAATTATTTTAGCCACAATGATTATCTTTGTTTAGCAGACTGGTCTTAAATTCTGAATTACAAGAATTTTTAAAAAATTAAGCCTTTTTTTTTTTTTTTTTAAACATGTCAGTCTTATCAAGCATGTCTCTTAAACATAAAGGCAAATCAAACCGGAAATTGAAACATAGCCATTGACAATCAGTTATTGGCATTTTTCCAGAAAGATGACACTATCTGTGTGTACTCTTAGCTATATTAAAAATCAGTTTCATACAGCAAGGAGACATGACATAATATGACTCTAACTTCTTTTCCCCCTTGGGAAGAAAGATTAGCCTGTTAGCCAGGTGGTGGCGGCACACACCTTTAATCCCAGAATTTGGGAGGCAGAGGCAGGTGGATCTCTGAGACCCAGGACAACCAGAGTTACAAAGAGAAATACTATCTCAAAAAACCCAAAATGAAAAGTATCACTTTTGACTCTTTTAAAATACTATGAGCTTACTACTGGTCCCCTAGCCTGGCCAAGAGTCATTAGTATATCATTCCAATTAGGATACTTCAGGAAGGATGATTAGGTGTTCCTTGGCTTTATCAATACCTATTCCCCCTTCATGACTGTAGTTAGTAATTAGTAAACACTCTCAACAACATTTAACATTTCCTTCTTTTTATGGAGATCGGTATTCATGTGGGAATCTGTCGACCAAAGGCTGGGATTATAGGTTGGTGCCACACCTATAGAGCTATTACAGATGATTTGGGTAACTAAATAGTTAAATGGCAAGTCCTTTATCCAGTATGCCATCTCTTCAGCTGCAATTTATAGTTTTAAACTGGGGTTTATACTGATCCTTTTCCAATCCAAAGAAAAAAGTTTTGGTAGTGTTAGAATAAAATCCAAAGACAACCCATGGCAGGCATATGCTGTAGCAATAAGCTAGACTCCTAATTGCAAAGAAAATACTTAGAAGGACATAGTTTTTTCCAGGTACACCTTTGATTCCAGCACTCAGGAGGTAGCATGTTCCTGGCCAGCCAGAGCTACATAGTGAGGCCCTAACAAAACCAGTAAACTCGAACATACAAAACAGCTATGGAATGCTCATCAAAGAAAACAAATAACATATCCACTAATATCTCCAGTCTCACCCAGATGGCCAGATGATCTCGTGGTGAAGGACACAAATCTGGTGCATCTTTCTTCCACACTCTGTGCACTCAACAAACCTGAAAATGAACAGTACATTCTAAGGTTCTGAAGCATCACCAAACAAAAAATGTCCAATATCTCCTTGAAATTCTAACAAATCAAAAGTCAACTGTCATGCCCAAAGAGTTAAAAAATTAGCTTAGTGGAGTGTTTTTTTTTTTTTTTTTTTTTGCTTTAATGTTACAGGGAGGGCAAATTTCACAAGCAATAAAGCATAGCTATTAAACCAACAACTTAAAATTTCAATCCAGAAAGGCAGTTCTCACTTCTGAGACCCTAAAGCCATCCTACCCATTTTCAGAGTAAAAAGAGGGACCAGTTCCTTTTCAGTGCACTAGGCTCAGAAAGCTGACAGGTAGGCTAAGGGATTCTAAGGATGCACAGAAAATGCAGTGAGGAGGGCACAGCATTAGACAGTAGTGTGATGCTTGGCAGGAACATTAATGAATACTAACTCTAAGGTGATAGACAGCTTTAGCCCCTGTAACATTTATGATATGCAGATGCTAGCTCAAGAACATTAAGTTATCTTGAAAAAAGGTCAGAGTGCGAAACTACTTACAGTTCAGGATCCAGTGTGTCATTTTTTCTCTTGGAGAATTGTTCTTTATTTATTGTACTAAGAAAAGAAAAAAAAATGAGAAAACAAAATAATGACTAATTGAATATACAATGCTCTGAACAAAATTCCTTTTCTGTATTTTTTAGGTCATAGAAATGGAATTATATAATAACACACTGTTCTATATAATACATCATAATTAATAGACACATACACATCCTTTTGAAACAGCTCAGAGAGCTCACCTCCCTCTGCCTCTGTAGTGCAGATTAAAGAATGTTAACATGTACAGTTTTATTCTTAAATCTGGTTCTTATGCAGTGTCTAGTTTTTATAATCTGCTGTCCCTAGATTGTAAACATGGTGTTCACATTGGAAGCAGAGAGGCAAGTGGAACTCTGTGAGTTTGAGGCCAGCCTGGTTTACACAGTGAATTTTGCAAGAGGTATGTAGTTGAGATCTTGTCTTAGAAAAAAAAAAAAAACCAAACCAAACAAAAACAAAAAAATTTTATTTGGGAGGCCGAGGATAGAGAATTGCCTGTAGTCTAGAATAGAGAGTAACACCATACTCTTATCACCCTTCCAAAAAGTACAAAGAAATCCACCAGATGACTGGCGGCTACGGTGGTGTGCACCTCTAACCCCAGTGTTCAGAAGCAAGAAGATCTGAAATTACAGACCAACCTCAGTTACATAGTGAGATCCTACAGGGGCGGGGGGGGGGGGGGGGCGGGGGAAGACACGCAAAAAAAAAAGGCTACCTTCTGAATTTGAGGGAAGTTTGGTTTTAGGAACCAGATGGTCAAGTCCTGTTTTGTTTTGTTTTTTAAGTCTTGTATTTTTAGCAAGGGGAAAAAAAGACTAAGTACATGCCTTAGGTTCCTGCAGTTACCTCAGACTAAATTTGAAGGACAAAACTTTTTCAATTCACAGTATTATATGCCATCACTTCCCATTCTGTTCAGGACCCCCGACTCCCCTATAAAACAAATTTAAAAGTGTATCTTACATAATAAAAGTCTCAAGATTCATTCACCTTCCTGATTTTCCTAAGACCTTGATATACGACCCAAAGACCAAGAGCAGCCAGAATGACATGGGAACTTTTAAAAAATTAGTTTCTTAGGTCATTATAGACTTGCAGAACCAGGAAGGGAATTCTATACTTTTTAACCTTAGAGCCTTACTGATTTAAATTTTAGAATACCTGACAGGCTACTCTGTGGATCCAAGGATAAAAATGACTGACTTCTCTTTCCACATCAGGAAACCCTTCCCTAGTGTAGACTTCTCTGGTTCTGCTAAGAGTAGAAATGTCTCTTTGTAGGTTCTTATTTCTATTTTCCTACACAGCACCCTGAACCTACTACACGTGTTAACACTAATGGAAAGGGAACGCTGTTGTATAAAATAAGACTAACCAGGTGCCTCAGGTTTGTTTCAGTAACACCATCACCTCACTATTTCACATAAACATTCTTCATAAAGTTGACGTATAGCATTTAACTCTCTGTTAAAGAAACTAACAATGCTAGTTAGCAGTTTAGGCCATGTTTTGAAATTTTTCTTGGCATTTACTCAAGACTAGAAACTTATGAAATGACAAAGCTCCAGGCAGGCTCACTTAAAGGTGTATAGTAAAGTCCACTATAACTGGGGGTATTTAGTTAACCTACCAGAGACAATACCTCCAACTTCCTTTGAACTCAATATACTTAACAATGAAATACTTTTATACAAACCTTTCAATTTTTAGAAGAAAAGGTATATTTTTATAAGTACTTATGATGATGATGAATGTCCAATGCTCAGATGACTCTTAGCCCAGAACTTTGTTAACATAATCTAGGGTAACCAGTTGAGTAACAAATAGCCAAAGTAGGTGAGAAGACAACAGAGTCAGTACTTAATTTACCTCAAACATGTTTGTATTAAAACAGTAGCCTATGGCTGTTAGGATACAGTACTGGAGAGATAACAGTATGAGACTACTCTGACATGCCTGAGAACAGTCCTGTGAGAATGGAGAGCTAAAAGCGCAGATTCAAAATAAAAAAGTTACTTACGTTTGAGGTTGAGAAGGGTCATCACCCAAAGAAACGCTCTCCCCTTGGATTTCATTGAAACACTTCTCACAGAAATGATACCTGTCGGCAAGAAGGCCATACTGGGGTGAACTGTTCCGTTCACACAACATAGCCCAAGCCAAGCAACGAAGCCACCAATCACAGCAGGCCAATGAGGGGAACGGGAGCAGAGAGCAGGTCATCAACGGCGACAAGGACATTCAATGATGCAGATTTATGGGCCCCACAGTTTGGGTTTGTTTTGTTTTTTAATTTTTGTTTTGTTTGTTTTTTTGTGTTTTTGCAATCATAGCCAAGCGCAGACAACGACAAGCATGAGGGAGAAAAAAAAACAAAACAAACGAAGAAATGAGGGATTGCAAGACAACAAAAAACAAAAGCAAGACAAGACAACACAAAGCAGAAAGCCAAGGCAAAGCACATATTAGCATTAAATATTTCATTGGGATCACAGGTAGTAAATGATTACACCAAATAAAAAAGAGCTGTCACTTAAACCCATACTGCTTGATTATTACTACTCTCAGTGTTGCTGCTGCTGCGCGCGTGCACGCGCGCACACACACACACACACAACTGAATCTATCACTCAATCATATGTTCTTTTTCTCCCTTGAGACAGGATTTCTTGTATAGTGATATCCTTGAACTGTCTTTGTAGACTACATTGGTCTCTGCCTCCTTAGTGCTGGGACTAAAGGTGTGCACTGTGGCCACCATGCAAGATTTTATTAATGTATGTGAGTGTTTTGTTCTCATGCAAACCAGAAGAGGAAAAAAAAAAAAAAACTGCATTACAAATGGTTGTGGGCCACCATAAGGAACTGAACCTAGGTACTTTGGGAAAACAGGCAGTGCTCTTAACCTCTGAGCCAGTGTTAACAGCATTAAACAAGCCAGGGCAGTCACTGCTTAGATATGCAGGTCTGTTGCAGAAGTCTGAGAAGAAACACTAGATGATTTCTAATGCAGGCTGATTACTACCAACCAGAGTTCACTTATACAGTAACTATATAAGTAAATTTACTTATATAGTAACTTTGAAGTAATCCCTGAACCTCTCCTCTTGTAGTACTTGGATTATAATTTTTGAACCACTATACCCCATTTACAAGGTGCTAGGCTCAAACCCTGACACTAACAAAGTAAATACACTGGAATGCTTTTACATCATAATCCAAAAATAAGAAATTAGGGTGAGATATGGTTCACAAAATTTGTAAAGCTTAAAAAAAAAAACAAAAACAAAAAACTAGAAAATACTAAAGAATATATGCAATACAGATGTCTTCAAGCAGATAACATGAACCACACTCTGTGTCCACACACTTGAGACTATACACACATGCACCAATATGTCTAGATTGTATGTATGTCTACATCAAAGACACATGGACCATGGTCTACACATGGTTGAGCTTACCTGTTCTGGTAACTGTAGTAAGTAGCATCACGGGGGATTGTGCATAACTGTTTGCCATAGCAACATAGAGTCTGTGGAGAGAACTCCAACTGCAAAAGAAAGTATTTGTTTAAGAATTCAAAGACCTGAAGTATAAGGCAGAATAGTCACAAGGGAAAAATCACAAACAAGCCAGTGCCAACTCAGCTCTCACTTAGATAAACCACCAGCAGTTTACTACACAAATTCATCAGGCTGAGTAGGCATATCTGTCCACACTCTTTGCAGATACCCACAAGCAACATGAGCAGTTACAGCAAGGAAAAGAAAGCATCACGTGTGGATCACGCTGCACCTATAAGGATAGCTCCTACTCCATGAGCTTAATCTGATGAGTAAGTACACTAAAGGCTCAGCTCTGCCACATAACTCGTGTGTGTAAAAAATGGTATTCACAGAAAGCACATTACAAATAGACAATATTGTGTGTTAAGGAAAGGACGAGTTGGGGCTGGTAGCCCATTGGTAAAGTGATTCAACAATCTGCTTTGACCTCCAGTCACATGAGAAGCGGAACAGAGATGGGGAGACTGTTGAAGTCAGAAAGAGGGCATTTTTAACCAAAGTCACCACTAGATTCTAGGTATCTTAGAAGTTAGACACGTCTAAAAGCTACTTCTTACCTTTCTTCCACAACAGTATCCAAGGCTCTGCATGACAGGATCAATTTCCTGTTCAAATACTTCAGAAAGTTTGGAGCAATATTTGTATACCCTTGAAGTTTTGCGGTTATATAACCAGGCATTGTTGAACATAAGCCAAATATCATCTATATATTGCCAGGGCTCTTGGTACTGTCCAGTATCTAACTTCCTCTTGATTGTAGAAAGATCCATGGGGCTCTTCACAATATCAAAGTAATCCTAGAAGTATAAGCAACACCACATCACATACTCATGAGCAGGGTATTTAGGGGAAGAGGGAGTGTCTTCCTATCATCATCATCATTAATTTTCCACATAATGTAATGAGTCGATATGACTTACTTCCCGGGAGTTGACTGAAGTCCGTCATTTCTTTAAAAATATTAATCTACCAATGTATTAAGAGGCTTTGAGGATTAAGTACCAGACGAAGCCTACAAATTCTAGAAAATTAGTGTTCTAAAGTAACTAAAAAAAAATTAAAATATTAAAAATTCCCGAATAAACTGTGTCCCTGAAAAGCACTCCAATACCATATCCACTGAATTACACTTATGAAAATCTTTGAATAAAACATGTAAGCAACCTGGGTGCATTTCAATTTCCAAATATTTTGAAATTAACTTTGGGAGAGCAGGTAGATAACCATAAGTTTGAAGACAGTCTTATCTACTTAAGTCAATTTCAGACCAACTAGGGATATAGACACACCCACAACCCAACCCTCCTCTCAAAATAACAAAAATAAAACCCAGATCTTGAGAGTTAAAATAGGGGAAGATTCACTGACCAATGGCTCAGCAGTTAAAAGCATTTGCTGCTCTTACAGAAGATATAGGTTCAGCTTTCTGTACCTCCACGATAGATCACAACCATCTTTAACTCCAGTTCTAGGGGAAGTCATCATCGCCCTCTTTTGGCTGAGGAACCAAAGTGGCACCACCCATCCACATACACATGAAATATAAATAAATCTTTAGAACCAAGGGACTCATCTTTCTGCTGTGATCTATAGCTGTTCAAGTCATCAAAAATAGTTGACTCGACAATCACACCTCTAAGATACCAAAGAGAAACAAATCTGTAACACATAAAAACTTACACACTTGCATTATCAGTGCATGAAGGCCAAGGCAAGACCTAAAAGTTCAAGGATAACTTGGGGTATAAAATGAGACACTCTCTCAAAATCTAAACAAACAAAGCAGTACTGGCACACCGACTTTACAGCAGTCGCACTCAATAGCCCAAAACTGGAAATAAGCAAATACTTGCCAATTAAATACATACACAAAATGCAGCAATAGCAATGTAACTCAGTATTGTATGATTAAAAGGAAGCACTGGTTGACACAGTAACATAACAAGGAAGAACCTCAAAGGTTGAACTGGTGACTGGAGGGGTCAGTGCAAACCGTTAGTCATTCATTCTCAACACCACAACAAAAATAACCAAACTAGGAGAATCCAGAGGAACTAGGCAGCCCTTCCAAAGGCTGGGAAAGAATGAGTGCTACTGCTAGTGATTTTAATGGAGGTAGGGTTTATTTTGGGGAGGTTATGAAAATGAATTAAAACTTGTGGCGATAGTTGTATAGCAATGAAAATACTAAAACTTGCACACTGTAAGTAGAGGAACTTCTGTAACATTAATCATGTTAATAAAGTTGTTTCTCCGTCTAAAAGAAAATAAAAAAATACCAAATACTTACAGGGATTCCTAGAAGTTGTGGGTCCACAGGCTGACGAAAGGGAAGGGATTCTGGGTCCTGCCGGTAAAGTGCCTCCAATGTTGGCATCAGAGCCTGACGCAATTCTTCTGGTTTGAAAACTTTAAGGAGAGTCCATTGAAATCAATTATTGACTGAGCAAAGGGATGGTAAAAACATATTCATGTCAAATGTATCCTAGAACACTAAAGTGACACTGTCCAGAGAAACTTAACTAAGGGCTCATGTTCCAACTTTAATTGCCACTCTGATTTAACCACTTCCTGTAAAACAAAAGAGCTGGTCCATCTTTTACAAGATGAGTTACTTCTCCAGCCAGCTGCAGATTTATTGAGAATAAACTTGGCCAAATAGAAACAGAAGCCAAAGGCTCCTAAGAGACTTCTCAAAGAAACAGTCCAAAAGCTGTTTGTGAAAGATGGGTTCTGTCAAGCAGAGCTTGCAATGTCCTCTGAACTGGTATGGGTGCACACGGCAGCACTCCTAACTTCAGGCATCATAATCCAGACAGATGTTGAGGTAAGGTTGGGGGATATAGGGTAATTAAGGACACAGCAAGATCCTGCTGTGGAATGCAAACGATGAAGCATTCAAGAAATCGATCAATAATTTAAAAAATTTTAAGATATATTTTTATTTATCTGTGAGCATTTATTTGTGTACCTGTGTACAAATGCATTTGTAGAGGCCAAAGAACAATTTGGAAGAGTCAACACTCTTTCCAGCATGGCTGTCATGTGTGTATGTCTGTGTCTCTATGAGTTTGTATACCAAGGGTCAACATTAGATGACTGTTTTAATTCAGGTTAATAATCCTGTTTTTCATTCACATTTAATACTTCATTCTATGTATGTGTAAATTTATGTGCTAAATAAAGCCTGAGGAAAAGAGTGGATGTCTAGTCCCTAGAACTGGAGTTACAGGTAGTTATAACCTACCATGTGGTTGCTGGGAGTTAAATCTGGGTCGTCTATAAAAACAGTGAAGCACTTAACTTTCTCCATCTTATATTCCCATCCCCTGCCAAAAAGGAGTCTTAGGGTCTGAACTCACTAACCAGCAAGTTCCAGAATTCTTCCTATCTCTATTTCCCCAGTAGTCAAATTACAAGTGTACTATAATGCTCAGCTATAAGACAGGGTCTCACTGTCTACCTCAGCTTTACCTGGAATTTGCTATGTAGTAAACAAAGCTAGCCTTGAATTCCAATTTTTCTGCCTCTGCCTCCCAAGCACTGGGAGTAAAGTTGTGCACACAACTGGTATGTTCACACAACTGCTGGAAAACAAATTCAGATCTTGATTGTTTGTGGGAGAAGTATTTTACTAACTGGATGACCTTCTGAGCCTTTACTTACTCTTCTTCTTTGACTGTCCAGGAGCTGGGGAGGACTGTGTAGCAGAGGTGCTCGGCTGGTCTTCCTCCTCTTTCACTTCAGGTTTTAACTCAGTGCCTCTCTCCTCTGTTTCTGTAGGTTCTACTTTACCATCCTCAGCTTTAGCCTGAAAGACCAGGCAGGAACTTTGAGTATTTCACAGATACTCCGGGGCCATGGCCATCACCTTATTTACTCTCTCCACTAGGAATAACCACAAAATCTCTTTTTATAACAGAACCTCACCTCCTTTGTGTCATCAGGTTGAGGATCTGCTGGTTCTGGTTTATCCACGTCCATTTTAACATCCATTTTCACTTCCTGTGAAGGTTGCTTCTCAGGAATAGTCTGGGAATTCACTTCTATGCTACTAGTAGATGGAGGGTTTGAGACCTGGCCTTCAATGCTTACAGCTGGCTGAGAAAGCTGTTGAGAACAACAACAACAAAAAAAAAATGCACACAAAAGTTTGTCAATTGCTCAATCAGAGTTTGTCTCCTCTTACTCAGCTCATTTTAAGAATGGGAAGTACAGTACTGCCAATGCTGGCTGGTTGGTTTTACTTGAATGGTTACCAAGCTTTTGGTGTTAGTTCCAAAGATAACATCCCCTGAGAAACTCAAAGTATAAATAAATTGAAATTAGGGACAATGTGATGGTTCACTGGGTAAAGGCACCTTTTATCAAGTCTGATAACTTCAACTTGATCCCTGGGACCCATACGGTAGAAGAGAACCAACTGCTACAGGTTGTCCTGACTTGTGTGTTTATATGTAACTAGTCCCATAACGTTTTAGTTTAATTTCTCAGTACTGCAACATAATCTGTTTCAAATATCTTTACATAAATAAAGAACACTGTGATAACGTAAGATCCTAGAACATAGAATAAAGAAAAATGAGGAGCAAAACTAAACAAAACCATGAGAAAGAAAAACAAAAACATTGCTGGAGCTTAACTTATTCTGAGGACACGCTGATATACATCTACTTACTGGAGTGGAAGGCTGAGGAGGCATCAATGGTGCTGTTGGGGTAGGAACAGAAGCTGCTGTATTCTGCTGTGAGCGAGGTTGTTGTTGGGACTGGTCAGCAGAAGCAGCAGCAGGAAGTGAAGGCTGCACTTGGGGAGGCAGATGCGTTGGTGGTGTAGGTGTCTGTCTAGATGGGGGATGTAGAGACTGGGGCTGTGGTCCAGTTGGGATGGCAGGAGGTGTAGGAACAGGTGCTGGAATTCCTGTTGCTGGTGGTTGTTGAGTCCCTATGCTCGGAGGGGTATGATGAGGAGTAGGGGTACGGCTAGGAACAGGAGAAGGTGAATTCTGATGAGCTTGTTGAGGCAGAGTAGGACAGTGAATATGGCTCCCTTGAGACCCTGGAGGCATTATAGGAGAGTTCACTGGGCAGGAAGAACTGGACAGTTGGGCCTGTGAAAATGAAAAATATACAGTATTACAAAGGCAGGACATATAGTACTTAGTACACGAGAGAATAAACAAAAAACAATACCTAATGCTTTTCATTCTGAAAAAAATGTCTTGGTATGTAGAACTGGCTAGCTTTAACTAACAGGAATCTGTTCACCTGTCTCTGTCTCCAGAGCAAGGATTAAAGATGTGTATGATTAGAAAGCAGCCACAAGAGGAAATCAGATCCACTGAAATGGAGTTACAGGCACTTGTGAGATAACTGATACAAAGACAATGGAATCTGAACCAGAGTCTACTTGAAGAACAGCAAGTGGTCTTAACTTCAAAGCCATCTCTAAGAACCCAAAATTTTTATTTTTAAGCATTAATCCTTGGGCGATCCTGGTAGTACATGCCTTTAATGCCAGCAAGTTGAGAGGAAACAGGAGGATCATGAATTGAGAATGACCTAGACTGCTTGGGAAACGTTCAGCGCTATCCTGAGCTATTTTACTAAATTTGTTCATATAGTACAATACTTTCAATGCATATGCACATGTTAGATTTGATTTCAAATAAATAAATTAATTAATTAATTAAAAGGTTGCAATGTCTAGCTTAATATTACAAAACCAATGTCTCTTGCTCCAGAGTAAGTGTGGTAAGGCAAACCTAGAATACTAGCAATTGGGGGATAAATAGGAGTATATGACATTCAGACCAGCTTAAACCACATGAGATCTAGTCTCAAAATTCCAAATAAATATTTTTAATAAGTAAAGATTTGTTTTCTGAGTTAAAGGCCAAGGTTAAATGGTGAGACCTGTCTTTGAACAGAAGAAAAAAATTTGAGTATTTTATTGTTACATTTCTCATGGAAAATGTATCAGCAGGAAAGAATATCCACCTGTCAAGACTGGGAATCTAAATACAATCTTCAGAACCCACATAAAGGTAGAAGTGAGCCTAGAGTACATACTGTTGTCCTGTATGTGTGCCCTGTGGCCCGAGTGCCTATACTTGCACACTAAGCAAAATTTTAAATAGTAAAACATACTTGAGACACTGGTGCTTGACTGCTGGATGGAGCCAAAGGCATGTTTGTTACATTCATTCCTTGGGATGGAAACTGAGTCTGAGAAAGGAACTGGTTCTGGCCCGAAGCCTGCTGCATACGAGGTCCATAGCCCATAGGCTGTAAATAAACAAAAATACCACACCAAATCTTAGATTACCAGTTGCTTAACTACAGGTATTCTCCAACTGTAACAAGCAATCACTCCTGTTCTACTATCCAGATGTTTGCATAGAGAAAAATAAAAAACAGTATTTTTGGGAGGAGAAACAAAGAATGAGTGAAAGAACTAGTAATCACCTAAAAACTAAGAGTAAACTCAAGAAAGAAGAGGGTGAAGGGAAAGATGGCTTGGAGGCTCCGAGATATCTAGAACATTGACAAGAAAGTAACAACTTGAGTATCTTCTTCACGCTGGAAAATCAATCAGTAACTTCATGAGTTCTCTGCTCTTCCTACTGGTGCTGAAACAGCACAAACCTAAATGGCTGGAAACAAGCAAAAGTCACTTAGCTACTGGCTAATGTGGTATTCATGATCAGCAAATGTGCTGATACCATTCTACTTTTCCCTCCTAAAACTGCCTTAAGAGAAAAGATTTTTTAAAGATTTATTCATTTATTATATCTAAGTACACTGTAACTCTCTTCAGTCACACCAGAAGAGGGCATTACAGATGGTTGTGAGCCACCATGTGGTTGCTGAGATTTGAACTCAGGACCTCTAAAAGAGCAGTCAGTGTTTTTAATCACTGAACCAACTCTCCAGCCCAGAAATATGGAAAATTAAGAAACTATGGTAATATGAATGAGAAACATATTCTTGGGCAGTTGAAAATTTGGTCTCTGGCTAGGGGTGTTATTATGAAATCTTCAGCAAGTGAATTCTTGTTGGACAAAGTGTATCAGTAGATGAGGGTTGAGTTTATAGACTTATTAATCCCTTAGATTCATGCTCCTGTTGCCATACTTCTATTATCCATGCCTATCCCCTGGAATCATATGCCAAAATAAAGCTGTTCCTTAAGCTGCTCTTGGTCATAGTATTTTACCAGAGCAAAATAAAATGTACCGCCTACATTCTTCTTTACCTCATTGTACTTAAGAAAAAAAATATTATTGCTACTTTCTTATGATACATTTTATTTTATGTGTATGCTTTACTTACATGTACATATGTACACCACATGCGTGCCAGGTACTCATGGAAGTCAAATAAGATTATCATGTATCCTAGATCTGTAGTTATGTACACTACCATATAAAGTTGCTGGCACAACTGAGCCAGGATGCTATGCAAGAGCAACAACTCTCTTATTAGCTGAGCAAATACCCAGGTCCTCCACTTCATTTTATGAGACAGGGTTTCACATTAAACCAGATTTCACATTTTAGGCTAGGATGGATAGCCAGTAAGCTTTCAGAAATCTCTAACTGTAACACTGGAGTTCAAACTGTGAGCCACCATAGCCTAGATTCTGTAGGCTGCTGGGATCTTGGACTCAGTTGCTTACGCTTTCACAGCATCTCCTCAGTACACATCAATTGTGTTGTGTACTAATTTCTGCCCTTCCACTTCTTTCAGATTTTGTACTTAGCCAGGCGTGATAGCACGCACCTTTAATCCTAGCACTCTGGAAGTGGGCAGTGGCAGGATTTCAGACTTTGAAGTCAGACTGGTTTCCATAAAGAGTTTTAGCTAGGAGATTAAGAGCTAACTAGTGAAATCTTGATGACAAGCAAACTTAATCTCATCTCTAAAATGCAGTCTACGTAACTGGGATTTGGGGCCATTTTGTGGTGCTAAGGAAACAACCAAGTCTTCCATATGCTATAAATCACTGAGATACATTCTAAGCTACAACTATGCAATATTATAGGCTAAACGTAAGAAAACTACAAAATTTAAGAGGTCTCATGTGGTTAGGATGTGTCAGAAGTAAAAGGCAGTTGTCACTAAGATTGAGAATCTTGACTTTGATTCCCTGGAACACACATGGAAGGACAGAAATAATGTTTAATTTGTACTCAGATTTCTGCAAGAATATACACTTTAGTCATAGATTAAAGTGTTCTGCTGAGACAGGTATGAACTGAAGTAGTAAGAAAGAAAAAAGAATTTTTTTAAAGGCAAAAAGGATAAAACTAACCGGATTGAGTGACCCAGACTGAGCCAATTGTCCATGGTGCTGAAGAGGAGAGGGTTGCCGGGGTCCAATAGGGGGCTGTGGCATATTCATCTGCCCAAATTGATTCAAACCTGTAAATACATGTAAAATATTATATCTCAATTTTTTTGAATTTAAGAACAGACACAAATTCATATGAAATTCTGATCATTTTCTCAGGACCAAAAAAGTAATATTGAAACTCTGAATCAATGTTTCAGTCATACCAGTTAAACAAGGGCAATAACTATGTATGTGGTATGTATCTATGCTTGTTTGTTCAGATAGGGATCTTACTATGTAACCCTTGCTGTCCTTGTACTCACAGAGATCTCTAGTTCTGCCTTCGGAGAGGTAGGATTAAACATGTGCACCACTACTGGGTAATGGTATTATTTTAGTTTATTTTTGACGTAGGGTTTCACTATGTAGTTCTGCCTAGTCTAGAATTCACAATACAGATTAGGTGTTGACTTCAAAAGTGCCATCTCCTTGCCTGATGAGAGAGTGCTAGGAATTGTGATGAGCACTACCATGCCTGGCAGAGACTTGCTGCTGGATTAAATCAGAAATTAATGAAGCAAGTGTCACTCTGTTCTATTGCAGATACTATTAAAAATCAGCCAGGTATTTTTTTTATTCAAAATTTACCAGGTTGAGGAGTCATCCGAGGCATCATCTGGTTTGGCACACTGCCACGGATCATAGATGGATCAGGAAGCGGACCATCTGGAAAGAAAAACAGAAATAGTTAAATATTCTTGTTTGTTTGTTTCTTTCTTTTATTTTTTAAGATTTATTCATTTTTATATATTTGAGTACACTGAAGCTGTCTTCAGACACATCAGAAGAGAGAGAGCATCACATCCCATTACAGATGATTGTGAGCCACCATGTAGTTGCTGGGAATTGAACTCAGGAAGAGCAGTCAGTGCTCTTAACCACTGAGCCATCTTTCCAGCCCTTTTAGTTTCTTAAAAACAACAAAATTACATTATTACTAATAGCTTAAACAATCTCTAACTAGAAAAGAATCTCAAGAAACGGCCTCCATATTATACTAGACAATTTTATACTACTTAAATATAAAAGTTTAATTGAGATTAAAACACATAACTTTGGTATCTTGTTAGATTATCTCAACATCATCTAGTTAAACACTTTCAACAAGGTACACAGAATAGTGCACTGTGCCAGTAAGACAGGTCTGCGAATAAAGGTACATGCTTCTGACCATTCAACCTGAATCTGATACCCAGGACAGAAGTAGAGAAGTGACTACTGCAAATCGTCCTCCAACCTGAGTGGTGTATTCAAGTCAACCAGTTCCTACTGTTCTGGGTAAGGTAGACTTAAATTTCTAACCAAGCACTTAGAAAGCTAAGAGACGGAGTATTAAGAGTTTAAGTCCAGTTTGAGAGCCAACCTCAAACAAACAAGAGCTGCTTGCAGACCTTCCATTATACAGAGTCTGCTAGCTTTTCTACTTCAAGAGTTTTCCTTCTGTTTACTAGCCAAAAACTTAAGCCTAAAGCAGACTTTCCAGGGTACTTTGGGTTTCTACACTTACTTACTCTTTCTCTGTACTTTGGCCATGTCTTTTCTTTCTGATCTCCAATGAAAAGAGGCATGGTCTTGTTTCTTCCTGTTCTACCCTCCTCTGGACAGCTGCTAAGATTCACACTTACTTGCCCTATTGTTTTACTCAACATGACAGACACTGATATCACATAACTTACACACCTTGTGCTAATCTTCCCAACTACTTATTCTGTATTTTACAACTTAGAATCTAGAAGTACATCAGGAAATAAATAATTCGTAAGTCATATATATATATGATTACTTACAACACACAACGCATATGTGATTACTTAACAAATCAAGAATGGTGTTAAATCAGAAGTGGAAGTTAATATGTTATGATATGATACTTTTACCAAATGAATTGTCTTCAGCCTTGGAATATACAGTAAAATGTTACTGTAATATGAAGCTATTTATATTGAAGTATAGGTGTTCAAGGCCAGCCTGCTCGACATAGTTAGATCCCATGTAGTGTTCTGAATAAAAACAATCCCAATAGGTTCATATCTGATTGCTTTGGATTCCAGTGAGCAAACTATTTGGAAAGGAGTAGGACGTATGGCCTTTATGCAATGAGCAGTCTCCTTGAAAAAGGTATGTCACTAGCTTTGAGGTTTCATAACCACAGCTACATCCAGTTTCTCTCTGCCTGTCTGTCCATCCGTCTGTCCCATCTCCCTACCCCCACGCATGGGTCAGAATGTAAAGCTCTCAACTACTGCTCCATACTACACGTTTAGTTCCCACTAGGATCATGAACTAATACTCTAAAATTGTAAGCATTTCCCTAGTTATATGCTTTCTTTTATTGATCTTGGTCATAGTATCTCTTTATAACAGAACACTAAAACACCCTGTCCAAAAAAAAAAAAAAAAACCTAAAAAACCAAACCAACCAAACAACAACAAAACCTGAATGACAAAAAGCAATGTTTCAAGTGAACCCTGAAGATAGTTGGTATTCCAAAACTTACTGGCTACTGTGAAATACAAGACAAAGGATGCTAGAGAAAGCCAATAAACATGTAAGCTCGTATTTTCTACTTGAAAGGACCTCTTGGGAATTGTAATTATCAATTTATGCCAATTATCACATTTAAAAATGTTCTATTTTTCTAATCTTTTTAAAAAGTGAATGTATGGGTTGTGGAGATGGCTCAATGGTTAAGAGCACTGACTGCTCTTCCAGGGAGATGGTGGCTCACAACCATCTGTAATAGGATCTGATGCCCTCTTCTAGTGTGTCTGAAGATAGCTACAGTGCACTCATACATAAAACGAATCTTTAAAAAATGTGAAAGTATTTTCTTTTTCTTTTGTATAATAAAGAGTACTTACTGGTAGCCATTCCTGTTGGTTGCTGTCCCATGTTAGGCCCGGTATTCATAGGTACTGGAACCATGCCAGGAGCACTTGGTAGCATGTTTTGTTTCTGTAGTCTAGTCCTCCGTTTTTCTTCTAGTTCTTTTTGGATCTTATAAATCTTCTCAGCTAGAAGGTGGTAGTACTCCGCCTTGAAGAAATTTTAAGTTAAAAAGGACAAGAGAGAAATTGAATAACAGAAAAAAAAAAATGAAATGAGCAAAACTGGTTCATTTAAACAATAGGCAAGAACTAACACTAACTAGCTGTAGAGGCAGAGGCAGGTATAGCTCGGTCTATAGAATAAGTTTCAAGATAGACAGAGAAACCCTGTCTTGGAAAAACTAAAAACCCAAAACAACAGAAACAAAAAGTCACTAATAAATGAGCTCATACTTATAATGGCATGACTAGTAATTTTACCATGAACTTATGAAATAAAATAAAACTTTAAGATATATTATTTACAAAATAAAACTTGCCAATTTATAGTATATAGAATAACCTACATTTTAGCACCAATTTAAGAAGGTCCAATTTCACGCAGAGGAAATACTGCTTGACATAAAATATCAAGAAACTAACTTATCCACCCCATACTATAGAAAACAGCACAGAACTATTATTACCTGTACAGTGACTTTTCAAGGTTAAGTTCCACATAAACAATGCATTCATTATAAGAAGAGGTAAGTTGCAAATGGTGGCACAAGCCTATATACTATCAGCACTAGGAAGGCAGAAACAGATCTGATTTGAGGCCTGCCTGGTCTACAGAGTTAGTTGCAGGACAGCCAAGGAACAAGGGGAAGGACAAAGAGAGAGTGAATGAGAATAAAAAGTGACATATACTTAAAGACAATGCTTTGTTGGCCAAGCTTAGTAACACCACACAAAATCCTAGCATTTGGCAGTTAAAAGACAAGGAGGACCAGCAAACTTTACATGGGAAGTTGTCTCAAATAAATAAAATAAACTTCATTTTTAACTGTTCAGCAATGGGAAGATGGGTCAATAAAGCTAAAGATAAAACTAAAGAGAATCCTACTAAGAAAACCAACATTGTCATGTTATTCAAGGAAACTAAATTCATGTTTTTGTTTTTTTCTGAGACAGGTTCTCACTATGTGGCCTCGAATTTATATAGAACCTCACGTCTCTGCTTCCAGAGTACTGGGATAAAAAATATATGCTACCATGCCTTAAAGACTTGAAAGTCCTACTTCAGAAAAGAAATAAATTACATGCTCACTCTATTGTTTGCTGATTCATACATGTCCCCTTCAACTTTACGAGCATATGCAACAAGGTTTTCCATTCGTCGATCTTTCAAAGCAGCAGGATCAGGAGTGGGAAATATGGCTTGAACACTAGAACATAAAATAGAACCACTGTAATAACATGTCACAATACAAAAAACATACAATACTGTGACATTTTCCTTAACCAGCCTTGACATAGTTTATTCAAACCTAATTTTTTTTTTTTATGGGCTGAGTGATGATAGCTCACACCTTTAATCATAGCACTTGAGAGGAAGAGCCAGGTGGATCTCTGAGTTCTAAACCAGCCTAGCTCTACAGACTGAGTTCTGGGATAGCCAGGTCTACACAATGAAACCCTGCATCAAAAGCAAACGAAACAAAAACACACAAACCAAAAACCAAACTTAATTTGAAGTTCTTCAAATGAAGTGTTATCTGTATGTCTGTGCACCATGTGTGTAGAGAGCCAACAGAGGCCAGAAGACCAGAAAAGGAGAGCAGATATAAAATACAGCTGTGACCTATCATGTAGGGGAGCTGGGTTGGACCCAGGTCTGTCGCATAGCAGCCGGAGTTCTTAAATAAGCCACTTCTCTAGGCCAATAAATACTCTTATTCTTAAAAATTTAGCAACAAAATAATGTATGCCCAGTTTTACTCTTCTTGGTATCCCTAATTTTGAATATATTTTTCTTTTTTTGGAGACAGGGTTTCTCTGTGTAGCTCTGGCTGTCTTTGAATTCTTAAGTGCTGGCATTAAATTCAGCAATCAGTCTATCTTTACCTCCTAAGTGCTAGGATTAAAGGCATAGACCATCACAACCACAAAACATTTTCTTGAAAAAAAGATTGGTATTACAATACAAAAAAAATTATTAGGGATAGTCAAAAGGATGTCTAATCATCAAAAGGATCCTTATAAAATACTTTCCGGACTGCTTTCCTTTAGAGGAATCCAGTTTCGTTCTTAGTACATATTAGGCAGCTCCAGTGAATCAAACACTTTTACACTCATCCACATACCATAAACTCACACAAAAACATATACATAAATAAAATTAACTACTCTCTGGTCTTTTTGATTATGTATATTTGGCTTTTCTTCCAGAACCGTGAGCCTTTATGCATTTTTGGTTCTTTTATATGCATTTTCCCTATTAAAGCAAAACCATGAAATCCCAGTAGAGTGACAGAGACACCAACACACCCGCAAAAGTTTCAGCCCAAAACGTATCCTGTCTACAAGAAATGGAGGGATAGAAGACAGGGCAGACTAAGAGAATGGCCAACTTCAGATCCATCCCATGGGTAAGCACCAATCCCTGATAGTATTAATAAAACTCTGTTATGCTTGCAGATAGGCCACAGCAGCTGACTCAGAGGGAGGCAGAGACCCACAGCCAAACACTGCATGGAGTTTGGGGACTCTCATGGAAGAATAGGAAGAAAGATTGTGGCCCTTAAAGTGATAGGAACTCCACAGGAAGACCAAGAGTCAACTAACATGGATCCTTGAGGGCTCTCAAAGAGACTGAACCACCAACCAAAGAGCATGCAAGGGCTGGAACTAGGCATGCCCACCCCAACACATGAAGCAGATGCAACTTGGGCTTAAATCTGTCATTTGCCTAAAAAATACATTTGTCTAGCTGGACTGCCTTGTCTGGTCTCAGTGTGAGAGGAAGTGCCTGGTACTGCAGACATGTGATGTACCATAGTGAAGGGATACACAGGGAGGACTCCATCCTCTCAGAGAAGGTGAGGAAGAATGGAGAGTGGGAGGGGGGACAAAGAGGTGGGAGCAATGATTGGGGTATAAGGCAAATAAAGAGAAAGAGAGAAAAAACAACACAATAATGACTCAAACATTTTAAGAACTCGTAAAGGAAGAGCAAAGATGACAGCCACCATCTTTTTGGCCAACATCTTTAATCTCAGTACTCAGCACACAGAGAAACCAGAGAATCTCTAAATTCAAGCCTAGTCTGATCCACATATCCAGTATCAAGACAACTATGACTAGCAAGAGATCTAAGCTCAAAATACAAAGAAACTGGTATCCACTATATTAATTCCCTGTAAAATACATGGCAACAGTTCATTTAAAAATGAGGGTGAGAGGAGCTAGAGATATGGCTCCGCAGTTAAGAGCACTTCTACTTCTAGACCTCATTTACCAGCAACCACATGGTTGCTCATAACACAACATCTGTGATGGGATCTTACACCCTTTTCTGTTACACAGGTTGTAAGTAAAGATAGAGTATTAATACACATAAAATAAATAAATCTTACCAACTGCGCCACACTGCCAGACCCCCCAAAAAAAAAAAAAATCACAATTTTTGTTCAACTTGTTTGTTGTTCATGTGTGCAGTCTATAGAATCAGTGTAAAGGCCAAAGCACAGCACCCCTTCAGAAGTGAATTTTCCACTTGCCACCATATGAGTCTGGAGTAAACTTGATAGATGATCACTCATGATCATCAGGTAAACAATTTAAAGTAATTTAAAAAATAATAAATAATTTAATTATTCTGAAATCTAGTCACATTAATTTGTTAATTTTAAAAAAGATTTATTTTATGTGAGTACACTGTAGCTGTCTTCAGACACACCAGAAGAGGATATCAAGATCCCATGACAGATGGTTGTGAGCCACCATGTGGTTGCTGGGATTTGGAACTCAGGACTTCTGGAAGAGCAGTCAGCCAACTCCTCAGCCTAGCACATTAATTTATGTGAAGAAAGACTTATAAAATAAAATTCAGAGAGACAAAGGAGAAAGAAGAGAATAGATTTAAGAAGCCAGGCATTATGATACACATATGCACACAGTAACTCCAAGTACCCAGGAGTAGAGAAAGGACCAGGAATTCAAGGTTAACCTTTAAAGACCTTCTTTAAAGACCTGTTTCCCCCAAAAAGAGAGAAAAACAAACAGTAAGCTGTCAACACACAATATGTCACAGGTGCTGTATGTCCAACACTTTGAAGACACTATTTAATAATTTAAAAAAAAGATGAGTACACTGTAGTTGTCTTAAGACATAACAGAAGAAGGCATCGGATCCCATGTGGTTGCTGAGAATGAAACTCAGGACCTCTGGAAGAATGTTTAGAGCTCTTAACCACTGAACCATCTCCACAGCGCCTGGGAAGCATTATTTTCATGAAAACTGTTTTTTTTTTACCCTGAGGCAGGAATTCTGTGTAGTCCGCCTCAGCTTCCAAGTGTTGGGATTAAGAATACTCCACCATCACCCAGCTGGCATAGCTCTTATGAATGTTACATGCCATAGTCTTACTTACAGTTTATGAACAAGGTGGTTTCGAAGATCCTGAGTAATATCTTCATGCCACTGTTTTCGAATTCCAGTGCTAGATGGCTGGGCTGCTGTTGGCAAAGGGCCCAGGGAGGCCACACTGGCATTTTCACTCATCATTGGGCTTTAAAAATCAAAGGGAAAATAGCTTTAGTGAAAAAGTATTGGAGACAGACTTCACTTAATTCTCACCAACAGTAATTATGGCCATAAGTAGTGACTGAGTCTATTTAAGGGGCATGTGTAAGAGACCACACGTTGTTTGTGTACTTAAATAAAGAAAAGTGTTACATTTTCTTATGAAGGATGAGAGTAAATTCTTTATTTAAAAGTCCAAATCATGTCACTAGGCTCTGTTGCCATGTGGACACACATTAACTTTCACAAAAGACATTAAGCAATAACTGAAAACAATATTAAAAGAAACATTCTTTGAAAGCCTCATACATATGCACAATACAACTCCCTGTTTCTTTGGAGGGGTATAGGTTAACCCAAGTACGTGTCTCAAACATCAAGTAAGGCTATACATGGACATCTTGCTCATTCCTTTCCTATAAGCTACCTGCAAACTAAGAAAACGAAATAAAATACTCAAGGACTGTTTAAAAATCTGACAGGACTCAAAGCACAAACTTACTTCTGAGGATTTATGGTTGAATGCAACATGGAGTCAGAAAGAAGATTTGGTGTCTGAACCCCTACACCTCCATTTACACCCATGGGGCTGGCACCTAGGGCAAAATAAAGTAACAAAATAAATAAAAGTAGCCACTATAAAGTAACATAAACAAAGGAAAAAGTCAAATAAGAAAAGTTATTACAGTTATTAACAATTCAATTAACCACGAATACAGATTAACAGGTGAAGTAAAAGGCACAGAAGTTGGAAAGGGCCAGCCAGTGAAGTGTTGCTGCACGAGCACCAGAGTCCAAACCCACACACACATAAAGCTCGGCTGTGGTGACACTCAAGTCACCATACTGCCAAAAGGAGTATCTCCAGACATTACTGCTAATAAAGACATGGACTCAACAAGTAAGACAGAGAGTGAATAGGAAAACACAGACTTGGGCTGGAGAGAAGGCTCAGAGGGCACCTGTACAAACATGCACTTATGGACAGAAACACATGGACCCACATAAATATGGATGAAGGGGCTAAAGAATACATGCGCGTGAGCATGTGGGCACACAGGCATACACACACTCATACAGTCACTCACAATTTCTCACAAAGAGTGAAAAGTGGGGGCTGAAGAGATGGCTCAGCAGTGAGGAGCGTTCACTGGCTGCATTTCCAGAGGACCCAGGTTCAATTCCCAGCACCCACATGGCAGCTTGCAACTATCTGTAACCCCAGTTCCATAGATCTAACCCCTTCATACTGAAAAACATGCAAGCAAACACTGATTCACGTAAAAACATTTAAAAAAATACTGAGGGGCTGGAGAGATGGCTCAGTGGTTAAAAGCACTGGCTGCTCTTCCAGAGGTCCTGAGTTCAATTCTCAGCAACCACATGGTGGCTCACAACTGTAATGGAATCTGATGCCCTCTTCTCATGTGTCTGAAGACAGCTACAGTGTACTCACACATAAAATAAATAAATACATCTTTTAAAAATATTGAAAGTAAAAACATCTTTAAAAACAAGACAGAGGTTGGAAATCATAAAAGCACTGACTACAACAGGACCTGGGTTTGATTGCAAGCACCCACATAGTAGTTCCCAACATTGATAACGTCAGTTCCAGGGTACTGCTACCTCACTTCTGGACTCGGCATGCATGTAGTACAATGACATACAAGCAAGGGGGGGAAAAGCCTCATAAATGTACAGACCTTGTCTGAAAACAACCAAGAAAAAATTATGTACATACATACACACAAACAGCAACCAAAACCCAAAAAGAACATTTGCTGGTATTCCATCACACCAAAATTTAACATTTTAAATAAAAGAAGCTTAGCCAGATGTGGTGGTGCATGACTTTAATGCCAGCACTTGGGAGGCAGAGGCAGGAGTCTGAGGTCAGCCTGGTCTATAACAAGCTCTAGGACAGCCAGGACCAGATAGAAAGACACTGTCTGAAAAAGACAAAAG
The DNA here is from genome assembly GCF_963924665.1 of Micromys minutus. Taxonomy (NCBI): domain Eukaryota; kingdom Metazoa; phylum Chordata; class Mammalia; order Rodentia; family Muridae; genus Micromys; species Micromys minutus. Next base: position 36,944,295 of record NC_137962.1, read on the forward strand.
TAAAACAAGAACACTTAGGGTTGGCTAAAGAGATCACTCAGGGCAAAGGTCCATAAGACATGTTATGATAGAGAATTAGAAAGGCTTTCAATCTGAGAATTCAAACTCAACTATGAAGATATCAAAAAGATATCAAGCATTGGCAGTAATTGTTTTTGGCATATGAACTATAAGGGTGTTTTCTATTTAGTAAAAAACATGAGAGAGACTGAAGAGATAAGGAGGAAGAAGGGCAGAGGCAGAGACAGAGGACAGGGAAAGGGAGAGGGAGGGAGAACGAATACATGTCTACAGTCAGGCTTTTAAATTTTTCTTTATACATGCTATTTACACATTTAATCAGTATCACCTCTGGACTGGTAGGAGCGCTTACCCATGTTGTTTATGGACCGCATGCCTTGGGGAGACTGTCCAGACGGCTGACTTTGTTGAGTCTTTGCTTGTACCTGGGGTTGTGGTGGAATCTGGTTTACTTGATAAGTTAGTCCAAGAGCAGCATAAGCTCGCTCTATAGAGCTGGGGTCAATCTGACTGACAGTGCTTAGGCTGGGGGTAGACTGCTGTCCCACTCCTAGAGAGCTAGGGTTTCCAAGTCCAACTGGTGCTCCAGTCAAAATTGCTAGAGAAAATAACAATAACACAGCATTAGACTACTATATTAAGAAAACATATTTAAAATAAAAAAAATTTAAGTCTCATTTAATAATGTGACTGAGTAATAAGTATAGATCTGTGTCTCCAATTAGGTTTTAAAAAAATTTCTAGATCCATGCTTTGTATGCACTTCCAAATTTTTGGCTTTTTGAGACAGGGTTTCTCTGTATAACCCTGGCTATGACTGAACTTGCTTTGTACACAAGGCTGGCTTCAAGTTCAGATCTGCCTGCCTCTGACACCCCCTAGTGCTAAGATTCAAGATGTGTGTTACCACCAGACATGGCAAACACTAAATAATTTTTTTTTTTGAAAAATATAGCAACTGTACTTTTTAAATGTATTTTTACTTACTACTTTCTCTGGCAACAATCTCACTTTTGTTTAATAATTTGTAAACAAAAATTTACACAAAAAGACAATAGACACATGTACGCACACACACAGTTTTTAAAAGTCCAGGTGACAGTGGTGCAAGCCTTTAGTCCCAGAGCTTAGGATGCAGAGGTAGACATTATCTGTCACTTCAAGGCCAGCCTGGTCTACAAAGCATGTTCCAGGACAGACAAGGCTGTCACACAAAGAATTATCTATTTTGAAAACAAAACAATCAAAAAATAAAATAAAATAAACCCTCCCCATCCCAATCCAACATCCAACATTTCTCATTTGATCTATTTGTTGCAAGAATGTAAGAAGAGTAACCTACTCAATAACAAAACAACAATGGTTGAGTTTTAAAAAAGGGGGGGGACCGCGGGCTGAAGAGATGGCTCAGTGGTTAAGAGCACTGACTGGTCTTTCAGAGCAACCACATGGTGGCTCACAACCAAGTGTAATGAGATCTGATGCCTCCTTTTTTCTTTTAGAGTTTTTTGTTTTACATATATGAATACACTGTTGCTCTTAACTGCTGAGCCCTCTCTCCTTTTCAAGGTTGAGGAATACTTTTTTTTTTAAACTAATTAAGAGAAAACCTTTAATTTAGAATTGCATAGCAGGACCAGAGTCTCAAAAAAGTCAAGCCTTGGTCTACACTCTGCTACACTCTGTCAAAGGGCACTAGTGTACTGCTCAAAATACTTGGGTTAAAAAAAAAAAAAAAAAAAAACTCACTAAGATTTAATCACTTACACTGTTGATTTCGCTTATCCCCAGCATTTTTGAGAGGAAGACATACAGGACAATCATGCCTTGTGCAATTTTTCCAGTGTGAAATGATTTGTCGAGAAGATGCACAATGTGCCACTAAAAACAAAACAAAATATTTGACATCCAACTTAAAATGAGCTCCAAATGTAAAGATAGTCTAAGGTATACTGCAGAATACAGCCTATAAAACACTGACACCACACATATAGTCACTTGGGCAAAACAGTATTGTGCTATAACTGCCCACATGGCTACCCTGGAACAAATCAATGAACAAATACCACAGCTTCCTCTCTAATCATGTACTACTAAAAATGTTTTCTAGTTTTCATGTAACAACTATGCTCATAATCTCCCAAAGAAAATATAATTCAGGTTTTTTTTAACAAAGCAGATAAATTGTATTTCAACCATACAATAGTCTTTCAAGGTATTATGAGACACAAATGGATAATGTGCAAGTTGTAGAGATAGTTTAGTCAAGAGCTTGCAGTGCAAGCAAGAGAACCAAAGCAGAGTTCAAAACCCTAGTACCCAAAATATGTCAAGTTAACTCCAATGCTTGGGAGCTGGTGACACTGAACTCCCAGAGCAAACTAACTGACAGCTAGATTAGCCTAATCAGTAGCCTCTGGCAAATTTAGGGGTAGAAATGTGGCTCAGCAATAAAGTGTTCCTCTACCATGTACAAGATTTGGGGTTCAATTTCCAGGAACAACACAAACACGGAAATATTCACCAAGAAGTTGTATTTATTGGTCAGGAATGTACCTGGTGTACTAAGTTGTTGATTTATAAAAGGGGAAAACAAAATGTCGGAACATGTTTATGTCTAAAATGTCATCAACATAATCAAAGTATTAAATAAAAATATTACCCTAAAAGCTACTCACCTTGACAGGATTTGCCTGACTGGCAATGTGTCATATGGTTTAGGACATTTTTCATGGTGCGACAGTGAGGAAGATTGCACTGCCTCACTTCTCCATTAGCTTGCTCTCGGCGCTGGCACTTGTGAGCATGTAAAAGGAGCACAAGCTGCTGCTGGATGAGCTTGCGCTTCTCTGGATCAGCTGTATGTGCTCCAGAACCCATCCCTGGGGCAACTGGCGCCACCAGGCCTTGCTGCTGGACAGATGGAGTAGGCTGTTGATTCTAAAAAAAAAAAAAAAAATGTAGCAAAGACGCAGTGTTACAGTGAGTCATCTTTTTAACAAGAACCTGTTATTTTCAAATTAAACCTTTGGTGGTGATCTTTATGGGGTTTTGTTTGTTTGCTTTTGAATACAGACAATGAATATAACACAAATACTAAACCTCTGGGCTGGAGAGATGGCTCAGTAGTTAAAAGCACTGACTTCTCTTCTAGAGATCCTGAGTTCAATTCCCAGCAACCACATGGTGTCTCAAAACCATCTCTAAGAGGATCAGATGCCTTCTGCTGATGTGTCTGAAGACAGTCATAGTGTAGTCACATATATGAAATAAATAAACCAATCTTTTAAAAAAATCCTAAAACTTCTAAAAGAAAAATAAAATTGCTCTACAACAAATTTCACAAAGTAAAAACAAACCATTTGAGCTAAGAGAGATGGCTCAGCAATTAAGAGCACTGACTGCTCTTCCAGAGGTCATGAGTTCAATTCCTAGCAACCACATATTGACTCACAACCATCTGTAATAGGAACTGATACCCTCTACTGGTGTTTCTGAAAACAGCTACAGTGCACTCATATAAATCTTTAAAAAAAATTTTTTTAATTCCTAAGTACAAACTGTTTGAACCCAAATCATATCCACCTCCACAGGTGCGGGTCTCTATTTCCATAGATTAAAGATGTGTTCTACCATGGCTAGCGTGCCCTCTTTCGTTGGGTCTTTTTTTTTAAAGTCTGATCTTAGCTCAGGATGGCCTGGAACTTGATATGTAGATATGGCTGGCCTAAACTTACTAAGAGCCACCTTACTGGAAATTGTCCATTACAGATGCTACTTAATGAAGCTTGACTGTAGCCACTCATATACTTGGTTCCATCCCAGAGGGGGAAAAATTGTTAATTGAAAAATTACTTTGTTACACTAAGAGAAATAAAATTAGTATTCACAGTCCTTGCAATAAGAGTCACATATCTTAAGGCGCCAAGTATATATAAGATCAGTGTTTAGTTAAATGCTAGCCTAATATGCTCACAAAACGGCTCAATAGGTAATCTGTAATGACCTATGTACAGGTCAAGACTCTCATTAGAAGAAAACTAACTTAAAGACAAGAAGAAATCATCTTAACTAAATAGTGCTAAGTACTCACCATGTTGGGCATTCCCCCACCAGGAACTGCCTTTTTGTCCATTGCAAATGGAGATAAATTATTTGGTAGAACAGTCTTTGTTGGAATCTGGAGACCAAGGCTACTTGCTCCAATCTGCTGTCCAGAATTCTGAGTGTATGGAGAACCATAAGGACTGGGATTGCTCATCATTCCCATCTACATAAAATTAGAAAACAAAATGTCATTCTCTATATTATTAAGACATCACCTTCATGCTCTGTATCAGAAAACCATCTTAAGTAAGTTCCTTTGATTATTCTAAAAATCATACTGAAAGCCTAAGGAACATAGCTTAGGAACAGGTTAATGGTGTTTACTGCAAAATTCTATCAACCTGAATTTGATTCTCTATACCTGTAAAAGTGAAAAAAGAGGGCTGGCTCCACAAGGCTGCACCACACGTGGGTGGTACACACATGCTCTTCATAAGAATGCACATACAACCAAAATAAATACAACCCAAATTTAAAACTAGAACACACTGAATAAAAGTGTATGCTTATCAAAGTATACAAATTAATGTTTAAAAAAAAAAGCTGAGCATCAGAGGCTACAGGTTCAGAAATTTCAAGGTCACCCTCAACTATAAAGCCACAACACTTTCTTTTAAAAAAGATCATCTTTATGCTAAGTTTATCTGGAGCCATCCCAATATAGAATGAAGAATGCTATGTAGTTTTTGACACTGAATGTTTGTGTATTCATGTGTGCCCACACATACACACCTGCACGCACAGAAGTTAGAAATTAGAGTCATGAACATCAGGTCTGGCAAGTGTCTTTACCTACCAACAGATCTCATAAGTAAATCTCTTACTATACTTGGATCTTGCTGATTAGCCAAGGAGCCTGGCCATTCACCTCTCCATTGTTGTGATTAAAATGCTATCAAACCCAGCTTTCTACTTGGGTACTGGGGACTAATAAGTCCCTGTGCTTGTGTGGCAAGCATTTAACCAAATAATCTTTCTTAACCCCCACCCCAACTACATTTTCATACCAAGCTTGGTCCTGTAAGGACTATGATCCCAGCACTAAGGAGGAGAAGCAGAATTACCAGTTTCATGCTAGTCACATTCCTACTCTTATGTGATTACCTAATATTAACTTGTAAAGGAAATTAATATTAAGATCACAATAATGCAAATGTTTTTTCTTAAGTAGCACCATTTACACTCCTTTAAGACATAATCTCACTATGAAACCAAGGCTGCCTTGGAAGTGCAACCCCCTTCTCAGCCTCCCAAGGCTGAATCAAAAACATGCACCATCACAACTGTGCTTATTTTGAGTGTTCTGCCAGGATGTATATCTGTATACCACTAACATGCAGTGCCTTTTAAGGACAGTAGAGGGCATTAGATCCTTGCAACTGGGGCTAGGGTTGGCTTTAACAGATTCTGGGAATAATGCTTGGGTCCTCTGAAAGGGGAAAGAACCAATGCTCCTAACTACTGAACCATTTCTTCAATCCTTAGCTTATTTTAAAATAATATTTATTCTAAAATAATTATATATCCATGCCTATACTGAGTTACAGTGCATTTACAATTATGTCCTTAATTAAAATAAAAATTCACTGAGACATAGTGTGAAAGCCAGTTTAAGGCTGGAGAGATGACTCAGTAGTTAAGGGTAATGACTACTCCTCCAGAGGTCCTGAGTTCAAAGCCCAACAACCGCATGATGGCTCACAGTCATCTGAAGACAGCTACACATTATATTTGTTATATATAATAAGTAAATCTTTTTTAAAAAACAAGTTAACCATAGAACTTTGAATGACACAATAAAAGAACTAGTAACAAAATGTTTCTAAAAGTTCACAGAAGTAATTTATAAGCTGCCTCACTGTCTATAAAATGTCTACATTCACATATATCTCAATACAAACTGGTGCTGTGTCTCAGAATTTCCACCATCCAAATATTATACTTCCTGTCTCTTTAAGCCTTTTCTCCCCCCCCCCCCACCAAAAAGAATTAAGATAGGACAGTATTTGTATCTGCTACACTGTTATTTGATCCAACTTCCCTTAATGGCTTAAAGTTCCTGATTTCCAATACAGACACTGACCTAGCCTGAAAAGGAGCTCCTTAAATTGGAAGCTATTAATAAAAAATAAAATATAAAAAAAGCTTCAGGAAGTTCCTGAAACTGATCAGATAGATTCACTAGATCCCCTGCCAGAATTCGCAAAAGGCTGAGTTACCAGCTTTTTTCTCAGAGAAGAAAGGCTTCAAAAGAGAACTCTAAGACCAGACCAGCTGCTTAGAAGCATCAGAAAGTAACCAAGCTGCTTGAGGTTTATACGAACTGAGGCATGTGGAAAGGATTTCTTCAAGCTGCTGACCTGTCTGTAGGCTGTCTGGGTTCCCACCTTTGTGTAATTTAACACATGCTGGGTGGGCTTTGGTAATGCAGTTATCTTTGAATCATTTCTTCTCTTATAACCTCTCAATCCACACTCTGGTAAACACCCTAATAAAGCTCACTGGTTCGCCAAATTGAATTTTGGTGATATTTATAGTCTGTGTGTCCCTATTTGGGTAGTAGCCATTGTGTGTTGTGTCTCCCCAGGAAAAGTTGTGTCCCACAACAAGGAAGGGACAAGCAAAAAATACCCACTACCTCACAAAAGACTTCAAGATATCATTCTTCCTTTGCTAAAAAATAGCCTTGCAGATATTAAACATTTATTAGTACTATAGTTGCTGCAGAAAAAAACTAGATTTGTAATAACATACATATGGACACATTACAAAGCAAAATAACAAGGCTGAAGAGATAGAGAGCTTAAGCAATTAAAACTATTGTTCTAGGGGGCTAAAGAGAGATGGCTGACTGGTTAAGAGCACTGTCTGCTCTTCCAGAGGTCCTGAGTTCAAATCCCAGTAGCCACATGGTGACTCACAACCATCTGTAATGAGATCTGATGCCCTCTTCTGGTGTGTCTGAAGATAGCTACAGTGTACTTACATATATAATGAATACATAAGTCTTTTAAAAAAGAAAAAGAAAATTAAAAAAAAAGACTATTGTTCTAGCAAATAACCCATTTTCCAAAAATCTACATGATAGCTCATATCTTCCATGATTCCAGATTGAGGGGATCTTCCTCTGGCATTTGGTGTCACCTAGCACACAGGTACATGGTGAGCATACATACATGTGAGTAAAATACTCATAGATATAATGATGACAAAAACAAGTGCAACAGACAAAACAAAGCATTCTACAACGGAAGTTCAAGCTTGTAATATCAGCATCCAGAAGGATGGAACAAGAGATTTGAATTTGAGACCAATGTGGGCTACACAGCAAAACAAACAGAAACAAAGCCAGATTTGATGGCAAATGAGTGTGTTATGAGTAATATTTGGGTCTCTTTAATCCAGCACTATGGAAGCAGAGGCAAGCACATTTCTATAAGTTCAAGGACAGCCTCATCTACAGAGCTAGCTCTGTAGATTGTATTATTTGGGTAAACCACAGGTTTCTTGAATGGATTTCAGGTCTGCTCCATAGGAGGAAATTTATGTCTCATTCATGTAGCAGCCCATAACTATTATATGTAGTAGCCAACTACATTATATGGTGTCAAAGTACCTTCTTAGTATTTTTGTTTATATCTACTTACTAGTGCTGCTGTAAAGTCTTGGTCCTTGGTCAGAGAAGCTCTGTATTACACTGGAGAGTGATTAATGTACACAATGCACTAATCACAACTGGCCAAGGTACTGAGAATGACTGTTGAGTGTTTAATAACAAATGGGTTAATTTATCACCCCTAGACTCAAGGAATATGAAGGAGGAATCCTCTGTAAAATGCCAGACACAATATGACTGCCACAATGATGAATGCACAAGTGTGGTCACTTGAATGAGACCTGCACAAGAGTCAGAAAGATGGTTCACTGGGAAAAAGAGCTTATGTGCATGTAAGTCTGATGACAGGGTTCAATTAGAATCCATGTGAAGGTGAAAAGGAGAGAACAAATTCCAGAGTTGTTGGGATCTTCATACACCTGTTGTAACATGCAATCCACACTCACATATATTTTTTTTTAAAAAGAGGGATGATGCCTGTACAAGATGATGCCCATTATCCTTTCATCATAGTCAGGGGAAAAGTTTATAGCAGTTAATGGTTGCTGGGGAAGGAGAATTCATTTTCTTGAGGGCACAGGACAGTTGCTCGTGTTCTAATAAGTAACACTTCATGATCCTATCTAAACTTAGTAGGTCACAAACAACAATAAAGACACAAAAAGGTGAGACCTCTGGAAGAGCAGTCAGTGCTCTGAACAGTTGAACCATTTCACCACCACCCCACACCCACTTTTAAAATATATTTTTATTTGTGGGTATATGCATGTGCTTGACCAGTTTTTATGCAAAATGTGTACATATCCATGTAACTGCAAAACCAGAGAGTTGGATCCTCTGGAACTGGAGTTACAGACAGTTGTAAGACACTTAGGAGTAAAGTACTAAGAACTGAACTCTAGTGTTCTACAAGAATAGTCCAAGATCACACACACAAGCATACTCACACACAGAGGCACTGAAGAAGAGGAACAAATGAATTCTCTGCCTAAACAGTGTTAATACCTATTTCAAATTGTACTTTTATAAGACGACTACAAGAATAACATAGATTCTAAAAGGAGATAAAAATATTCCAATAGTTAGAGACTAGAATGATTAGGAATTCATAGGCCACCATTTTGGACAAATCATGAAGGTCCAGGCTACCAGCTAAGTATAAAGATATTTTCTATAAATCTAATAAAAGATCTTATGACTTGAACCAACTCATTAGATCCTTGGCACATAAATACAAAATTAAGCAAATAACCTCAAACTCTTCCTATATCTCTGAAATGGACAAAAGGTACTATATATACAAACACAAAAAGTACTTACCTTAAGTGGCTGAGGGCCTCTCAATCCTGGCTGTCCTCCCATCTGAGGAGAGCCCTGCTGTAGTGGCTCAGTCAATAAATTGCCAGCATTGCCCATGCCTGCGTTTGGGTACTGCATGTTTGGCCGTCCCCTGCCTGCTCCAATTGAACCATTCATGACTTGATTGGGCATTATCCCTTGTCCATTGCCTGCAGCCAACATTCCAGGATTCATGCCAGCATTCATCCCTGTGTTCATTCCCATGGCAGGCTGATTCACTGGACTGTTCATCATACCTGCTGTGGACTGAGTAGGACCCTGATTTGGTCCACTACTGCCCATCCCCATGTTGGGAGAAGTCAAGCCTGTCTGTGCCATTGGGCTTTTGACCATGCTATTTATCAAACTTAATCCAGGGCTGTTCTGTTGGGCCTGGCTGGCCATAACTTGGCCTGGGCCACCAACTCCCATGTTGAGGTTAGGGGAACTACCAGACCTTAGCAATTCTGACAGCTGTTTATGTTTAGAGGCTGCATCTTGTACTATGCCAAGACTTGTCTGAAGTTGACTAATATCGCCACCATTGGTTAGTCCCAATTCTGAAGAGTTGATTAATTCATCTGGTAAGTCATGTTCCAGGTCAAACAGCGAACCAAAATCTAAAAACAAATAGAAAAGATAAAGGTTAAATGTGACACAACCCAACTCAGAAGCTCTTAAAGACAATTTAGTTCTTGGTAAGCATAAATTACTTACATCAACAACTATCTCAAGAAAACTATTTAGTTTTTTTATTGAATCCTTTTAAATACTAGAATAATACTCTTTGTAAAAGGATAATTTTGGTTAGCCAAACAAGCTATAAAACTTAAGAACTGGCCAGATATGGTGGCACATTCCTTGAATCCCAGGACTCAGAGGCAGGCAGATTTCAGTGAGTTTGAGGCCTGGTCTTTACAAAGAGTCCAAAACAGCTAGGTTGTTACATAGAAAAACCCTGTCTTAAAAAACAAAACAAAACCAAAGACAACAACAAACAAAAACAATAAAAACCCAACCCAGAACCAAAGACCTGAGGCATAACACCAAGCCAAAAGAGGACTGAGTGTTGGCACAATACCTACTAAATGAGTCGGTGAAAACTGTACTAATATTCATTAGAAGTTATGCTGGGTCAGAGAGATGACTCACTAGAGAATGGCACTTGCAGCTAAGCCTGACAACCTGAGTTCATGCCTCAGATCCCTCATGAATAAAAAGGGCTGTCCTATGACTTTCACACCCACGGAGATGACCCACAAACACAGGTGCACAGACAAATTAATGTAAAAATTATGTTTTCCGATTTTTTGCTTCTTAGTGTGGCATCAAAGATCAGAAAAAAAACATCTCCCCTGAAGATGAAAATTAGAAGTAGTTGTGAGCTGCCTAACTTGAGTGCTGAAAACTAAACTTTGGCCCTTGAAAAGGCAGGAGATGCTTGTGACCCACGGAGCCTTCTTCCCAGCCCTTTAGTAATTAAAAAAAAAAAAAAAAAAAAAAAAAAAAAGTTAATCTAAATTCAGCATGATAGCTCATGCCTATAGCCCTGGCACTCAGGAGGCTGAGGAAAGAACAATTGGCTTACTTGGCTATAGAGTGAAATCTTGTCTCAAAATAAAAACCTCCAACTTTTGAAATTAAATTGGACAATGCCAGTGTTCCTTAGAATGAAAGTTAAGGGCTAGAAAAATGGTTCATTGGTTAAGAACACTGACTGTTCTTCCAGAGGTCCTAAGTTCAATTCCCAGTAACTACATGGTGGTTCACAACAGGCTGTAATAGAATCTGATGCCCCCTTCTGGCACATAAGCATACATATAGATAGAACACTCACACATAAAAATAAATACAAAATAAATATTTAGAGAAAAAAATGAAAACTAAGTATTGTAATACAGAAGTCTGGATGCAGTAAAATAGAACCAACTAAGTGTGAGTCACAGGTGACAGGCTGTCTACCACGGTTGATCATTTCTCATATCACAAGTACAGCCTTTACTAGTGAAGTGAATTTGGGTACATACTACTTGTATCCTATACAATAGTTTGCTTTAACCAAAATCTAGCCAGAAAATGTTAGAAATAAAGCCTCTGGGAACCATTAATTGCAAGCAATCACTTTACACCTCAGCCAAAATTACAGTATATATTTATAGATTAGGGCTCCTCAATATTGGCACTTTTTTAGCACTTTATACCAGCAAATGATTTACTGAGTTCTTAACATTTTCAGACACTTTTATATGCATTTGACTGGTATAACTTCAAACAGCCACGCACCTTACATGCGTGTGTACGCCAGCATTATTTTAATCCATGGTTATAGCACACTCCTAAAATTCTAGCACTTGAGAAGCCAGATAAGGAGTTCAAAGTCATTCCAGACTGTACAAGACAATGGCTCAAAAAACAAAGTTTCCAGACATCACCATCATATTGACCTGTGTTTTTTCTTTCCTTTAAAATTTTTAAATAGAAAAAGGAGGGTGGGCAGGGTTGGAGAGATGGCTCAGTGGTTAAGAGCACTGACTGTTCTTCCAGAAGTCCTGAGTTCAATTCCCAGCAACCACAAGGTGCCTTACAACCATTTATAATTGGGGATCTGATGTCCTTTTCTGGTGTGTCTGAAAACATATACAGTGTATATAAAATAACTAAAATCTTAAAAAAAAAAGTTTCCAAATAGTTTCCATATGGAAAAAGCATTAATGGAAACTAGGCATAGTGGTGAACACCTGTAATCCCAGAACTTGGAAGATATAGGCAGAAGATCATGGGTTCAAGGCCAACCTGTTCTACATGAGATCCTATCTCGAAATAAAACATAATAGTGTGGGCTAGAGAAATGATTCAGCAGTTAAAGAGTACGTAGATCTCTTACAGAGTGGCTAGAATTCACTTACCAGTACCTAAACAAATGGCCTCATGCGGTATCCACACTCTCAAGAATATCCATACCATTCACATAAATACAAAATTAAAAAAAAAAAAAACTCTTAAAACAAAATACAGGGGCTTGAGAGATAGCTTGGCAGTTGTAATAGCACTGATTGCTTACCCAGGTTCAAATCATAGCACCCACATGGCAGCCAAAACTATAGGTAACTCTTTAAGATCTGACACCCTGAAAGAGGCATACATGCAAGCAAACACCAATGCACATAAAATATAAATAATTTAAAAAATACATTATTGGGTATTTAATAATTAAATATACTTGAACCTACACAATCAAAAACTAGTCCAGGCTAGAAAAATGACTCAGTAAGTTGTTGTACAAACTTGAAGACTGGAGTCTAGATCTCCAGAACCTGCAATCCCAGTGGGAAGGAGACAGAAACAGGCAATACCAAAACCAAGCTGCCAAACAGATCAGATGAGTTCCCAGTCAGGTTTACATAAAGATTAAAGACCTCGCCTTAATATAAAAAAGCAGAGTATGATCAAGGACACCCCAACTCAACCCGAGATCTCCACATACACACATGAATGCTAATATGTACAACATACACACACATATGGAAGAAATTATTCCACTTCTAATGCAATCACTTTCATGACCCATTTGACTCAATCTTTTTTTTTCCATTTACTTATTTATTTTATGTATATGAGCACACTTCAGCTGTCTTTAGACACACCAGTAGAGTGCATTGGATCCCATTACAGATGGTTGTGAGCCACCATGTGGTTGCTGGGAACTGAACTCAGGACCTCTGGAAGAGCAGTCAGTGTGCCTTTATTTCTTTCTGGAGTACAATTTGTCATGTTTCATTTGGGCAGGGTTTCACTTATCCAAGGCTAGCCTGGAATTCTCTATGAAGATAATCTTCAGCTTCTGTTTCCCCTGCCTCATCTCAAAAGTACTGAGATTACACTTGTGTTATACACCACTTCTCATTTTATTTGGTGCTCAAGATTAACCCAGGGCTTCGTGAGTACTAAGTAAGCAGGCTAACAGAGCTACATAGCTTTAGCCCTAGAGTCTAGGTTTTTTTGTTTTTTTTAAACTTTCTTCTTTTAAAGAATCTGACTGGTCCTTCTACCAGAAACACATAAGCCATGCAGCATCTGGAGAGACTGCTCAGGACAGTGTGCACAGCTACTGCAGAGGATGCAAGCCACCCAATTCATGAGGCTCAGTTACCATTTCTAACTCTAGTTCCAGGAGACTTAACATCCTTTGCTGGCCTCCAAAAGCAGCACATACATGTGTACAAATCCAAACACAGATATACAAATGAAAACAAACAAAAACATTAGTTAAAAAGCTTAGACAGTGTGAAACAAATTTTGGATGAAAGTGATCTAAAGCTACCACTCAAAAATTGCTTAATATACTAATACTTTCCCATTACATCCTTGAGATTATTTTAAATCTTTTTTTTTTTTACTTTCCACAGGAATATCCAAGGAAATAGTCTATTACCAGTATATTAAACATAGTGAAGGTACTAAGATAACCTTTGACAACTTAAAATATATACAAGCCACAAATTATGAAGAAAAATCACAAAATAAACATAGTAATAAAAATAGCAGGGGCAGTCCACTAAGATGGCTCTGACAGAAAAGGTAGGTGACTCCTGACAAGTTTGATAATGAGCTGATCATCCTCCCATCATGGTGGAAAGAGAGACTACTCAGATTCACACAAGTTGTCCAGTTGTGGCACACACAAATTAACATGGGGAGAAAAACCATGTAAAAACTACTGTCTAGAAATACATCTCAGTTGTTAGAGAACTTGCTTAAAAGACATAATGTGTGTATTCCCTCCCCAATCCCAAACAAAACTCTTCTTGAGGAAGAGTGCTAGATTATTCAAACGCGAATGCATGCTGCTCTTGCAGAATTTTAGTTTAGGTCTTCTACTTATATGTATGTGCTTGGCACAGGCCTTTAATCCCAGCTCTTAAGAGGCAGAGGGAGAGACAAATGAATCTCTGTGAGTTCAAGGCCAGCCAGGTCAGAGAGACCCTTTCTCAAAAGAAACAAAACAAATGAATTGCAGGGGCTGAAGAGATGGCTTAGAAGTTAAAAACAATGGCTGTTCTTACAGAGAAACCAATTCAATTTATAGCACCAACATGGTGGCTCAAAATCATCTGCAACTAAAGTTCCAGACGATCGAATACCTTCTTATCACACTGCATGCTCATGGTACACAGACATGCAGAGGGGTAAAATGCCCATACACACTAAAGAAAAATAAGTGAAATACCAAGTAGGCAGATCTCTTCCAATTTGAGAATAGCCTGGCCTACACAGGGAGTTCCAGATCAGCCAGGGTTACATAGTAAAACCTTAACTTTAAACAAGAAAATAATAATAAAAAATAAGGAGTGACAGCTCAGGATAAAAGCACTTGCTTCTCTTGCAGAAGACCCAGTTCTATTTCAAAGAACCTATATGCATGCATATAGTATACACACATGTATGTGCAGGCAAACACATGTAAAAAGTAAATAAAAAAATCAGCTCAATGGGCTAAAAACAGGCTGACTACTTATACTGGAATTAATACCAGGTTATATCTTGACTACCTAACTTTCAAACCTTACCACTTTTTTCCATCTTCTGTGATAAAGACCACCATTACTAAAGCCAGAATCCTTTATATCTCATTTCTTACGGCCTCTTCCCAAGTCTTACCTCATTTTACTATCTTAAGTATAACTATGCATCCATTTAAATGATTAAAATGTACAGTTCAAACTTTTATAAGCATTGTTACCACATGTTATACTTGATCATCTCTAACTTCTTACTATCCCTCCAGTCAAGTGGGATTTACAGGTTACTGGAATGATCACATTTTCTAGCCTCATGTTCTCCCTCTTTCAGCCAAGGGACATCAGACACAAACTCCTCACAGACACCAATCAGTGTCTATAACCTAGGCTTCATATTCACCTGTATGTCCCTATCTATTCTTCCCAAATAAATGCTAGTCACACCAGACTTTCCCAGTGTCAGTCTTTTACCCTATCTTTGTAAATTCTGAGAAGGGAAAACAAACAAAAACAACAACAAAAACGTTTGTTTAAACATGGAGTGTTTCATAAACCAAGCAAGCATAAACACCTAGCATACTAGTATATATATTAAAAAAAAAAAAATCAGACCAAAAGACTACTGCCATCTTATTAACTCTTTGTTCTAATACTCTTTATTTTATGTGAGTACACTGTAGCTGGTTTCAGACAGACCAGAAAGAGAGCATCTGATCCCATTACAGATGGTTGTGAGCCACCATGTGGTTGCTGGGAATTAAACTCAGGGCCTCTGGAAGAGCAGTCAGTGCTCTTAACCGCTGAGCCATCTCTCCAGCCCTCTAATACTCTTTAAATTGAGGTTCACATGCTAACAGAAGGCCAAGAAACTCACTCATAAAGGGGGTAGCAATCAGTACTTTGAAAAACCAAAACAAAATACCTAGATACAGTGGCACATCACTGTAATCCCAGCACTCAAGGAGGCTTAGGCAGAAGAGAAGAAATACTATTTATCAATAGGACTGGGAAGATGGCTTCTGTTAGGAAAGTGCTTGCTACTCAAGACCAGAGTTTGAGCTCAAGTACCCATGTAAAAGCCAAGTAATGACAAGTATTCCCAACCCTGGGGAAACAGAGAAGGATCCCTGAGCCTTGCTGTCCAGCCTATCTAGCCTAAACAATGAGCTTCAGATTCAGTGGGATCCCTGAAAAAAGTAAGGTGAAGTGTGATTACAGAAAACAGCGAAAAATCTCCCTCTGGTCCACATACATACACCAACATACAAACACCCATGTACACACACAAGTTTTACACTGTGACCAAGGTCTCTAGCTCTACATTTAAATGTTCTGAATCCTTAAGCTAGGTGTTGATGGCTCTAAAACACTGGAAGCAGGTAGGGTTGTCATAATTTGAAGTCAGCCTGAGTTATAGTATAAGACTCTGCCATTCGTGTTTATGTGTGTGTGTGTGTGTGTGTGTGTGTGTGTGTGTGTATACATGTATGTATGTATGTATGTCTTGGTGTGATAAAAGAAAATTAAAAGCACTACATGTAGAAAAAATGTATCAAAATTTCATAAACTACTAGTCATTATATGAAAGTCATTTGCCAAAAAACCCAAAATATTGTGTTTTAATTTCCATTATTTGTCTTGAGGTAGGTAAGACCAAGGCTGAGCTCCAACACTCAATCCTCCTTGCCATAGCTTCCTTACTGCTGGAATTACAGCCGTGTACAAATGATCATGCCCAACTCATTTTTGTGTCTTACTTATGCAGGGGCCATGCTAATCTCTGTAATATTCCAATCTTAGTATATGTGCAGCCAAAACAAGCACAAAATTAAATGTTTGGTTTGTCTCAATCTTTGGTATAAAATGTTTCTCTAAAGTTTCTCACTCACAATACCTTCCAGCAGGTGTAATGCAACATGCCTTTAGTCCTAACTAGTAAGGAGGTTTAAATGGAAGGTTGGTCGAACCCTGCAGTTTTCAGGCCACCTAGGCAACACAGTAAGACCCTATCCTATAGTTTAAAGCAGGGGGTGGGGGGGAGAACTGAATGAAAACCACAAAATAACTATTTTCTATTTCTCATTAATTAATTGTTGGGTACTATAAACCGGCAAAATGACATCAGAATTTTTTTGTAAATTTACCACAATTACTTAATACCCTCCACTTACCAGGCAATATTTAGGATGTCTACAAACACCACTATGCATTCATCTTCAAGTGTTTCAAATTATTTTCTTCAAGTTGAATAGACAAGAGGAGGTAGAAAACTAAATGCCAAAAGGCATCAGCCCTCTTCTCCCTTTCTATCACTTCACTGAACACAAGCTCCTGATGGGGAAAGACACCCACACTCTTAACAGTCACTGTCAAACAGACACTTGAGGTCCTATGACTGAATTTACAAGACCTTGAGAAATTTAAGGTATAGGGCAAAGTGTTCTGCTATATTTCACCAGTCAGCACAGCAATACCTCACTAAGTTGCAGGGTACGTTGTTCAACCTATTTGATTTTAAAGCAACTCTAATATACACATTCTGCAACTAAAAACCAAAACAAAACAAAAAAATTAAAGCATAATGCCAAGATCTGAGCAAAAATAAAACACAACTCTACAAATGTATTCTAGATAGGATAGTAAGTAATTTACTTTATACAGTGTTCTCTTGAGAAAAAAACTTTTTATAAAAAAAGTGTGGCTTGCCCCTGTAATCCTCACTAGGAAGGAAGAAAAAGCTGTAGCAAAACAATCATCTTTACCATTTCTCTAGAACATACATTAACCTCATGTTCAAAATTCAAAGTAGGTAGAGAGATTGGTTTGGGACATAAATCCAAGCCAATTCAGTTATCCACACAATAGCACTACAGAATAAAATCCTTGCCCTACTAGATTGTAAGTCCTAAAACTGTTACCCATCTTTACATAGTCTGTTCTTTAAGTGATTTCCAGGCAGTGACAAAATGTTCACTGAGCAATGAAGGAAAAGGTCACACTGCCATCATTTAAGATCAGCAAAAATAATCAGCTCAGTAGGTATTCAAAAACTTACCTAGTAACTTCTATGAACAGCTATATGTATATATAAGTTTACAAATAGCTTTTATGTTCTTCTAGGAAGGAAAGAAGAAAGAGACAGAAACAAATAGATCTTTTTGAGCATGATCTTCATAGTGAGTTTCAGAACTGCTAGAGCTACATAATAAAACTCTTTTTTTATAGAGAAAAGAAAAAGAGAAAAAGAAAAGAGAAAAAAGGAAAGAAAGAAAATACTGAGATGTATTTTCCCACTTCAACAAAAAATGTGAACCTAAATCAAGTCATTGGACTCAACCTGGCAATTTCATCATGTACCTGGGGTCTTCTTAATTCTGTATTACCACCTAAATCCAAAAGTTGGCAGGAGGTGGTGGCTCACACCTCTAATCCCAAGCACTTGGGAGGGAGAAGCAGACAGATCTCACTCAATGAGCAAAAGGCCAGCTTGGTCTACATACAGAGTTCCAGGACAGCCAGGTTGGCTGTTACACAGAAAAACTTTCTCTTGAAAACCTCAATAAGAAAATAAGAAAAAAGGGATGGGGGTGTGTATGTTCACAAGCTGGGTTAAATAATCTGTTTTGACACTTCAGAGCTTTAGTTTTCTTATAAAAAAATACATTCAAATATGTGATAGGTAGACATACACTACACATTTTATAAGCCTAATTTACTTTTTTAAGTTTGTAGAGTCCGGCTGGAGAGATGGTTCAGCAATAAAGACACTGGCTGCTCTTCCAGACAGGGGTTCAATTCCCAGTACCCACATGGGAGCTCACCCCTGTCTATAATAGTCACAGGAGATGCAACACTGTCACAGAGACGTATATATATGCGCATTTTAAATTTTTTAAAAATTTTGGCCAGCTCTAGATAAATTTAAAATCACGCACAACAACCAAATGTTTATAAAATACCCAAGGGACATCTTTTTAAAAAAATCAAAATGCAAACCAGGTAGTGGTGATCAACGCCTTTAATCCCAGCACTCAACAGGCTGAGGCAGAGAGATCTTTTATTATTAGTTGGAATGAGTTCCAGGACAACCAAGGCTACAATCCTGGGGGTGGGGAATGAGAGCAGAGTGAAGGGAGAGGATGATCAGAACGAAGACACTGCAAGTTTTAAATGTAAAATGCTTCCTTACAGGTTGCCTTAAAATGTGTTACTATCACATTCTGGATCCAAGAACTACCAAAATGTAATGGCACCCTCATGGTAAATTCATTCCCCTGGCCCTGACAAAACAAAACTAGACTGATACAATTTAAACTATATCTGCTGGACTCAGTAGCACACACCTTTAATCCCACCAGGGTAGGGGGAGGTAGAGGCAACCATCTCTCTAGGTTGTAGGTCAGCCAGGGCTATGTGGTGATACCCTGTATCAAATTAAAAACAAACAAAAAAACAGAAACAAGCCAGTCCTTGTGACACAGGACTTTAATCCCAAAGGACAGGAGGCAGAAGCAGGAGGCTCTCTGTGTGAGTTTGAGACCAGTCTGATCAACAAGGAGAGATCTAGGACAGTCAGAGCTACAAAAAACCCTCTCAAAACAAAAACAAAAAAGCCTAATGGAATATATATTTAAAAGAGCAAAAAATTAACCCTCACTATAATATTAAAAGAAAAAAAGTTACTCAAATTAATATAACCCATAGTACTAAGAATAAATTAATCTCAGTATTGGAATTTTTTTCATTTAAGACTCTAGTAATTGGTGCAGGTCAGTGGGGGCACCTGCCTTTAATCGAAGCACTTGGGAGGTAGAAGCTGGTGATCTGAATTCCAAAACATCCAGGTCTACA
The DNA here is from genome assembly GCF_963924665.1 of Micromys minutus. Taxonomy (NCBI): domain Eukaryota; kingdom Metazoa; phylum Chordata; class Mammalia; order Rodentia; family Muridae; genus Micromys; species Micromys minutus. The sequence goes on from NC_137962.1 coordinate 36,963,747, forward strand.
CAAGGAAAGCTCCAGCCCTGATCCCAACCCCCTTATGAAACACTCCAGTAATTGCATTCAAAGATATCCAGAGTACGTTTTGCTTTTTTTAGCCATGAAAGTTAGACAAAAGCCATACAATTTAGCAAAAAACAGAGATCAGACAAAGAATGAAGTAGTCCACCTGAACAGAAATGTATAAACAGACTTTAAGACTAAATCACTCAAATCAAAATTTTCATTCTAAATAGTTTTCCATACAATGTTACCAGCTATGTCAAATATGGTAACTTGTGAACATTTTACAGAAGTACATTTATTATGGGAGTGTGGGGATAAAACAAAAATGCAAAGTGAATGTGTCTATAAAATTAATGTCTATGCCTATGAATTTCAAAGACATTATTTTAAAAAAATTCTCTAAGACTACAGAACTTTAAAGATGAATGCTCACATAAAGCTAAAGTTAGAGTCTGAGAACACTGCAAGACTCATCCTTCCCAACTGTTGCAGGTTAGCAAAACTCATGCTTCAAAATACAGCTGCTAAGAAAGCAGAGTAAAGCACTAGTTCTTATTTTCATGCCTACTCAGAAACATGCCCAACAGGATCTCTACAACTTGTGTCCGTTTTTAACTCCATTACACATTCTCATTGGCAGATGGAGGGATGTTGAGTCTGTCTGTTCTGAGTTAAAGGGATGCTTGTAGTAAAGGGGAAGATCTTGTAGACTGTCAGATGACCAGCCATTCTTCTTCTTCATTATCCTGGACCCTCAAAAACAAGTCAGACAGCAAAGGGGGACCAACTAGGTGATCATCAAAATAACACTAAGCTAATAGTAAGCAGAAAAAAGAACAGGCAGTGGAAAGTCTCCCTACAGGTCTAACAAAGAAGCTGACTGAAGAAAAGAATTCCTTGGTCTTGCAAACTGAAATTGTAAAGGTCCAAAAAGTAAAACAAACCATACAAGCACAAAACCTACTGTACATTTTTTAACTTGTACAATAACTTTAGTTAGAAGTTCATGACTGGGACTCTTTCAACTTATCTCCATTGCTAAGTACCTAATTCCAGAAAGGCTTCATCTTTTCTCTTTCCCTTCCAAATAACAAAGTGACAACAACCTGCAAAGGAAATAAATGCCTCAGGTCTCCTCACCTAAACATTGTTTGAGACATTTTGATTTCACACCAAATAGATATAAAATAAACTGTGGTCCACACTGATTCTTCAGGCAAGGATGGAGAAAGGGGACTTAAGAACAGTATTTTGTTGAACTTTACGTTACACTTAAAACCTTGAATTCCACACACCAAGATTGTCTTCCATCCCGATTCCTCAACAGAAAATGTGCTTCACAGGAGCAAAAATCTTTAGGGGTGGGAAAGCAGAGGAAAAAGAATCAAGTGCAATAGGGGAGAAAGATTTGAAATCCCTCATTCACCAGTAACAGAAAATAGTAAAAGTGAATAAAAGCCCATACACGCAATTGTACCAGCATTTCCCAAATGAAATTGCAAGGAGGCAACAATGAAGGTCCATGCAGCTCCCACTTCCAAGCTCTTAATTCCAGAACACACAGCAATCTGACAGGACATAGTGTTGCAATGAATGTATCAGAAGGCAAAGAAAATGGTTGAACTAGTGGAAGTCTTCGACCAGTCCATTCAAAATCCTTTAAAATTAAACACCGGCCAGGGAAATGGGAAAAGATACACAGAAATACCCTAGAATGAAGGTGCAACCAGCAGAAAAGACGAAGGGAACTATGGAAGGCCGGGAGTCCCGAGACTAACCTGTGCCATCGCTGGCGGACGCCGAGAGGGCCGGAGATGAGAGTTTAGGCCGCTTGGCTGAAGGCGGCCCGGGTTCCACCACATTCTCGGCCATTTTTAATTCTTTCGGAGATACAACCGAGGGAAAAAAAAACAAGAATCCTGAGGAAAGCTCTTCTTCGAAACGGGGTCCCCGCCCCGCTCCTAAGGGTGGGCTCCGAAGCTCCGCCGCTACCCAAGAGGGGTGGGGGAAGTTCCTTTTTCTCTTCGCCTGGTTGCGGTGGCCGGAGAGGGATGCGGACTCAACAGAAATGGTAGGGGCAAATGCGAGGGGCCGGGCCTGAAGCAGGCCGGGAGGAGGGTACAGCAACACTGATCCCACGAGCACGTCCGCTGCAGCGAATTCTCGGGAACTCACAGCTCTACAGACGCAGTCCCCAGCCCGCCACAGCGAGCTCCTTCCCAGCCGAGGTCTCTCGGAGCTCTGCCGCCGCCATCAGCCTCTTCCTCCTCGGCGCTGTCCTCCTCCTTCTCATCGCCACAAGGAGGCGGGGGCGAAAAAGGGGGAGAGGAGGAGGCGACCAAAGACACTCACCTCCTCCCGGTGCCCCCTCCCGGGCCTGAGCCCCCACCCTGCGAGCCCTCCTCCTCCTGCCGCTGCGCTCCGCGCCGCCGCTACCGCACCGGCCCCTAATGGCCGCACTGAGCTCACCCGAGCCGAGAGCCAGACTGGCGCCGGGGCCACCTCACATCGCGCAGGGACAGCGGAGGCGCGGCGACGACGCCGAGCGTGGAGCTCGCCGGCCCGGAGGACCAGGGGGGCCGGGCCGAGCAGGGCCGCCCGCCCGCAAGCCCGCGCTGACGCCAAGCCCACCGACGCGGCCTCTCCGCGCGCCGCGCTCTCCGCCTCCACTCGCAAGCCCGTGGAGGAGAAATAAATACGGCCGCCTCTCTGGCCCTCAGCCCCGGCAAGCCAGGTGCCGGGAGTTCCCGCCCCCCCCCTCAGGGGCTCGGCTCGGGGGCCTCCCTGGACGGCGGGCAAAGACGCCGCGGGGCGCGGGGTTATGTAATGGTCTCCCCCCTTAGGCGTCGTCGCCGGCCCGGGCTGCGGTGGGGGTGTGTGCGGGCAGGTGGGGGCTAGGGGTCGCCTCAGCCTTTGCGCCCCGGGTCCCCAACCACTGTCTCGTTCGCAGCCGCTGCTCTCCGGCCAGGTACCCTCCGCACTCCCTGCTCGCGCAGTTCGCACTCAGCCGGGCGTCCGGCTTGCCCGACTCTCGCCCGGTCCCTCTCGCTCTCTCCTCCCCCCCACCCCCCCACAGGCTAGCACACAAACAAGATGGCGGCTGTTGTTTCTTGCCTCTGCCGAACCCTCCTTACAGGATAGCGGTAGCGGCGGCGGCCGGAAATGAGCCAAGATGGGGGGGGGGGGGAGATCGGAGAGAGGAGGGGCCGAGGAACCGAGGGCGGGGCGAGGGCGGGGCCTCCGCCTTGCGGCTCACACAATGGGGGAAGCGGCGCCGGGGGCGGTGCCGGCTCCAATCACGGGATCCGCCCAAGTGCCTAACGCGGTAGGCGCTTCCGCAAACTCCCCCGGCGTCACTCGGTGGCTCCCTTTAAAGGGGAGGTCTTAAAAGGGGGGTCGGGGGTGGACGCGGAACGTATTTTCCGTCGGTAGACACTTAGGTCTGGGCTGGGTCTCTGCGCAGAATGCAGTCGGAGCTCAGGCGCTTCTGTGTGAAAAGGAACGTCCGGGATTTGCCCTCCCCTGGTTGATCTTTGGAACCCCGCTAAATCCGCCAAGCACCTGTGTTTCAGGGTAGAAACACATTCCATCTCCATCGCCTTTTCGAAAGGAGCAAGCAGTTCGTATCTCAAAGACACATTGCCAGTCCTTTAAGTTTTCTCTGATTATGTCTGATTCAAAAACGAAATAAACGAAAAATTTGGACTACGATATTGTTAGAAAATCTGGGGGTGGGGGGAACCACAGCAGTGGGAGGCTGTTCAGGGCTAGACCCTATATGCATTTTTTTTTCTTTTTGCCCATCACGTATCTACACATCCTTACCAGCTACCACTCGTAAAGAATCCTTGAGAGCTATTTTTTTCTGAACCTGCCTGAAACCTCCAAGGTCTTTTGAAGGTATTTCCACCCATCTCTAACAGATGAGTTTAATAAAAGACCACTTTGTGCAGTGCCTTGAATATAAATATGAGAGAGGACAAAAAAAAAAAGTTAGGTGCTGCTATGTAACACTAGAAAAAAATGAATCCTCCTAAGAAGTTTGTGTGTAAGACAGCCCAATTCGAAGTAGAAAGCAGAGAGCATGCAAATTACTAGATTTCTGTGTTTGGGATCCTCAAATATAGGGAAAGTACCGAGGTTCTATGTGACACTGAAGGAAACCGTCAAGGCATTACCAATTGGATGGGCTTGCCAACTCTTCCTGTGGCCATAAAAGTTCAGTCACCAGTACTACCAAGAAAATAAATTTTTTCTCACATTTGTATTTAACTACATTTACCTTGTGTGTCTCTGATGGTATGTATAAATGTGTGAACATATGTACAAATGACCCACATGGAGGGGTCCGAAGACAACTTAGAGGAGTCATTTCTCCTTCTGTACTGATGTTATGTTTCTGAGGATCCAACCAAAACCTCAGCCTGAGCAGTTGGTTCTACACTTGCTGAACACTCTCAGATATTTTCTCATATCTTAACCTGTTTTGCGAGTGACCAGACATCCTCCATTTTTGCTGTTTGACTTCTAAGAGTATAGCTTGAGAAGACAGAATTAGCTGGGTAGTGATTGCGCATGCTTTTAATCCCAGCACTGGGAGGCAGAGGCAGGTGGGTCTCTGTGAGTTCCAAACCAGCCTGGTCTACAGAGCATGTTCCAGGATGACACAGACAAACCCTTCCTTGAAGAAAGGAAAGACTAAGCTGGTGAGGTGAAGACTAGCTTTCCAACCCCAGGAGCCATGTGTTAGAATGAGAACTGGCTCTGAGACATGACAAGCATCTAAAACTGATGGGGATGATCCTATGAAGCCGCTGTAGCTGCCCACCACAGGCATTCTCACTTGTGATCTTCAAACAGTTCACTCTTCAGTGGAGAGTGGGGGGGATGCAGTACCTGAGAATTGAAGCCATGGGTTGCCTTAGAGAGGCAAGTTGATTTTTACTTTGAGACAAGGTCTCGTTAAATTGCCCAGGTTATCTTTGAACATGCAATCCACCTATCTTGGCCCCCTGAGAGCTGTAATGATAGGTATAGGACCACCTCATGTGGCTCAGGAAATACCTCCTCAAAACTGTCATAGGTTAGGGCTGGGGACATGGCTCAGTAGTCAGAGTGTTCTTCCAGCACTTATGAGACCCTGGGTTCAACTCTCCAGCATCATGACTGGGCATGGCTTATACACACCTGTACTCCCAGTGTTGGCAAATTGGGGGTACAGAGGTTGAGGTGAAAGCAGGTCAAGAACAGGACCTTCACATTAGCCTGTATTACATCAGAAGTGAGATTATTCCTTTTGGGAAGAAGAGGCAGGAAGATCTCTCAGTTTGAGGTCTGCCTGCTTTACATAGAGAGACCCTATCTCAAAAAAAAAAAAAAAAAAAAAAAAATACTGTGGGATTTCAGGGGCTGGAAATAGCACCCTTTCCAGAAGACTCTAGACTTGATTCCCAGCATCTAGTGACAACTTACAACCATCTGTAATTCAGTTTGAGGGGACCCTATGCTCTCTCCTCCAATGACAACAGTCAAGGCCCACATACTTCCATGTAAACAAAACACTCCTAAAGTGGGATTATATCTAATGCAAACAAGGGAAATTTCATCAGCCATGGTTTTAGATTGTGGTAGTCAGTCATGGTGGCACACGCCTTTAATCTCAACATTCCAGAAATGGGAGGCAGGCACGTATCTGGGAGCTCAGAGTCAGCCTGGTCTACCCAGAGTTCCAGAAAAGCCAAGGCTACATCAGAGACACCCAAAAAAGACTGACCACTGGGGTGGGGATATAGCTCGGTGGCAAAGCTGATGGCTGTACTGGCCGAGTTTTCGTGTCAACTTGACACAAGCTGGCGTTATCACAGAGAAAGGAGCCTCCATTGAGGAAATGTCTCCATGAGATCCAGCTATAAGGCATTTTCTCAATTAATGTTCAAGGGGGAAGGGCCCCTTGTGGGTGATGCCATCCCTGGGCTGGTAATCTTGGGTTATGTAGAAAGCAAGCTGAGCAAGCCAGGAGAAGCAAGCCAGTAACATCCCTCCATGGCCTCTGCATCAGCTTCCAGTCCTGTCTTCTTTGGTGATGAACAGCAATGAACTTGCTTCTTGGTCATGATGTTTTATGCAGGAATAAAAACTTAAGGCAATGGCTGATGTGAATTTTAGAATCTGTCATCAGCACTAAAAAAAAGGGGGGTGGAGGAAGGCATTTATGCAGAAGAAGTTATCTATTGTCATTTGAGGGAACCAAGTAAATAACAAAGAGTAGAAGGTAAGGTAAGAAGTGGGACAATGAAGTCAGAAAGAACCAGGCTTTAAGTCTGGCTTTGTCATCTAGAAGCTGTAAGAATTTAGGCTGATTAATGGCCTGTAAGGTGGGTTTCATAACCAGATCTACTTTATTCTGTGGCTGAAAGGGAGAACATGGAGTTAGTTTGCACTATCTACCCCTATCACGGGGTGGAAGAACAGCGATGCCACACATAACACCTGGTTATCACGGGGTGGAAGAACAGTGATGTCACACATAACACCTGGTATATAGTGACCACTCAATATACCACTTTAGACCATCCTGTGGAATCCAGAAAGGATGGAGGCGGGAGTACTCAAAGTCTGAGACCAGCCTACATGAAAGACTCAAAACTCTGAATCAGTGAAAAGGTAAGAATTGTATGTAACTCAGAGGAGGCACTAGAGCCCCAGGGAGATGACACAATTGGAAAAGTGGTTGCCACACAACCTCTCTCCCCTGTTAACCATATTAAAGTTTCCACGAAAGGGTACCACACACCTGTAGCACTACCACTGAGGAGAACAAAGACAGGAGAGGAACCCAGAGTCCTGCTGAGCCCCAGACTGTCTGGACAGGTGAGCTCCAAGCTTAATGAGACCCTATGGAACAAACTAAGGTACTCCACAGTGAAAAACTGACATAAATCACAATGGGGTGCAGATTTATAGAGAAGACATCCAACACTGAACTCTGGCCTCTGCAGGCATATACACACAAACACATACACCAGCTACTGGAAGAACCGAAAAAATGAAACGGTATGAACATGTTAACACTGAAACCTTATTTTGAACCTTCCCGACTTCCAATCTCCTTGTTTGTGCTCACATTAATTATGCTTGGCCAGGATATCTCCACATGACCAGCCCTCCAGCTCCCTATTTACTTTCTTTTGTTTACTCCTTCCTTCATTTTTCTTTAAAAGATTTATTCTACATATACAAGTACCATGTCACCATGTGGTTGCTGGGAATAGAACTCTGGACCTCTGGAAGAGCAGTCAGTGCTCTTAACCACTGAGCCATCAGCTCTCCAACCCCTTACTCCTTTCTTCTTTTCTTTTTCTTTTAGGTTTATTGAGTTTCTTCTCTGTGTAGCCCTAGCTGTCCTGGAACTCACTCTACAAACCAGGCTGGCCTTGAACTCAGAGATCTGCCTGCCTTCACTTCCTGAATGTTTCCTTTACACCAGATTAGAGGTGTGTGCCACCACCACCTGGCTTTATTTCCATAGTCTTAATCTCCTCTAGAAAGAAATTGGTCAATTAAAGAGGAAATTGCTACTTAAGGATATCTGGATTAGTAAGTGCCTGGGAGCACTAGAGAGAACAGTTTTTTGTTTCTTGCTTTTTTAAAGATTTATTTATTTATTTCATGTATGTGGGTATACTGTAGCTGTCTTCAGACACACCAGAAGAGAGCATCAGATTCCATGACAGATGGTAGTGAGCCACCATGTGGGGGCTGGGAATTGAACTCAGGACCTCTGGAAGAGGAACCAGTGCTCTTAACCACTGAGCCATCTCTCTAGCCTGAGAAAACAGTTCTTGGTAGGGCATAGGGAGAGAGAGAGAAACTATGGAGAGTTCTTATTAGTTATGGAATGTCATTTTGGTAAAATAAAATGCTGGAGATGATGCCAATATATGTAAGTGCACTGAACTATGAACTTAAAACAGAAGCCAACGATGGCAGCACATGCCTGTAAATCCCAACACTAAGGAGGCAGAGGCAAAGGATTCAAAGTTTGAAAGCCAGCCCAAGAAACATACTCAGCTCTATCTTTAGAACAAAGATTTTTAGCAGAGTGGTGGTGGCCCATGCCTTTAATGCCAGAGGCAGGTAGATCTCAGTGAGTACAAGGCCAGCCTGGTTTATGTGGTAAGCCAAGTCTGTTATGAGAAAAGCCCTGTTTCAAAAAAAACCAAATAACATCATTTAAAGGAAGAGTTGGTGTTGGTGGCACACACCTTTAATCCAGCACTTAGGAGGCAGAGGTAATCAAATCTCTAACCAAATATCTATGAGTTCAAGACCAGCCTGATGCACAAAGCAAGTTCCAGGATAGCCAGGACTACAAGGAGAAAACCTATCTGGAAAACCAAAAACCAGGAGGAAAAGAATCAAATATTCTGGATATAAGCACACACATACACACATACAGTACACATTCTGTACAATTATCAGGCTAAAGAGGTGACTCAGCACTTAAGAGCTCTGGCTCTCTATACCCTGGTCAGTGTTAGTACACAGAAAGGATGCTACAAACAAGATGGCTCAGCAGTTAAGAGAACTGACTGCTCTTCCAGAGGTCCTGAGTTCAAATCCCAGCAACCACATGGTGGCTCACAACCATCTGTCGCTCTCTTCTGGTGTGTCTAAAGACTGCTAATTATCTACATAAATAAAATCTTAAAAAAAAAAAAAACAGTGAATCCGGTAAGATAGCTCAGTGGATGAAGTGCCTGCTACATAAACATTAGAAGCTGGGTTCAGGCCCTTAGTACCTACAAGAAAACCCAGGTGGCACCTTCTGTGTACCTATAATTCCAGTTCTTGGAGGTGGAGGAAAGAGACTCGCTGGCCAACCAGTCTAGCCAACTGGTGATCTCCACATCCAGTGCAGCCTGTCTCAAGAAAATAAGACAGAAAGTGAAAGAAAAACAGTGTCTTAGTCACCATTTCTACTACTGTAGTAAACCATGACCCAAAGCTACTTGGGGGAGGAGAGGGTTTATCTCAGCTTACAGCTTGTAGTTCACCATACAGAGAGGCCAGGGCAGGAACTCCCAGCAGGAACCTGGAGATAGGAGCTGACTCACAGACCCTGAAAGAGCACTGCAGCTTTGCACTCGTCCTACATATATCATCCTGGAGTGGCACCGCCCACAGTAAGCTGGGACCTCCTACATCAATCATCAATCTAGAAAATATGCTACAGGCTTGCCCTCAGGCCAATCTGGTGGGGGCCTCTTCTCACCCAAGGTTCCCTCTCCTGAAATGACACTAGCTTGCATCAAACTGACATAAAACTAGCCAGCACAGGCCCATGCACCACAGACATGAATGAAAATATTAAATGTATTGCAAATACTACATCCAGATCAATCAAAATAAGCAAAACCATGACTCAGAATTGCCCCTTTGTAATCAAAAGAGCTTCAATGGATGGTAAAGGAAATGTATGCAAATAAGGTGGCTTTCTGAGGCCTTGTAGCCCCTCAGCTCAGGCCATGCATGGTAACTATGACTGCAGTGCATGGACCTATCAGACTGGGATGCTACCTAAAAGATCTCAAAATAGCTCTGCTCTGCTCGCTGTGGCAGGTGCGCCTCTGCTCCAATCAGAATAGCTCATTCTTTACTATTGTTGCTATGTGGCAAGTTATTGGCTCTCAGCCTTAATACCAGCCTCCAGAGGGGAAGGGTGGGCAGAGGGCATTTGCAAGAGCATCTTTCCCAGAATCTAATGTAACTGGAACATCCTCAGCTTGGAGATATAGCCAAAGGAATATTATGTGTAGCCTCAAGAGGACCCTGGGGCATGTGACCTTGAAGACAAACAAACAAACAAACAAAAACCTAGTTTTGGCTGGGTTTTAATCCCAGCAATTCAGAGGCAGAGGCAGATACCCCAGTTCAAGGCCAGCTAGGTCAACTGGGTTCCAGAACAGCCAGAGCTACACAAAGAAACCATGTCTAGAAAAACAAAAAAACATCTAGCACAGTTCAATGGACATTTGTGAACTTTAATTCGGGCTCCAAATTCAAAGTTAATAAAAGTCATATGTTTTTATCTTCCTTTGCTGGTTATTTATAGAAAGATAAACTCACAAAATGAGGGGTGATACCAAAGGTCAGTTGACAGAATGATGGCTTTGCTGGATACAATGTGGACCCAGTGCACTCCCTCTCATGAGGAGCACATCAGAGGAGCTCAGCGTTGAACACGGCAACATGGTTTCTGGATATCCATATAGAATTCAACCATGGCACAGACAGTCCAGTGGTAAAATCAGAAAATCTATGCACAGAAACATCTGCTAGAGACAGACAGAGGTCTGAGCACAATATACCAACTGCAATACTCTGGAGCAAACAATGTTCTGAGGACTCTGGTCTGGAAATTCTGCTACCGGGCTACCTGTAACTCCAACTCTGGGGAGATTCTACGCCTCTGAATGTCCCAGGTACCTGCAGTCATGTGCTCAAGACTCACACAGACACACAGAAATAAGAATAGTTTTGCTAGATAGTGGTGGCACAGGCCTTTAATCCCAGCATTTAGGAGGCAGGGGTAAAGTAGATCTCTATGAGTTCAAGTCCAGCCTGGTCTACACAGGGAGTTCTAGGACAACCAAGGTTACTAAATAAATAGTTTTTAAATTAAATTTGATTTAAAACTGGGAAAAAACTCCTGCGATATGATCAGATATCTCTTTGCACCCATACGAGCAAGGGTGTTTAGTCTGAACCATGGGTATTGGTGATGTGGCTTACTAGGGAGCTAACTGTATGATCTAAGGGTCACTAGCGCCAAGCAGGACAAGGCTGCATGGATCCACTCTTTCAATGTGACAAACACACCAGACCATGTAACATCAGGTGACACAAAAGGAACCTCTACTTACCCTCTTACCACAAGACTCACTGCAGATTTTTCCTTTAGACTACTTTTTTGACTCAGCATAAATCTGGCCAAGGCAGGATTATTGGTTCCAGTCAATCCTAGAATGCACAGTTCTAGATTCTGTGCTACTGAGCAAAATTTTGGGGAGGGAGGAAGGGAGAGAGGGGGGAGAGAGAGAGAGAGAGAGAGAGAGAGAGAGAGAGAAGAGCACCAACCAGTTGGAAGTGGTTTTAAAGGACGAGAAGCCCCAGTAGAGGAAACAACATTTTTGGAGGGAACCAGACCAAAGTCCATTTGAGGAACTGAAAGAAATTCTGTGCAGCCGGAAGTAGACATGAGCCCGTTTAGAAGAAGCCGGGCAAGAAACCAGGTATAATGTGGAGAGAAAAAAAAACCCGAAAGGGACAAGGCCAGCTGGGCTTGGTGCCTCATGCCTGTGATTCCAGCCAGAGGGAGGCAGACCCAGGAGGACTGTGGTAATTTGAAAGAAGTCTGTACTAGTGAGTTCTAGGGTAGCTTGTGCTACAGAGTGAGACTTTGTCTCAAGGGGGAGGGGGAGAAATCAGTTAAGCTTCTGCATAGCCGGGCGGTGGTGGTGGACACTCCAATCCCTGCACTCGGGAGACAGAGGCAGGGAGCGCTCTTGAGTTTGAGGCCAGCCTGATCTACAGAGTTCCAAGACAGCCAGGGCTACACCGAGAAACCCTGTCTCTGTCCTCAAAAATAAAACCAGAAGAAGAAAGAAGAAGGAGGGCAAGGAGGGGGAGGAGAAGTGAAGGAGGAAGAGGAGGAGGAGAAGCAGCAAGTTTATCGTAAAGAACAGTGAGGTTGCTCACACCAAGTCCGATGATTTGGCGTAGCTGTTCAGTAACTGGAATCCACATGGCGGAGGGAGAGAACTGACTCTTCCCAGTCCTCAGACGCAGCCCATTCTGACATGGCTGCCCTCCCCCCAATTAAAAAATAAACGTAAAAAAGGGTTTTTCCACCAACCAAAGAGTACACATGGAGGGACCCATGGCTCCAGCCGCATATGTAGCAGAGGATGGCTTTGTCTGGTATCAATAGGAGGAGAAGCCCTTGGTTCTGTGAAGGTCTGACACCCCAGTCACTGTAGGGGAATGCCAGAGTGGTGAAGTGGAAGTGGGTGGGTGGGAGAGGGAGCATCCTCAAAAGCAGGGGGAGTGGGGAGGGGAAGGTGGAACAAGGAAAGGGGATAACATTTGAAATATAAATACATAAAATATCCAATTTTTAAAAAAGGAACAAAAGGGTTTTCCTTTTGTTTTTTGCTTCTTTGTTGAGACAGGAATTTTCCCACTTAGCCCTGGGCTGTCCTGGAACTTGCTCTGTAGGCCATGCTGGCCTCAAACTCACAGGTCTGCCTGCCTCTGCCTCCTGAGTGTGTATCACAGGTTGTTAAAACAAAGAAAGAAAGAAAGAAAGAAAGAAAGAAAGAAAGAAAGAAAGAAAGAAAGAAAGAAAGAAAGAAAGAAAGAGGAAGGAAGGAAGGAAGGAAAAAGGAAAGAAAGAAAGAAAAAGAAAAACAGTGTTGCAACCTCCATGTTCAATCTGTGGTGGTTGGAATAGGAGTGGTCTCCATATTTGAATAATAGACTAAATCTCTAAAACTGTAAGTCAGTCCCAATGAAATGCTTTTCTTTGTAAGAGTTGCTGGGGTCAAGGTGTGTCTCTTCACAGCAACAGAACAAAATCTGAGACAACCTCTGAATCAATTTTCTGGTCCCAAATATAATAAATCTTTTAAAAATAAAAAATATGAGCCAGTCAGTGGTGAAGTACACACTGTTAAGTCCAGCACTCGGGAGGCAGAGACAGGCAGCTCTCAGAGTATTTGCCCATCATGGTGTAGCCCCAGCTAGTTCAGGACAGTTAGGGCTACACACAGAAACCTGTCTCAAAAAAACCAAGACAAACCAAACCTTCCAGACATGATCACACATTTTCTAACCTCAGTACTTGGGAGGCAGAGGCAGGTGGATCTCTGTTCCATGTAGTGAGTTCCACACTAGCCCTGGGCACCATAGTGAAACCCTGTCCCAAAGTAAATAAATAGACCCTGCACTCAAAGGTGACCACAGACTGCCAATGCCCTGGTCAGTGTTAGTACACAGAAAGGATGCTACAAACAAGATGTGTTCCTGGGCTGGAGAGATGGCTCAGCAGTAAAGAGCACTGATTGTTCTTTCCAGGGGTCCTGAGTTCAATTCCCAGCAACCACATGGTGGCTCACAACCATCTGTAATGGAATCTAATGTGTGTGTCTAAAGACAGCTACAGTGTACTCATATAAATAAAATAAATCTTTAAAAAAAAATTGTGTTCCATGATTGGAGAGTTCTGACTGTTCCATACTCTGGAGTTTTCCTATGCTGCTTTTCCTTCTTGCTCCCGTAGCAATGTGGTACCTTCTGGAAGCTGCACAAGTCAATGACAGGAGATGCACCCAGGTCTTTATGGTTCCAGAACTTTAAGTGTTGTCAGCTGGTCTCTGTCATACATGCCAGGCAGCACCTCTGGTTCCAAGAAGAAGCTGGAACATGGTGCTCTCTCCAGTAGGAGATCACTGAATTAACAGCACCCTGTTAGGACTCTTGAACCAAGCATCACCTGGGAGCTTGTAAGAGATTTCTAAATGTTTATGGATGCCACAGGGCCAGAGAGCAGGCGGTGAGGCCACCAGAAGAAGCATCACTGGGCTGCTGCCTTTTCAGAGCATTGTGATACAGCATTTTACTTTGCTCACAAACTGAGGCCCAAGCCTGGGAGACTCCAGCAGGCCAAGCTTTGACAACAACACCAATCTCAGAGGGTAAAGTAAGAATAAAATTTCAACACTTGGAAGGCACTGATAAGAGGATTTCTTTGAGTCTGAGGCAATCCTGTATACATAGCCAGGTTTAGGACAGCCAGGGCTACACAGAGAAACCCTGTCACAAAACGACAATGGGCAAGCAAGTCAGGTATGGTGGCACATACTTTTAATCCCAGCACTGAGAAGGCAGAGACAGGTTGATCTCTGTAAATTCAGGCCCAGTCTGCCTCAGAATGAGTTCCAGGCCAGCTAGGGCTACATAGTGAGATCCTGACAGGAAACAAACAAACTTACAAATGTGATATAAAGCATAACAAAGCTAAGGCAGGTAAGGAACTTCCTGGTGATATGTAGCAAAGACTATTCTTTTTTGCTCTTGTTGTTGTTGTTGTTTCTAGACCAGATTTCTCTGCATAGCCCTGGCAATTCTAGAACTCATTCTGTAGATTAGGCTGGCTTTTAAGTCTGCCTCCCGAATGTTGGGATTAAAGGTGTGTACCACCACCACCCAGAATATTTATTTTCTTAGAAGTAATATTTGAGGCCATTTGTTTAACCCATTGCCTAAGATTTCCTAGGTGGCATCCAGGTATCAAGTCTGTGTAACTTAACAATTGAAGATCTTAGTTTTCATGTGTTTATGTGGGAGTGGGGATGGGGTAATGGTGTATGTGTTGTATACATGTTCATAGTATGTGGCCACATATGTGTTCTGGATCATGTAGTAGCCCTAAACTGACATCAGGTTTCTTCATGAATACTTATTCACTGAAGGAAGGTCTTTCCTTTGAGTCCAGAGTATGAGGATGCAGCCAGCCTACCTACGCGGCTCGCTTTGGGGCTTCCATCTCTCCTTTCCAAGTACAGGATCACAAAGAGCTGTGTCTTGGTGCTTTTATGGGTTCTGGGGATCTGATGAACTCTGGTCCTCAAGCTTCCAGGACAAGCACTTTCCCTGATGAGCTAGTCCCCTATCCAAATGTTACTTGTCAAGAGAAAAATCCAAGAAAGGAAAAAAGTTTGAAAAGAGAAAATGAGCATTTGAATACGTGGTCTCTGCCAGCTGTCCAAGTGATTAAGTACCATAAAATGGTGCTGGGTGCATGGGAGTGGGAGAGAGGAGCTGGAGGGAATACTGAGCTGAGGACTGTGACTGGACCGTCTTCCGCACATCTGAAGATCAAAGAATGAAACCAGAGTCTGAGAAACTAAGGAAAGTGAAGCCAAAAGGGCTTTGGGTTTTTGCTTTCTGTTCATTTTACCCTTGCTTTGGTTTAGTTCGGTTGTTGGTTTTGTTTTTCTAGACAGGGTTTCTTTGTGTGGCAGCCTTGGCTATCCTGAAACTTGCTCTGTAGACCATGCTAGCTCAGAACTCATAGAAAGCCAACTGCTTCTGCCTCTGTGGTGCTGGGATGAAAGGCATTCGCCAGAATGGCCGGGCCCTTAGTTTTTTAAGCAGGTGGCTTTCAGAATGAACTCCTGTTTATAGGAGATACAATTCCAGCAACAATCTGTGAGCTTGATTTGGAAAACCAGGTGGTGAGAAACCCCAGTGCTGGAGTATGACTTTGAATTTCTTTAACCCCAGGCCTCCAGAGGCAGAGGGGAAGGGGATCTCTGGATTTCTATGAATCAGCCTGGTCTATGTGGGGGTTTCCAAGACAACTAGGACCATACAGTGAGACCTTTTAAAAAAAAAAAAAAAAGGATGGAAGGAGGAAGGAAGGAAAGAGGGAAGGAGGGAGGGAGGGAGGGAAGGACAAAGGAAAGAAAACCAATGTTTGTATTATGGTCTGTCAGGGAACACTAAACATAATGTGCCAGGGTCAACTTGCAAGCTAGCCTTCATCCACAGCTTGGAGATGGCTAAGAGATGATTAATAAAACATACCTTATGATGTGTCTGTGACCAAAGGTTCAGAGAAGATGAACCCAAGAAGGGGAGGACTCGCCCAGAATGTAAGCAGCACTATCCCCGGGCAATACAAGATAAAACAATTATCCTCCATTCCTTTCTTCTCTTTTCCTTTACCTCCTCCTCCCTCTGCTTTTCCCCTGGCCCTCATTCTCCCCTCCCTCTCCCATTTTATTCTTTTCTCCTTTCCTCTCCTTCTGTCCCCACCTCCCAGTACCAATTATGTGACCTGTTCAGCTTTACAACACTCTCCGACCACAATGGAATGAAACCATGAGGCAAAGTTGGGTGTCAGGCATCTCAACACAGCTATAAATGAACACAAGCAAAGCCCAGGAGCACAGAGACAATCCAGACCCTATACCTGACCTCATGAGACTTAGTGGCCAGGATTAGAGTGATCCTAGTGAGCCGGGGCTGTAGAGAAGCAGGGTAGGGTTAGCAAGGTTGCTCAGTGGGTAAAGCACTAGCCATATGTCCCTTAGTGTTTTATCTACTTGACCCCAGCCAGAGTGATCTGGGAGAGGAAAGGTTAGCTGAGAAAATGCCTCCATTTTCTGAGAAAGGCCTCAGGCACGCCTGTGGGACATTTTTTTTCTTGATTAATTATTGATATGGGAGGGTCCAGCCCATAGTAGGAGGAGACTGGATTGTATAAGAAAACACACTGGCCTTCCATAGAGGCTCAAAATTTTAATCCCAGCACTCCCGAGGCAGAAGCAGGTGAATTTCTGTGTTGGAGGCTAGCCTGGTTTACAGAGTTACTGGACAGTCAAAGCTACACAGAAGAATCCTGGTGAAAAAATAAATAAATTCAAAGGAAGGAAGAGAAGAAGGGAGGGAAAGAGGGAGGGAGGAACGGAGGGAGAGAGAGAGAGAGACAGAGACAGAGAGACAGAGAGAGAGACAGAGAGAGAGAGAGAGACAGAGAGAGAGAGACAGAGACAGAGACAGAGAGAGAGAGAAAGGAAACATACAGAGCAAACCAGGAGAATCAAGCCAATAGGCTTCTCCATGGGCTTCATTTCAGTTCCTTGCCTCCAGCTCCCGCCTTGACTAAGCTGTGAGGTAAAATAAACTCTTTCTTCTTCAGATTGTTCTTAAACATGGTTTTATCACAGCAAGAGAAACCTAAGATCCCATGCAAGCCTGAAGACCTGAGTTCAATCCCCTGACACCACTCCTAGGTGAAATGTGAGAATTGTCTCTACAAAGTTGCTCCCTGCCCTTCACACATGCAAGCATCATGGAATGGCTGACACCTCTCCTCCACACATACATACATCATAATATGAGAGACACCCCTCCTCCACACATACATTGTGCACATACATGATAATAGTAAAATGAGGAAAGACAGTATGTTGGGCTTAGGGTACACACTGGATGTGCAATGCAACAGTTTCACTTAGAGAGTTAGCTGGGTTTCTTGTTTGTTTGTTTTGAGACAAGGTGACTTTGTGTGGCCTGGCTGTCCTAGAACTCTGTAGACTTGGCTGGCCTGGAACTCACAGAGATACACCTGCCTCTATTTCCCCAAGTGCTGGGATTAAACGTGTGCACCAGTGTGCACCACCACTGCCACCTGGCTTCACTTAGGGTCTTTTTTTGTTTGTTTAAGATATCTTTATTGTATTTATATGAGTACACTGTAGCTGTTTTCAGACACACCAGAAGAGGACATCGGATCCCATTACAGATGGTTGTGAGCCACCATGTGGTTGCTGGGAATTGAACTCAGGACCTCTGGAAGAGCAGTCAGTGCTCTTAACTGCTGAGCTATCTCTTCAGCCCTTCACTTAGTTTTTATTATAAAGCAGGAGGAAACTATCTCATCCCATCAGTAGGAGTTTGACCTCACAATCTTTCCCAATTAGCTAAGCACTGTGAAGGAGAAGGTCACCATAGTTCCATGTGTTAGGCAAAGAGGCACATTAAAAGATCAGGGAGGTTTTAAATTGGCAGGCTAGCTACCTTTCACAGGAAAGAAACCTTTTCACACACACTCACACACATATACATATGTAAGTATAGATATGGATTTGGTTTTTGAGACAAGGTGTCTTTATGTGGCCATTGTCCTGAAAGTCCCTGGGTAGACAAGTAGACAAGTCTGGCCCTGAATTCAGAGATCTGTTCATCTCTGCCCCCCTAGCACTGGGAAAAAGGGATGTGCCCCTGTGCCCAGCATCACACTACTATATTTGACAGTGAGGGCTTTTCAGAAATGGGAGTGTAGCTGAGTGGTTCATTCTGTAATCCTAGAAGGCAAGTGGATTACTACAAATCTGAGGCTAGTCTGGACCACATACTGAAACACTGCCTCAAGAATCAAATAATCTAGGCTGGGCATAGTTACACAGATTTTTAATCCTAGCATGCAGGAGGCTGAGGCAGGGGGATACCTGAGAGTTAAGACCAGCCTGGTCTACATACGGAGCTCCAAGCTGACCAAGGCTATACAGAGAGTACCTATCTCAAAACAAAACAAAAAAAAATTCACAGCAATAAAAACAAAATCACCCCCCACTGGTGCAGGCCTCAGGAGATACCCTTTAATATCGTCACCATTGTATTACTGATACATTAATGTAGAAAAACTCTATCCAACATGGAGATAATTAATATCAATATACTACTAATATATGTTGGAATAATGACTCCTAAAAGATTTCTATGTCCTGAGAGGCAGATGGTACAAGTCTGTAATCCCAGCCCTTGGAATGCCATGCAGAAGCAGAGTTCCTTCTAACAAGCCTGGGCTATATAGCCAGTCCAACGCACCTCCCCACCCCCAATATCAATGCCCTAACCCACAAACCACTGAATTATCCAAGGTTATCATGTAAATGTAATTAAAGATGTCAAATGGGATTGCATTGGATAATTTGGGTGGGTCTGATATAGTGACATGATCTGGAAGGTTAAGAATTGAGCAGTTAGAAGCCAGACGCCCCGACAGACAGACAGACAGACAGACACAGACACACACACAGACACACACACACACACCCATCATTAATCACTCTATTCCTTTGGGAAGCTGAGGAAGGAGCAGCACAAGTTTAAGGCCAGGTTGTTTCACTCCAGTACGTTGTTCTAGGTCATACTCAGCTTCCCAGTGCAATTCTGTCTCAGAGGAATTGAATAACCCTACCAGATCTGAGAGACGCCTCGCTGGTTTACTATGGAATGTGCTTGCCGGCTGTGCAAATGTTAAGAACCGCAGCTCAGATCTACCACATAAAAGCCAGGGAGGCAACATGTGCCTGCAATCCCAGCACTGGGGCCACAAAGACAGGCAGATTCTGAGGATTACTGGACAGCCACTGTCGCTGAAACTTTGAGGCACTGTTCTAGATTCAGTGAGAGATGCTATCTCAACAAACAGAGAATGACAGAAGAAATCTGAAGTCCACTCCTGGCCTCCACATGAGCATGCATAGGTAAGCTCTATGTTTTACTTACACACAAACACACACACACACACACACACACACACACACACACACACACACACACAATTTAAAAAATAAATAAAAAGAGTTAGGCATGGGGGCACATGTCTATAATCCCAGCAGAGGCCTGAGGATTAGGATTTGTCATTTATCAGTCATCTTTGGCTAGATAATGAGGTTGAGGCTATCTTGGACTACATAAAAGCCTTGTTTCAAAACCAACAAGTAAATACTCTTACTGGTGGCTCATACCAGTACTGGGGAAGCAAACGCCTGAGTTCCAGGTCAGAGAAGTAGATGCAATTAGACTGCGTCAAAAGACTGAATATGGGGGCTGGCAGTCAAGAGCACTGACTGCTCCTCCAGAAGACACAGGTTTGATTCTCAGCACACACATGGCCATGGATGACCATCTGTAACTCTAGTCCCAGGGTATCCAATACCTTCTTCTGGCCTGCAAGAACACCAGGCATGCAAATAGTACACAATCATACATGCAGGAAAATGCTCATACACATCAAATACAATGTAAACAGGGCCCGGCATAGCGGTGAATAACTTTAATATCAGCACCCGGCAGGTAGAGGCAGACACATCTCTGTGAATTCAAAGCCAGACTGGTCTATATAGGGAGTTCCAGGCAAGTCAGGGCTACATGGTAAAACCCTGCCTCAAAAAATGAACAACAACAAAAAAAAAAAAAAAAAAAAAAAAAACTGAACAGGAACCGCAAGAGATGGTTCAGGATCCCAAGTCTGGTTCCTGCATCTTCTCACAACCACCATCACTCTACCACCGAGTGGCCTGGTGAACTTCTGTGGGCTCCCACGGGCATGCACACCTACCCACCCACCCAAATAATGAAATAAATATTATTTGAAAGAGAATAATAAGTGCTGGATATACAGAGAGGTACAGTGGGTGGAAAGCATATAAAATGACATGTTACTATAGAAAATAGTTTGGCAGTTCTGCCTCAAAAATTATGGTGCTTATCACACACACATACACACACACACACACACACACACACACACACACACACACACACACACACACACACGGAAGCTGAAGGAAGACGATGGTGAGCCCACTCCCTTTCCAGCCTGCCGATGCCTATAAGCTGAGTTCCAGCAGGAGTGGTGGTGAGTCACCCCAGCCCTCACCAGGAGGACCAGAAGTTCAAGGTCACACTGGGTTACATACTGAATTTCAGGCCAGGCTTGGGTACACAAACGCCTGTCTCAAAACGAGCGAGGGAAGAGAAGGGGAAGGAAGGAGAAAAAGGAGAAGGCATGTGAAGGGTGCGTGTTGATAATCTCATTCGTATAGAACATCCAGAATGATGTATGTAGACAGAAAGCAGATTAATGATTGTAAGGGCATGTAGAGATTGGAGGTCCCAGGGAGTTGAAAATGTCTTTTAAGGAAATCAGTGGTTTTTATTTTGTTGTTGTTGTGGTGGTGGTTTTTTTGGTCATCCCTTCTCCTGCCTCCAAACTAGGGTTTCTCTGTGTAACCTTGACCGTCCTGGAACTCACTCTGTAGACTAGGCTGGCTTGGAACTCAGAGATCCACCTCCCTCTGTCTCCTGAGTGCTGGGATTAAAAGCAAGTGACACTCTTGTCTGGCTAGGAAAATGTTTTTAAAGGGTCTGTGCTTAGCTTATGTGCTGCATAGTGAGTTCCAGGCCAACCTGGATTGCACATGGGAGACCCTGTCTCAGAAAAAAGCAGGCTTAGCAAACAAAACACAGTGGTAGTTTGTGCAGGTATGTGGCTGTACTGCAAACCACTGAACACTGGGTATCAAAGATGGCTCCTGGTATGAAGCATCTGCACACAAGGGATGCTTGGCTCGATCTCTTGCAGAAGAGGCTGCAGCAGGAGAAATAACTTAGAAGCTATTGGGACACAGTCAAGAATGAGCAAAATGTCACTGCAAGGACACCTAGATAGGCACACGAATTCAGTGTAGTGGTTTGTATTTGCTTGGCCCCAGGGAGTGGCACTATTTGGAGGTGTGGCCTCCCTTGTTAGAGTGGGCATAGCCTTGTTGGAGAAAGTAAATCACTGTGGGCGTGGGTTTTAAAACCCACATCCTAACTGCCCAGAAGCCAGTCTTCTTTTAGCAGCCTTCAGAGGAAGATGTAGAACTCTCACCTCCTCTTGTACCACACCTGCCTGGATGCTACCATGCTCCTGCCTTGATGATAATAGACTGAACCTCTGAACCTGTAAACCAACTCCAGTTGATTTATAAGAGTTGCCTTAATCATGGTGTCTGCTTACAGCAGTAAAACCCTATCTAAGACATTTAGGATCAAGTCCCAGGGTTCTTCCACAATAGAAAGAAACAGAGTGGGTGCTTCAGGAAGAGAAGTCCAACAGGGTCAGTTAAGAATCCTAGAACCTGTGGATAAGGAGCTGCCAAAGGTTCAGTGGGTAAAGAGACTTGCCACCAAACCTGACAACCTGAGTAAATCCCCAGGAACCTCATATTGACATCAGCAACTGTCCTTGTCATTGGCACACCCACAATACACGCGGTATAGCATGTGCATCCCCCATTTGCCCCTCCCCAAATTAAATACATATTTTTAAGGCAGATATGCTAGAACCAAGAGAAAATAGGGAAGAACAGGCCATAGGTGCTAAGGGCACTGAGTGAGCTGAGGCTACCATGGGCTATCTCAAGCTGTTGACCTACAACTTTAAGAAAAAATGAGCAGTGGGCACAACCCGAAATCTCCCACAAAAGCAGGGCTAGGTAAGTTAAATGATACAAAAAAAGAGAATTTTCTGGCATCACCTACACCAGGAACAGTCTCAGCAACTTTAGGAATGGCCCTGTATTGATTTATCATGTCCTCAACAGGACCAGTCTTGAAGGCCCTGTAAGCTTTATACAGGAGCTACCTAGAACAGGCACAGTAATTGTTAAACGGTTCTAGCTCCTCAGACAGATAACCAGCTGTGACACTCGGTCGTTTTGTATAACTTGTCTGGCCTTCCATTTAAGAAATTGTTGGTAAAATCTCTCACCCGCTTATTGGCAAGAATTAGAAGAGAAGCTACCAGTACATTTAGACAGGGTCTGGAGCACATAAGGTCCAACAGTCAGACGTTCCTGGATTAGGAAATGCAACTCAGTTGGTAGAGTGCTTCCCTAGTGTGCACAAAGCCCTGGGTGCGATTCCTCAGCACCCTATTAACCTCAGTGAGTAGCACAGGTCTGTAGGAGATCAGTGACAAAGTCCCTTCCTTTCTTTCTCAGCCCTTGCTCAGATGCCTGTGCCTGTCTCTTCCAAATAATAAGCAGGTAATGGTACTGAACAGGGATGGAGGGAGCAGGATTTTCTTTTTTTCTTTTATTCTCTTTTTTTTTTTTTAAGACTGTTTCTCTGTGTAACCCTGGCTGTCTGAGAACTTGAATTGTAAATCAGGCTGGCCTTCAACTCACAGAGATCCACCTGCCTCTGCCTCCCAGGTTCTGGGATTAAAGGTGTGTGCCATCACCACCCAGCTGGATTTTCATATTTTTAAGACAGTCTCCTATAGAGCCTAGGCTGGACTCCAACTTACCTGTTTTTTGTTTGTTTGTTTGTTTTTGTTTTGTTTTGTTTTTTAATCCAACCCTTTCTGTAGCTGAGAATGGCCTTGAACTCCTGATTTTCCTCCTTCTGCCTTCCCAGTGCTGGGGTTTCAGGCTATGTACCACCACACCCAGCTTATGGAGCAACTTTACAAGTCACATGTTTCAGCCCCGCTGGACCACACCTTCTGAACAGCCCCCTCAGCAATTACAGCTTTGGGTCTTCACTTAGAGGAGGGGATTCGGAGATACGATAAGTTTCTTAAGATGGCATTGGCTGGTCAGGTCTGGTGGTGCACACCTTTAGTCCCGGCACTCAGGAGGCAGAGGCAAGCAGATAGATGAGGCCAGTCTGGTCTATAAAATGAGTTCCAGGACAGCCAGGGTTATACAGAGAAAGCCTGGGGTGAAGATGGGAGGAACATGGTACTGGCAATGTAATCAACCCCATGGTCCAGAGAGGAATAAAGGCACAGGACCATTCCTTGTCAAGTCCCTCACACAGGACCTGCAGAACCTTAAGCAGCTGTCACTCAAGGCCAACAGCTGGGTCATAAATCAATAATGACAGCGGCAGGATCCACTCAGCATTGCTCCTTGGGGTGGAGGCAAGGAACAAAGCTCTGGACCCTGGAACCTTCCCTTCCAACATTACCCATTGCATTCGAGCCAGGAGCAGCTTTGCTTAGACTCTTTGCAGTGAAAATGTGCTCTTCGACAACCAAAGGTCTTTAGCCCACAAAATAGCATCATAGGGCTGAGCTTAAAGATAGCATGGGTGTGTCTGCAACAATGTCACTGACACTTCTTGTTATATTATGGGGACAGGGAGCCCTCTCCTACGTCCATCTGCCTAACGCCCTCCAGAGAAAGCTAGTGTGACCAGAAGCAACTGATCAGAAAGCCTCCACTAATGCTCAAAACACATACTTTGAGCTGGGAGCCCAGAGCCCCAGCACTCTTCAGCTGCCAGAGAAACTGGAGCCCTGCTGAATTGTAAATGCAGCCCCAGGGCACAATCCCTGCAGAACATTAGGAGGCTGATTTTTCTTTCATCTGAAGAGAGTGGGTTCTAGGCCTTTTGTTTTGCTCCTGTTTGATTCACACAAAAAGGATGGTAATGACAGCATTTTTTTTTTTAAATAAGGAAAATGGGCAGAGGAAAGAAGAAAAATATTTATAGTATCAGTGATTTTTTTTTTAACCAGTAGATTAATAAAGCAAATAAAGCAGGAGAGAGTAGAAAACAAAGGTGCAGGTCCACACTCAGATTATGAGTGATCCCAGCCCTTGGGAAATGAAGGCAGGAAAATCAAGAATTCAAAGGTATCCTTGGCTATGGAGTGGGTTGATGCCATCCTGAGCTCAAAGAAAGGCACAAATAAAGGTCTAGACTTAAGATACTTGGTTTTGGTTTATGGTCCAGGCTGAACCTAACTCAAAACACTCCTTCAGACTCCCTAGTGCTAGAATTATATATAGGCTCTACAGGTTTTTTTTCCCCACCACTTTAAAAACATATAAAACAAAATAATTAAAAGTTGTTTTAATTAAAAAATAATAATATTTTTAAGTTTAGTTTTTGTGTATTCGTGTTCTGTCTGTTTGTCCATCTCTGTTCATAGAGGCCAGAAGAAAGCATAGGATCCCTGAAAGTGGTGTTACAGAGGCTGTGAACAGAACCAGGACCCCTTGAAGAGACATAAGGACACTTAAATGCAGAGCTATCTCTCAGTCCCTAAATTTATTTTTTAAGCATATAAAACCAAAATATGGGGGCTAGAGAAATGGCTGCTCTTCCAAATGACTTGGGATCAATTCCCAACACCCACCTAGCAACTGACAACTGTAACTAGTTCCAGAGGATCCGGTACCTTCACAGTCATACATGCAGGCAAAACACCACTGCACATTAAATAAATAAGTACATACATGTGTAAATCCATAAATAACAAATAATTAAAAAGAAAACCAAAATGTGTAAGCTTGAGTATTCACATTGTACAAAGTAGTATTTTGTTACATGTATCTTTCCTACTTTCCATCCTTCTGATTTGTTATTCTTTTATTTATTACCGAGACAAAGTCTTGCTATATGTGCTGGCTAGCTTTATGTCAACTTGACACAAACTAGAGTCACCAGAGAGGTGGGAACCTCAGTTGAAAAATGCCTCTAAAAAATGTACTATAGGCAAGCCTGTGGGCATTTTTTGAATTAGTGATTGATAGAGGAGGGCCCAGCCCATTGTGGTGGTGCCATCTCTGAGCTGGTGGTCCTGGGTTCTATAATAAGGCAGGCTGAGTAAGCCATGGGAACAAGCCAGTAATCAACATCCTTGCCTCCAGGTTCACGTTCTTATGTGAATTCCTGTCCTGACTTCTTTCAATGATGGACTATCATTGCAGTAAATATTTTAAAAAAAAATAAATATGCTTATCTCTTTTCTGGCCCTGAGGTCTCACTCTTCAGGACCGACTCCGATACAGAGCCACGCGACTCTGGCGCCAGGTCTGGGCCGGCACAGCCTCGGTCCCAATTTGTCCGCGCAACTCCCTTCCCTGGAGGTTTTCTACCGCCTGTTCTCTGCCTCTGTCCTGGGGTATTTCTTTACCCCCAAATCCCACAAACACAACTCTACAGCCCGACAGCTTTTCATACAGGTTCATATATCTAACTCTCAATCCACAAACCCTCTACACAACAAAATTGCATCAAATAGACAAAGATACAAATTGCCTTTTTACATGAGACACTAGACCTGTAAAATCCTTAATATTCATAGCTTTTTAACACCAATCAATCCCACCTGGGTCTAGTTGCTCCTTCGGACGCTCCGTGTTGCCTCGATCATCCCCCTCTATCGTCTGACCTTCTCTGACCTCCTCAGAGCTCTCAGCCCTCCCTACTTTTCCCTCACCCCGCCCAGTCACTGGCTTTCCGTTATTTTACTAATTAAAATGGGAAGGTTCAGTTGGAGTCATATGACTAGGCAGCTCTTCCTGGGGAAGTGGGATTTACATTAAAATACTAACAGCTTCAGGACAATCTACAGACTATGATATGGAAATATAAGTCAACTAAACACTTTTCTCCCCAAATTGCTTTTGGTTATTATAATGCATGATAACAATAGTAACTAAGACCGTATACTACTATGCCCAGCTTCTTACAAATCAGGATCTCACCTATAAAAAGGTGGAGAGGTAGAGAGGATCTCTTGTGTACCGTGTGGAAAACATCACCTGTCAATAAAAAGCTAAAGGCCTATTATTAGTAAAAAGTAGAAAAATAAGAGGCAGGAGGTCCAGTAGATAGATAGTATTGTGGGAAAGAGTCAAGAGCAGGAGATTTTGCCCTGGACTTGGAGAGGATAGATGAATGGAACCAAGGAGAGGTAACAAGCCATGTGGTAGACATAGAATAGTTTAAAACAGGCTAAATAAGTTATGAGCTAGTCAGAGAATAAACTCAAGCTATGGTCTTATGTATTTATTCATAAATAAATATGTCTTAGTTGTTATTTCACAAATAGGGGTGTATTAGCCCCTATTTCTTAGCCCAGGCTAGCCTTCAACTCTTTATATATCACCAAATATGACCTAGAATTATTGACTTTCTGGCCTCTACCTCCCAAGTACTGTGGGATAATGGACCTCAACTATGGCTCCCAGATGTAGTGGTAGTTTTGGCTATACTGCTTTGTGTTCCTGACGGGTGGTTGAGAACTTTCAGCCACCCACCCAGGAACTCTTTGGATCTATGAATGAAAGACACACACAAGTTAGCTTATTTTTGAAATGTCTTGGTTAGCTCAAAGGCTGGGCAGTGTTAATCTTCCACCCAGCTATCATAGATTTCCCTCTGATACTCCTGAATCAACACCCTCTAAACTTACAATCTATCTTTGCTGCCCTGTCCTTTCTTGGCAGCCCTCTAATTTTGGCTGCACAAGATGCTTCTGGACAGCCCTTCCCAGGGCCACATTCCTTCTCACCTACATTTTGGATAATTTTCCTTCTGCAGCTCTAGATCTGATTCATCTCCCTCTGAAACCTGGTGATTCTCTTCTCTCCCCTCTCTCCTTTGTCCTAGTCCCCAAAAATCCAAGTGTTTCACCCTGTCTCCCTTTGCCCAACCAATAAAGATGCTGCTGGCATCTTTATTTGATCAATGAATAACCAACCGGGGACAAGTCCTTCAGCATTTGTATATGAAGATTTTTGACTAAAACAAAGCATCAGAACCAATCCCCCCCAACACTCAGGTTTGGGAGTTTTATTATGTTTATCCCTTTTATTTTATGTGTGGTATGTGTGTAGAGGCCAAAGGACAGCTCTCTACCATGTGGAGTTGTATTCAGTTAGCACTGGAGTCAAATGCCTTTCCCAGCTGAGCCATCTTGCTGGCCTCTTGTTTTGTGAGTCATGTTCTGTAGTTCTGGGAGGCCTAGAACTCACTATATAGATGAAGTTGGCCTCTAACTTAGGATGATCCTGTTTCAGTTTCCAGTGCTGGGAGTACAGGCAGACACTACCATGGTAGGTTATTTTTGTTAGTTTGTGTTTTTGGAGACAGGGTTTCAAGTATCCCGTCTGGCCATGAATTCACTAAATATCCTAGAACAACCTTGAATTCCTCATTCTATTGCCTTTACCTCCCAGCAACTGGAATTATAAGCTTGGGTCACTTAAAGTTTTTAATGTTTTATAATTTTTATTTCTTTTAAAAAAAAAAGTTTTTTTGACTTATGGAGACTGTGTAGTCCTGGCTGTCGTAGAATTCACGCTGTAGACCAGGCTGGCTTCAAACTCAGAGATACACCTACCTGTGCCTCCCAAGTCTGAGATTTAAGGCTTGTGCCACCAACCATTTACCTTAGTCCTCACATTTAAAAAAAAAGGGGGGGGGGGAGGCTGGAGAGGTGGGGCAGTGGTTATGAGAACTTCCTACTCTGACAAGAGTCTATAGTTCAGATCCCAGCAACCTCATTCGGAGCCAGGCAGGAATGTTGTACACAGACATAAATGAAGGCAAAACCATACATGAAATGAATACATATACATTTTTTAATTAGGCAGGAGTCCTGGCACATGCCTTAATCCTGGCACTCAAGAGGTAGAGGCAGATAGATCTTCCAGGACAGCCAGGACTACACACAGAAACCCTGTCTTGAAAAATAATAAAATAAATAAGTGATAGATAAATAAATAAGTAAAAGTCTGGATGGTCAGAAATTCAAGGCCATCTTAGGGGTATATAAGTCTC
Organism: Micromys minutus; assembly: GCF_963924665.1. Taxonomy (NCBI): domain Eukaryota; kingdom Metazoa; phylum Chordata; class Mammalia; order Rodentia; family Muridae; genus Micromys; species Micromys minutus. The sequence continues at coordinate 36,991,740 of NC_137962.1, forward strand.
TCTCTTAGAAATCACAAGTAGAATATGTAAATATAGATACACATATGATTTATAGCGTGTTCAATACAATTAATTAAAAATAGTGCCTACTATTTCTTACCTCTCGGGTACTACTAAGCTTTGAGTGGACTAATCACAGGAAAGGCCAGAATCTTCTGTTCTGTCTGCCCTTTTACATGGTATCCTAAGGAATAGCAATTCGTGCTACAACATTGTCTCGGTCTCGTCTGCCATGGCTGCTTACCATTCTGCTGAGGTAGAAGAAACTGTATCGCATAACTACCCGTCTCTAATCATTAGCTTTCATCTACTATTACTGTTTAATTTTGATTAGAAAACTCTTCAATTTATGTGCATGTACAATGAGGTTTGAAGCTCATGCTTTACACATACTGGATAAATACTTCATCTCCAGGGCTATTGCTTTATATTGTGCCCCGGCTACTCTTCAACTTATATTTCTCTTGCTTCAGCCTCCATACTAGGGGACAGGGGACAGGCATAAACCACTAGTTCTTTCTCTTATAATTACTTTGTTATTATTGTTTCTAATTTGAATAACTTTATTTTTTTAAGGTTTTTTTTTTTTTTTTAATTTTGTGTATGTCAATATCCTGTCACTGTCTTCAGACACACCAGAAAAGGGCATCAGATCCCATTACAGATGGTTGTGAGCCACCATGTGGTTGCTGGAAATTGAACTCAGGATCTCTGGAAGAGCAGTCAGTGCTCTTAAACACTGAGCTATTGCTCCAGCCTCCAATTAACTTTATTATTTTTGTTTTGTTTTGTTTTGTTCTGGGAAAGGATCTCCTTAGATAGTTCTGGCTGTTCTGGAACTCTATGTAGGCCAGGCTGGCCTTGAACTCAGAGATCCACCTACTTCTGTCTTCAGAATGCTGTGATTAAAGGCATGTGTCACTATGCTGACCTTTTGTTTGATTCTTACTATGTAGCTCATGCTGGCTTTGAACTTGCAAAATTCCCAAGAATGGGTTCCTTTTTTGAAAGGTGGAAGTTCTTCCCTTTTACCAGGGGAACTCTTGTGGTGCCCGCACCACAAACAGCTACTCCGAATCGGGTGAAGGCCTGGTAGGGTTTGAAAGAAAGACATAACTCAATTATTCGTGTTACCAGAAAATGCTTTACTCTATCTCCAACTCCAACTGCCTCTGCCTCCTTCAGCAAATCCTACTGGCGTGTACCACCACAACCGGCACAGCACACTACAGCCCAGAACTCCTGGACTCAAGTGATCCTCCTGTTTTCAGCATCCTGAGTAGCTGAGACTACAGGCATGTACACCTCCCGGGAGCAGGGACCACCATACTCTGGAGTTGAATTTAAGTTGTCAGGCTTGGCGGCAATTGCCTTAATCCACTGAAACATTATTTCTCTCTGGCCCAGCCTAAGATGTTTTTTAATGCCTGATGCTCCTGCCCCTATCTCTAAAATACTAGAATTATAGTGTGCATAAACTACTATGCTCAACAAACCAAGGCTATCTTAAATACTTAAGGCATAGTGGCCTGTGCCTTTAATCTCAGCACTTGGAAGGCAGAGAAAGGCAAATCTCTGTGAGTTCTAGCCCAGCTTGGTCTACTTATCCTAGCTTCCAGCCAGCCAGGGCTCCATAGTAACACATTGCCTCAAACATAGATAGATAGATAGATAGATAGATAGATAGATAGATAGATAGATAGATAGATAGATGCTTACATAGACACTATGAACTAACTACATTATACCTTAATATCAAAGAAATATCCTTGAAATGCTTATAAATATTCAGTCATTGTAATTAAAATTCTTTTCTTATGGCATATAATATTATTCTCTGAAGGGAACATGTGTTACACACACACACACACACACACACACACATACACACACATATCATACTAGACCATTATTGAGAAAACTTTCTATAGGGCAGTAAGCAAACATGTAATCATGCTAGACAGGGCACCAGTGACAGACAGTTGGAAGCAGTTACTCCATGTAAGTCAGGTCTAGTGGGCCAGTGACTTTACTGAGCTTACATTTGCACAACTGAGAACTTACAGGAGTGTGGGTGACCCTGAAACAGCTGCAAAGTCCCTGCTTGCATGACACAAACACTCAGAAGCTACACAGATGGAATTGAATTCTCCCTTTGGTCAACTGTGAAGGACCAGCTTGACATCATGGGGAAAACTGAGGCAGGACAAGATGGGGTATGGAATCTGGCAATCAGGGCCAAAAGCTGCTTGATTTTGGCCATTTAACTATCACTTGTTAGTCCAGGACCAAAAAGCTACTGGCTTTTGACAATTTAGCTCTTCCTTGCTGTGCAGAGCCAAAAGCTGATAGCAGAACCTGGGTGCTTTTCTCTTTGCCTCAGGCCTCTGGCTGGTCAGGTGAGAGGCTTGGAATTCCTCAACTCTTCCTAAGGCAGAGAGAAAGAAGAACACATATAGACGACACGCATACTGGATGAAGCTGAGGAAGTCTGTGCTTCCATTTTATTGTTCTTATTTTTATGCTCTCTCAGGATAATTGGTCACATGGGTTTCTAAGCATTTTTACATTTCATAAGTTCATAGTAAGTTTAAGGTAATAGTTCATGTCACAGATTGATAAGAGTTAAGGAGTTACGGCAGAACTGTTTACACGTCTTTCCATTAAGATGAGTACCTATCTAAACATCCATTATCAGTTACAAGCTCCACAGTTCATTATAAGTTTAAAGCAATAATTTTTATGTCATAAGTTAGCACAGTTTGTCAAGAGAAAAATCATTTTTCTTGTGTCTTATATTTTGAATTCTTCTATAAATAAAATAGTCCATCATTTATTTTCTGCCCTTGCACCTTCAATAAATTGTCCATTCCCAGTTTATGACCTTTAGTTACAAGATAGTGGCCTCATTCCTAACCTACAAGGAGTGTTTTCCTTGATCATAAATTTGTTCCAAGCCTACTCTCTTTTTCTAGAGCAATTAGCCCGTGACACATAAAGGTTCACAGAAGCTCCATTGCAGCTTTTATTCTGTAGGAGGTTTGAGATTACTCGTATCAATTTAGGAGTTCTATAAAATCATTATTAGAAATTATGAAACCATCCATTCATCTACACAGCATTACTGCAAGAAAGTACATCTTGTGTATGTGTGTGTGTGTGTGTGTGTGTGTTCATACATGCGTTTTATTCACACATATTTAAGTTTTATAAATTTTTCACTAGTCAAAGACTCCTTTTTCTTTAATCCATAAAAAAGAAAGAAAGAAAGAAAGAAAGAAAGAAAGAAAGGGATGAAGGAAGGAAGGAAGACCTTCCAGGGCCTTACAAAAAAAGGCAGTGGTCCAGGTCTGGCTATAGACCCTGGCTCTAGATGGGTGAACTGACAGTGGCCAGATGCCACTCACATAAGACAGATAGGCAGGACCAGAAATTCAAGTCTGATTCCAAGGAGGCAGGCAGGTCAGAGATGAGAAGTCTTTGCTTTTCTCATGCTCGATTCCGTTAATATGGCCCCTAGGGTTACAAGAGCAGAAAACAAGGACAGGTCCCAAGGAGAGGAGTGGAGGAGGCTGGCAGTGCTGGAGCTGACATCCCAGGAAGGGTCCATCCCCTCAGGGCAAGTGTGCATGAAGGGTCTCTGCTGCCTAAGGTACTCAGCTGCCTTCTTCACACCTTCTCTGCGGGGGATGGGTGACCTGAGACGCCCTGAAACGGGATGTGCATCCCATCTTGTTAGCCTTGGAGAGCAGCAGCAAATACACCAGACTTTTCATTCCTCAGGGCTTGAGTGTTGAGCTCGGTGGCCTGGCCGGGGTAAGCTGGGGCAGGCTGTCCCTCCTCAGCCTCTTCCTCCCCCTGTCCTCCTGGCTCCCAGGCTTCCTGGTCCAGCCTGTATGTACCTCCATGGCCCCGCGGCTCACGTGTGGGTAGGGCTGGGGCCTGTACTTTCCTCTTTGGAATAAGGGTCAAAAAGGGCAAGTTCAGCTTCAGAGAGGGGACCTTGAGCTGGGGAGCTGGAAGCTTCCTCTGTGCTATCTCAGTTGAAGAGAAGATCCAAGACCTCCTGGGCACGGCTGAATGGGAGGGGGTCCATTGGCACCTCCAATTCCTCCTGGCCCCTCTTTTCTACAGGTAGTGGCTGGAGTAGCCGGGCCTCATCGGGAGGTGGTGTGGGGATGAGAGGGGGTGGCAGGATTCGCAGGTCCCTGGACACCTCAGAAAGCCGTGTCACCTCACCGCCCCAGAAAACCTCCTTGAGCTGGGAGCTGTTGCAGGGATGAGCAGTACCGTGAAGTGCAGCAAGTCCTCCTCAGCCTTGCGCCGTTCCTCCATCACAGAAGCTTCAAACTGACCAAACACCTTGGGCAGTCCCCATGGAGCTTACGGAAGTCACTGTATCGCTTCCAGACTGCTACCTCTTTGATATCCTCTGGGTCCTTCTTTGAGGTGAACTGAGCGGTTACTTTGTACTCCGTGTAACCTTTGGGGTAGGTCCTAGGGTCCGAGACTGTGTAGTGTCGCGGGAAGTCATTCATTCTTTGCCTGGCACGACATAACCGCAGAGCTGGCCGCCTGCTACTCCTACTGCACTATGCCCCCACCCTACCCCCGCTGAGAAAGTACATCTTTATATTGATTGTGGGTGGGCTAATGACTAGGAATCATTAGATTATGTAATATCGACAGGAAAGGCATATCAACAGTGAGAGGCATTCCCGGGATTAAGTCTCTGAGGAACCTGCATCTCAGAACACACCCATTGCAGCCATACAAAATGGTGGACCATTTCCAGAAAACTCACTTGTTTGTCATAGCCATTCCTAGATGGCTCTGACAGTCTACCTCATCTGTATTCCAGCACCTTCGTTTTGGAAAAAAACTACATTCATCTATCTACATATGTGTGCGTGCTTGTATATGTTCGTACTTTAGGGCCCATGAGTTGAGGTCAGAAGACAACTTTTAGAAGTAGGTTCTGTCTTTCCTCCATGTAGATTCTTGGGATCAACCCTAGGTTATCAACGTCCTCGCCTGCTGAGCTACTTCTCAAAGTTTCTCTGGCACATTCTGAGCTCATGTGCAGCAGGATAGAATTGCACACAGCTACTTAGCATGCACAGGAAAGACTAGCTGGACTCTTAGGTGAGGGTCTACTGGTTCATTCAGTGAAGTGACGTCAGCAGGTCTCCTCTTGTTGAATCTCACGCAGTCATCACTGTGAGATGCTAAAGGCTGTGCAATGCCCTGACAGCATCCCAGTCACCTGTCCCACTTCCTTCCCATGCATCCATGATTTAGAATTAGGAATGGAGAACTGTAGCTGATCTTTGGCTTCTTTCTTCCACCCTCTCCACCCTTTTCTCTTCTTTTGACCTCCTAACACTAGACAGGGGATAAAAAAGGATGGAGGGGAAAGAGGTGATGTCATTGAGGGGAAAGAGGTGATGTCATTGTTAGTGTATTTCCTGCTGATGAGGAGGCAAGAATTCTTAATTTCTTCTTCTGTCTCCTTCGTGCATGACCACTTAACGAACAGCAACCAACAACAACCAACAACTCACCCTTCTTCTTGGAGCCCGAGCATTTACACGGCCTCTGAAAAGTTCCGAGGATTCCAAACATCACACAATTGCAGAAACAATCTTCATCTGACAAAAACCACATGCTTGCAGGAGGCAAATCGGCAAATCATCGTCAGCTGCTGTGGACAATCTGAGGCAACCCCCATATCCCACACCTGGGATTAAAATGAAAATATATTCCTATAATATTTCTGTGTGTGTGTGTGTGTGTGTTTGTTTGTTTTTTTTTTTAAGAAATCACAATTCTCAGTACAGGGATTTCCTACAAAAGAAGAGTTTTGTCTGGGCTGGGAAATGTAGCTCAATGGCAGAATATGCACTCTACAACCCTGTTCCATCCCTGACCTCCCACAACCTCCAAAACAAAAACTAAACATCACTAAGCCAATAGGCACTCCTTAGTGTAACGTACTCATCAGCATCACTATAAGAAGCCAGTGCAGAGGCTGAGGACGTCGCTACACAAACACAGGCAAGTGTGAGGACTGGGGTCCCAGGCATAATGGACACTGTCCATCTTAGTTGTAAAGTGGCAGAGACAAAGTAGGAGGCAAGCTGACTAGGTGAACTCCTGTTTCAGTGAGAGAGACCCTGCCTGAGATAGATAGGTAGATAGATAGATAGATAGATAGATAGATAGATAGATAGATAGATAGGTAGGTAGGTAGATAGATAGGAACCAGAGCCACTGATATATTGCCATCAATTGCCTTAACTAGCTGGAGCCATGATACACTCTGTGGGTAGGTATTTTACTGTCTGGGTCCCAATAAGTGGCTTCAAAGAAATTTGACAAAAACTTTTTTTTAAAAGATTTATTTTTATTTAATGTATGTGAGTACACTGTAGCTGTCTTCAGACACACTAGAAGAGGGCATCAGTTCCCATTACAGATGGTTGTGAGCCACCATGTGGTTGCTGGGATTTGAACTCAGGACCTCTGGAAGAGCAGACAGTGCTCTTAACCACTGAGCCATCTCTCTAGCCCGACAAAAACTTTCTTGACCAGCAAATAAAGTAGAGAATGATTGAGAAAGATACCCAACATGAACCTGTAACCTCCAAATGCATGCACATGCATGTATGCATACACATCTATGTGGACATGTATGCACATACACATGCATGGGAGATTAGAAGAAAGTGCTGTTGAGAGTTGTGGGCCAAGACTGTATTCCCTGAACTCAGAAGGAAGGATTATTCAAGACCATCCTGGTCTACCAGCGTCAGGCTAGCTAGTGCTATACATAGAGATGTGTAGTGTGGCACAGGCCCGTCACCTCAGCTCTTGAGAGGATAGGATGGAGAATCATAGGTCCAGGGTCACCCTGGGTTACATAACAAGACCCTCATCTCAGAAACAAAACGAGAAACCTTCACAGAGACTTCCTGTGTCATCCTGTTTCAACACTGCTTGGACAGAAAATATTCAAACACTCCAGCTGACAGGTCAGAGCCAACAGACCATCACCACCTACTCCCATCATCCTGGGACTTGGTACTCCACCACCATGCCTCTTGTCTTAGTTTCTCTTCCTGTTATTGTGACAAAATACTCTTACAATAGCAACCGAAGGGAAAGAAGGCCCTTCAGGATGCAGTCTGTCATGGCAGGAAAGTTAAGGCAACAGGTCCCGGAATCATCTAGTCATGTTTTATCATCAGTCAGAAATCAATGTGTGCAGTTGCTTCCTTCCCCATCTTTTTTATGAAGTCCACAATGCCCAGGTTATTGTCACACCCATAGTCGAGATTGTTCTTTACACATTAATTAATGGGACAGGCACAGCTAGAGGCCCATCTCCCTGGTGATTCTAGATCCTGTCAACACTAACCATCACATTTCACCTAACTGTGGCCAAGACAACAGAGTCCCCTCTACCAGTATACCAGAACCATCCTCAGGACTGAGAAGTCACCAACAATTGTCTGATCAACCTGCAGTCACCTCTCTTGTGTCTTACTGTTTGGATCCCAATAATGTGGCTTTTAAGGCTGCCAAATACTATTACTACTACTACTACTACTACTACTACTACTACTACTACTACTACTACTACTTACTACTACTTACAATTACTACTACTTGTTCTTGTTGTTCCTCTTCCTCTTATTCCTCCCCATCCTCTTCCTCTTCTTCCTCCCCTTTCTCTTCCCCTTCTCCTCTTTCTTCTTCTTTGGGTTTATTTGAGACAGGGGGTCTTTGTGTAGACCAGGCTGCTGGAATTGAAGTTGTGCACCACCACCACCCAGATATCAAATACTTTCTTTACCAGTCTGAAGGAAAAGGAGCATGCAGAGAAAGTGGTGAAACTTCAGACCGTTTTGGTGGAAGAATCAGGAACTGACAATGTCCCCTAGAGTTCTGCTGTGTGCAATGAGTGTACACCAAACTAGGGGGGAAGTGACAATCTGCCTCTTCTGTAATTGCAAACTGACCACTGGCAAAAGGAACATTGATTGTGTGACATCATACAGATTTGTCACTTAAATGCACAGATGAAATCTTCAAAGAATTGGGTGCCCATGTAAGCAACTCCTATGAGATGAAAGTGCCTGAGTCTGGCACAGCAGGCTGTATCTTGGACAAGTACACTTTAGGACAGTGAACTCACTGGTCATTTTGTGCATGTACGTTGGGCTTTTGTGATAGTTTAGTTGGAAATGTCCCTGAAAGGCTCTGAATGTGAGAACTTGGTCCTCATTGGGTGGCACTGTTTGAGAGAGGCTTTTTAGATGTGGTCTTACTGAAGAAAATATGTCATTGGGGGGCTGGATTTGAGGTTTGTGGTTGTTTGAATAAGAATAGCTTCCTTAGGCTCATGTATTTGAATATTTGGTCCTCGGTTAGTGGAACTCTTTGGGAAGGATTAAGAGGTGTGACCTTGTTACAGGAGCTGTGTCATTGGAGGTGAACTTGAGGTTTCCAAAACACATGCCATTCCCAGTTATCTCTCTCTCTGCTTCTTGCTTGTAGGTTAAGATGTGATCTCTTAGCTACTGCTTCAGTGCATTGAATGCCTGACTGCTGCTTTGCTCTCTAGTGTGATGACCATGGATTTACCCTCTGAAACTGTAAACCCAAAATACACTATTTTCTCTATAAGTTGTCATGGTCATGGTGATTTATCACAATAGAAGAATGATTAAGATAGAAGTTGGTACCAGGAATTGGGTTATTACTGGGAGATTTTTGGAAAAATATGGAAGACCTTGAGAATTTGGACTAGGAAAACTCTTGAGTGTTATAAATGTGGCTTAACAGACCAGTCTAGTTTGAACTTGGATGCTGAGTGTAATGTGGATTATGGAGGCCAGGCTCTGTTGAGAGCCGTTTGTGCCGCAACCAAACATGGCGCCGGCTTCCCACCGATGACTCAGCAAACAGAGCTGTTGCCCAGCCCAAGAGACATAGTGCGCAAGTGCCACAGACTTCACAGCCCACTCTCGGGGCATGCTAATGAGTTACTGGAGGGCGCACCAATCAGGTAGCGACACGAGTCTCCTGGGCATTTATAAGCAGTGCATTTTTCTTCCACGTGGTCCCCTGCTCAGAGTATTGTACAATAAAGGTTGTTCACAGAAGAATCCTGTTGTTGCACGCCATTCCTGCCGGCGGGAAGTGGGGCGCGCGACAAGGCTCAAGAAGTTTCAGGGGGGAACAACAGTCACGACTGAGCTAAATTTTTGTGTTGTTTTGGCAAAGAATGTGGCTGCTTTCTCTCCTTGTCTTAAGAATCTCCCTCAGGTTAAACTGAAAAGTACTGGACTATTTTCCTTGGCAGAGGAGATTTCAAGACAGCATAATATTGACTTTGTGGTGTGGTTATTAGTAATCACCCTTGTGCAAGTCTACAATGAGAAAGAGCAAGTGGGGAAAATACCATATAAAATGTACAGTTTGAGAAGAAAAAGGGCACCAGGAAATGTTGGAGACAGGCCTGTGCTGATAGAGATAAGGAGAAGCCTAATGTGAAGGGGAAACAGGGGATTGATAAGTGGATTGATACCTTGGGGGGGGCACTCCACATTGCTAGTCCTGCAAGTTGGAAAGAAAAAAGCTTTTTCTGCTCTGAAAGGAATTTTCTGCTCATAAAAAGCAACAACAAAAGTTTTTGCAAATATAATTAAAATATTATTCAAGGCCTGGTTCTACACCAAGTAGGCAACCTGGTAAGGTTGGCCATAGGGTTGTAGCTTTAGATTCATGAAGGATACTGAAGTAAAGAGGTTGTAGAATCTTTGTCCAATGTTAAGGGGAGCTACTAAGGCCAGGCATGTGGGCGGGGCTGGGGGGCACTAGGTAGAGGCTCTGAGGCCATTGCATGATTGTGTTTGAGGTGCCAGAGCCATGACATATAGGCCAGGAAGAGCTGTATCAGGGAGTGGAATTAACTCAGGAGAGAAAGGTGTGCTGCATTCTGCACAAAGTGAAGGGCAGAGTCATCCATGCCCTTTGACAGCAGACATGGGCTACAAGATTTGGAGTTTGCCCTACTGGGTTTCAGTCTTGCTTTGGACCAGTTTTCCCTCAGTAAATCCTCTTTCCTCCCTTGTTGAATGGTAACTCACATTCTGCAGCCCTGTATGTTGAAAAGAATATGATTTTCACTTTTTAATCAGAGGAGTTACAATTAAGAGATTACCTTGAGTCTCCGAAGAGCCTTTGGACCTTCAAGCTATGCTGAGACTGAAAGACTATGAAAACCTTTGAAGTTGGACTAAATGCATTTCCCACAAGCCTATAGGAACCTGGAATAGAAAACTTGCCTCTTCCCCACTGGTGAAACAGTTTGGAAAAGATTAAGAGGTGTGGTTTTGTTGGCGGGGGATGTCTTACTTTGTTGGAGAAAAGAGCTTTGAGGTTTCAAATGGCCAGTGCATTCATTCCCAATTACTTCCATCCTTCTTGGGTGGGCTTATAGATTAAGACCTGAACTTTCAGCTACTCTGCCATCACTATGCAAGCCTACCTGCTGCCATGCTCACCACCATAATATTAGTGGGTTTGAACCCTCTGAGACTCTCAGCCCCAAATAAACTCGCCTGTCTGTCGGCTTAGTGCCTTATCACACAGAGAAAAGTCACCCTGATAAGGTTTCCAGTCCACTTGCCCTTCTATAAACTGACAAAGTTATGGTGTTTCATCACAGAAATAGAAAAGAAACAGGTGCAACTTACCATGAATTTTCTTCTAAACCCTGCAGAGACAAGGGTTAAATGTAAGGTATCACCCTTCATTGCCCTCTATCTTTTGAGGCAGAGTCTCTCAATGAACCTCCAACTTGCTGGTTAGGCAAGGCGGTCTTCACTTCCACAAATGCTGGCATTTGAGGTGGGTGCTAGGATATGAACTTGTGCCTTCACTGAACCTCATCCGCTCAGCCCTTTGGTTGGTTTGCTTGTTTGAGACAGGAGCTCAGGTAGCTCAGGCCGGCCTTGAACTCATTTCTCTTGCCTCTACATGCTAAGTGTTAGGATCCTAGGCATGCACTATAATACCCCATTTACCTTTATGTTTTCTATACATTGTACCATGGCTAGTCTGCTCCAGGTAGAGGATCCTGTCTCAAAACAAACAAACAAATGAAACTGCAGTAAAGCAAAAAGAATCTCTGCACACTTGGAAATAGTCTGGCCTACATAGTGAGCTCCTGTCACAAAATAAACAAGCAAATTAATAATTATTATGTTGTACTCTTTTTTTATAAATTTTTATTTATTATATATAAGTACACTGTAGCTGTCTTCAGACACACCAGAAGAGGGCATCAGATCTCATTACAGATGGTTGTGAGCCACTATGTGGTTGCTAGGATTTGAACTCATAACCTCTGAAAGAGCAGTCTGTGCTCTTAACCACTGAGCCATCTCTCCAGCCCATTATGCTTTAATAATAAAGGAAACTTGCTATTTCGTCCTCCTTTGCAAGGAGAGAGTGAATTCTGGATGAATGTGTATTGTTGATGTGGATGTGTCAAGGAGCCTAGTGCCTCTGCATCAGGGGATTGGCAAAGCCTTTCCCAAGTGAGACTCAGAGGGGCCATAACGCCTTCCTCTGGTCTGGGTGTGAATGTTCAGTGTGTACATATAATGTCCAGCATAGCTTTCCTCCCCTCCCTCATGTTTATTTCCTTGGCTTAAGTTTTCTATTGCTTCAACAAAACTCTATGGCCAAATGGCAAGTTGGGGAGGAAAGCTGACTCCGAACCCATGGAGTGGTACTGCTTACTAAATTGCTTTCTCAGCCTGCCTTCTTATAGAATCCAGGACTATCAGCCCAGGGATGGTACCACCCACAATAGGTGGGCCCCTCCCACTTGGGTCACTAACTGAGAAAATGCCTTACAGCTGGATCTCATGGAGACATTTTCTCAGCTGAGACTCCTTTCTCTGTGCTGACTGTAGCTTGTGTCAAGTTAACATACAAAACCAGCCAGAACAGTCCTGAAGTCTGCTGCCCTGCAGAGACTGCTCCAAGAATAGCTAAACTGCCTCCTTGTTCAACTGTATGCAATAACCCTGACTCTCTATTCAACCATGTATAATAAACACACATTCTGAGGCCAGAAATGCTCATTGAAGCCACTGGAATTTCAGTTACTGGCCATTGTGAGCTGCTGTGTGGTGCTGGAAACTGAATTTTAGCCTTCCATGAAAGCACCAAGTGCTCTTAATGACTGAGTCTTCTCTACAGCCCCACTTCCTTTAAAAATATTATTTTTGGGCTAGAGAGATGGCTCAGTGGTTAAGAGCACTGACTGCTCTTCCAGAGGTTCTGAGTTCAATTCCCAGCAACCACATGATGGCTCACAACCATCTGTAATGGGATCTGATGCCCTCTTCTGGTGTGTCTAAAGACAACTATAGTGTACTCATATAAATATAATAAATACATCTATAAAAATATTTTTATTATTCTTACACATGGATGCTGGTGCCTTAAGAACTGACAAAGAGGTATAGAATTCCCCTCTGAAGCTGGAGTTAGAGAGGCTGGCTGAGAATAGTCCAACATGGATGTTTGGAGCCAAACTTGGGTACTCTACAAGAGCAGTGCACTGTTTGCTTTTGGTTTTGTTTGCTGGTTTGTTTTGTTCCTAGGCATGGTTTCTCAGTGTAGCAAGCCCTGACTGTCTTAAACTCGATACGTAGACCAGCCTGGCCTCTAACTCACAGAGATCCACCTGCCTCTGCCTCCTCTGTACTGGAATGAAAGGCTCAGCCAGCACCACATGGCTCAGACCAGCTTCTTAAAGTGTGGACTGTGACCCCACATAAGATCATGTGATTCATTTTGGGTGGAAAATATACCAATGCAAAAAGTGTCTGAAGCCACCACCAAGTAACCCAAAAGTAATTAAAAATTAATCTCAAAGTGAATCCGAGGTGTCTGGAAGTAGTCTCCCAGAATAGAACATGGGACTCCTCCTTATTTGTGTTTCTGAGCACAGGAAGTTCATGCTTTGTACTGTATGACCCTCTAGACCTAGCATTCCGGGAGGAAGAGGCAGGCAGACCTCTGATTTCTAGGACAGCCTGGTCTATAGATCAAGTTTCAGGACAGCCAGGACCACACAAAGAAAGTTCGGTCTGGAAAAAAACAAACAACAGTAACAACAAGAACGCAATACACCTTAGATTTGAAACTCAGGTATGCTATGAATCCTGGTTATTGTGATAATTCAGGCCCACATAGCATTCTGACTTCACTTTAGCATAAGATGGTCCTACCTCTGGCTTACACACACAAGTACAGACAAAGTCCTGTAGGTACCTCACACCCTGTCCTAATCCAGTTGGGTCCTTCTCTTGGAAATAGCTAACATCCTTTCAGAGACAGACCCAAGGCTTTATTTTTACTAGGCAAACCCTTAACAGGGCACAGGTTTCTGCTTTTTCTTTGTTGTGGTTCTGAGGTTTTTGTCTCTAACAAATGTGGTTGCCAAGCAACCACCCATGTAGGCTGCCTCAGTGACAAGGAGACTGAGGGTGCTATCTGGTGTTTTTGAAAATTCTGTGCCACTGAATCCTTTTCCTTTAAAAAAAAAAAAAAAAGTAAACAAACAAACAATGAACAAGAGCCTAGAGGTGGTAGCACAGGCCTTTAATGCCAACACTTGGGAAACAGACAGGCAGCTCCCTGTGAGTTCAATCCCAGCCTAGTCTACAGAGTGAGTTGCAAGTCAGCTATGGCTCCCTAGTGAAATCCTGTCTCAAAAAAAAAAAAAAGAGGAGAGAAGGGGTGAGAATAGACTGGAAGGATGGTTCAGTGGCTGAGGAACCAAATTTGGTTCCCAGAATCTTAAATTCCATTTCCATGGCTCTTGAGGTTCTCTTAGGTCCTCTACTGCTGTAATAAAATATCATGACCAAAAAGCAAGTTGGGGAAGACAGGGTTTATTTGGCTTACACTTCCACATTAGGGCTGGAATCTGGAGGCAGGAGCTGATGCAGTGGCCATGGAGGGGTGATGCTTACTAGTTTCCTTTCCATAGCTTGCTCAGCCTGCTTTCTTATATCACCCAGTTCCACTAGCCCAGGGATGGCACCACCCCTAGTAGGCTGGACCACCCCACATCAATCACAAAGAAAATGTCCTACTTAGAGAAATATAAAAAAATGCCCAGTCTTATAGGCATTTTCTCAACTGAAGTTCCCTTCTCTCTGATGACGCTAGCTTATATCAAGTTGACATAAATCTAAGCAGCAAAGATGCTCTTTCTGGCCTCCATGGGCACTGCATACACATGGTGCACATATATCATATATATGTATATACATACACCCATACATACATGGGCAGTGCGTACATTTGGTGCATGTGATATATACATGGTCACTGCATACATTTGGTGTACATATATGTATATGTATGTATGTACATACATATATGCAGGCAAACACTCATACTGTTCGTATTTTGTTATTATTATTATTATTATTGTTCTGATTTGGGTTTGGTTTGGCTTTATTTTTTAAAGACAGGGTTTCTCTGTGTAGACTTGACTGTCCTGTAACTTGCTTTGTAGACCAAGCTGGGCCTCAAATTCATGGAGACCCACCTACCTTTGCCCCAACCCCCAGAGAGGTAGGATTCAGGGCATCAGTCCCCACCACTTCAGCTTTCTTTCTTTCTTTTTTTTTTAAATTTATTTTATTTTATGTATTTGAGTACACTGTAGCTGTCCTCAGACACAACAGAAGAAGGCATTAGATCTCATTATAAGTGGTTATGAGCCACCATGTGGTTGCTGGGAACCAAACTCTGGACCTCTGAAAGAGCAGTCAGTGTTCCCAACCGCTAAGCCATCTCTCCAGCCCTTTTTTTGTTTGTTTGTTGGTTGGTTGGTTTGTTTGTTTTTAAAAGAAGGCTGATGGTAGGGCTCACACCTAAAGCTCAACAACAAACTCCTCTCAGCACCAGAAAAGCACTGAGTTCAATCACAAACACAAAGACGGCCACACAATTTTCTGTTTTGGAGGCTCGGACTGTCTCAGTTCATTCTGTTATTCATGTATCCTATCAGACAAGTACAGACTATCAGAGGAAAGACCTGAAGGAGGAGGCATGGATGGTGGCTCCGGTGGTGTGAATGTGATATCCCTATTCATTTAGTCCTCAGTTGGTGGCTCTAGGGAGGTTTAGGAGGTATGGCTTTAATGGAGGAAGGATGTCTTGGGGGCAGGCATTGGGGATTTAAAGAATCACACCATTTTATGTTAACCCTTTCTGTTTTATTATCACAATCCAAAATTCAAGCCCTGCGTTTCCCCGATCAGCTGGCATGGGTTGGCACCTCCATCATGGATTCTAACCTGGTGGAACTGTAACCCTATCTTCTATACATTGCCTTGGTCCTGGGGTTTTATCACAGCAACAGAAAAGGAACTGACGCCCCAGAAAGACTCTCTGAGAGTTTGCTGAGGCCATCACCCAAGACACACTCTAGGTTAAAAGCCAGACACAGTTGCCATGTTTGTAGGGTATGGTTGGTGGCCATCTACCACAGAATTCACAGGGTGTAGCTTCTATCCCTCTCCTCCTGGTGGTACTCAGGCTTTCTCTTCTCTGGACATCTCTTGCTTTCTGAGCTCATTTTCTCCCTCCAGGCCGCCTTCCTCGATGCCAAGTTGTCTGTCTCCTTCTGCTTGTGTCTGAAGGAACATGCTGG
Source organism: Micromys minutus (assembly GCF_963924665.1). Lineage (NCBI taxonomy): Eukaryota > Metazoa > Chordata > Mammalia > Rodentia > Muridae > Micromys > Micromys minutus. Next base: position 37,007,500 of record NC_137962.1, read on the forward strand.
AGGCACACTTGAGTAATCACAACACTTAAGGCATTGAGGCAGGGGCATTGCCAAGAGCCAGGGCAACGCAGACTCTTTCCAAAAAGCCGCACATACAGATTAATAGACACAATTTAAAAATTAAAAACAAAACTTCACTATTAACCGCCCCTGAGATGGCTCTTCACAGCCAGTTGGTGAGATTAGCAAAATCTAAAGAAACGATGGAGCCTGTTTGCTGGACGGGTCTGAGAAGGCCACGCTCTGTGTGGGTGGCATCCTTCAATCGGCTGGAGCCAAAGAGAACAAACATGGCAAGGGGGGAAAAAGACTAATACAAAAAGACAAGGGCCCTGCTCCCTCCCTGGAACTGGTATACAGTCCTCTTCTTGCCTTTGGACATCAGAACCCCAAAATCTCACTTCGGGAGCTTAAACTAGTACCTTTTCCCCAGGGTTCTCAGGCCTTCAGCTTTAGAGTGGGAATTACCCGACTGGTCTCCCTGGTTCCTTCTGGGGCTTTTGGATCATGACATCATCAACACAAGGGGTCTCACAGGCTCTTTACCATCCGTGAAGCTTTTCATAAGACTTCTAGGCTTCAGTAATGGAAAACTCATTTCCTCTAATAAAGTCCATTTTGTAGGCTTAGGGCATGACCCAATGATAAAGTTTTTGTCTCGCATGCTCAGCACCCTGGAGCCAGCCTGTGTAGCATCCTCAGAGAGAGAAAGGGGGAAAATCCAAATCCAACCAAACCCATATCCAGGAATCCTTTGAGATCCAGTTCTCGGGGGGACCTGAATAGTCAGTCCCTGGGATGCTCACAGGCTATAGGAGGAGCCTGTTATCAGCCATGGGTCAGGAGGTGGCACAGAAAGGAGGTAAACTCAATGACCCTGCAACCTCCAGCCATGTGGTGGGAGCCAGCAGGACTGGAGACTGCCTTCAACCACCCTATACCATGGGCTGTTTGGGGCTGGGAAGACATCCATGACAAAACGTGTTCTCCCTTTGAAGTAGCATGTTCGGACATCCATGGAGTTTGAGAACCTGGTGACTCCCCTGCTTATTATTTTCAACACTGGAAAACCAGAGGCCCAGAATAGTTGCTCAGACAGGTCTGTCCGGCACTCATGAGGCCGACATGAGTTTGAAGTCAGATTTGTATTACATATTAGTTCCCAGTTACAATCCAAGACCCAGGCTCAAAGAAACGAGAAATGAAAAACCAAATTTGGCAAGTCAGACTGAGGCAGGAGGATAGCCATGAGTTTTATATATATAGTGAGGCCCTATCACACAAAAGATCAAAGCTGAAACCAAAATGAAAGCAATTAGATGGCCAAAGTGAAACACGGAATTTCCATTCACTTGCTTTCCCTGATCCTGCATGAAAATGTGTGCTGGTACTTGTTCACACACACACACACACACACACACACACACACACACACACACACTCACACACACACACAAAGTCACACCCCCTCTTCTAGAGTTTGTAACCTAGCAACCCAGCATCCACTAGGGTAACAACCTCTCACCACTCCATTCATGCCTCAGGCAGTCACTGACTGAGTTGCTCCCACGCTTGGGATAGACAGGCACTCAAAAATAGAATTGTTGGATGAATGAAGCCTCAAAGGTACAGGGATGAATGAGACCCCAAAGGAAGGCAGAGCCAACGCACACAAAAGAGCTTAAGACTAGTCACACAATAGCTGCGTGTATGCATATGTAAATTGAAAAGCGGAAATCGCTGTTGGGGAAAACCAGTCAGGCAAAAGAGAGGGGATTAGTTCAGAAAGGTCTTGACAGAAAATCAAGAGTTTTGCTACCACGGGAATAAACGTGATACAGACAGGACAAGCATGGTGGTACCGCCTGTAACCCCTGCACTCAGGAGGCTGAAGCAGGAAAAAGAGTCAGTTCAAAGTCAGCAAATTATTTGTTTGTATATTGTTTGTTAGAACACCTGCAATTCTAGCAATCAGGATGCTGAGGCCGGAAATCAGAGTCCCAGGCAAGCCTGGGCTGTGCAAATCACTGCAAATTCCAGGACAGCCACCCTGTATCAAACACCTCCCTTCACCCAAAAGTGGAAAAAAAAAAAAAAAATCAGTGATTGACACTCCTGGCATTAATGTGTGGGAGAACCAGCATACGCTAATTGATTGATTGATTATTTATTTATTATTTATGAGTCCTCTTCCAGAGGACCCATGTTTGGGTTCCAGCACCCATATCCGGTAGCTCCCAACTGCTTCTTCCTCCAGAGAATCCAATACTTCTGGCTTCTGTTGGGCACCCACATGAAATGCACATACCCAGCCTCCGAAACACATATTTGCATAAAAAACTATTGTCTGTATGTGAGGAGAGGATGTCTGGTACAAAGAACAACTTTATGGAATCAGTTTTCTTAGCTTTTTCTTGGGATCATACTTAGATCCCCAAGCTTGCACAGCAAATAACCTTACCTGCTGAGCAATCCCAGAAGCCCGGCATAGCACTTTTGAAGCTGTCCCAGACTACACACTCATACTCTCTGGAAAAGAAGATGAGGCAGGTGGTAATGTCTCATGCCTTTAACCCCAGCACTGGGGAGGCAAAAGCAGACAGATGTCTGGGTGCTGGAGACCACCATGGTCTACAGAGTTCCAGGACAGCCAGGGATACACAGCAAAAATGTGTGTGGGTGGAGGGGGTGGAAAAAGAAGAGGAGGAGGAAGAAAAGGAGGAGGGAAGAAAAGAACCAGAAGAAAAACAATTAGAATCCATAGCTGCCTCTGCTTTCAGTGATTCCTGCCTGTTAGCACCCTGGAGATGAAGGCAGGAGGATCAAGAGTTCAAGGCCAGCTTAGGGTACTTGGTACCTTGTCTTAGAAGGAGCCAGGTGGGTGTGGTGGCTGTTGTGAAACAGTTTCTGGGAACATGAGCAAACATCTACTCACCCCAGATACGAAACCACCGGCAGAATAAAGTGCTCATGCCACCAAGGTCCAACTCGGTCAGGTTTTGTTTTTGTTTTTTTGAGGGAGGGGTTACTTCCAGAAGGAGAAATGACTCAGACACCTGCATCAAATCCCTCCTCAGCACAGGTGACAGTTCATGAAAGCTGGAGCACACTGGACAACCTGCAAGTGGTTCCACAGCTTGGGGGACATCCTTTCCCAGTGGCTCAGGGGTCTGAGTAGCTCCTCTTCCTTTCTTAGAGGCCAGAATGATTCAAAACCTTCCTAATGCTTCAACCCTTTAATATGGTTCCTCATGTTGTGCTGACCCCCAACTATAACATTGTTTAATTGTTACTTCATACCTGTAATTCTTCGACTGTTATGAATCTTAAATATGTGTGAAAGGGTCTTCTAATATTCCCCACAGGAGTCTCAACCTCAGGTTAAGACCCAGAGTGTTGTGGGCATCTCTGCTGCCTGTTTCTTCCAGGATGCTCAGCTATGCCTCTTGGACCAGCTCAGGTGGTCTGACTGTGTATCCCAGCACTTTACTGCTTATATACTCTGAGAAGGTAAGGGGTCAGGCCTTGGGTCCGTTTTAGGGACTTCCTGACGCTACTTTAAGTTGTTTACTTCCTTTCTTAAAGCACTTCCCTCCAAAATTCTGAAGGAAACTGTAAAAGGGGGGTAGGCCTTCTATCTAAGCGGCCGGGAGGCAGAGACTGGTGGATCTGAGGTCAAGGGCAGCTTTCAACATCATGAGTTCCAAGCCAGCCAGGACATTAGTTGTCTCAAAAGAAAAAAGAAAATAAAGAAAGGACATCCCAGCCAAAGGTTGAGGGATGGGGCTGTAAGAGTAGAACAATGAATGGAACAGAAAGCATAGGCAGAGACTTATTATTGTTGTTGTTATTATTATTATTATTATTATTAAAGATTTATTATATGTAAGTACACTGTAGCTGTCTTCAGACACACCAGAAGAGAGAATCAGATCCCAGTACAGATGGTTGTGAGCCACCATGTGGTTCTTAACTGCTGAACCAGCTCTCCAGCCCTATTATTATTATTATTATTATTATTATTATTATTATTATTATTATTTTGTTTTTTGTTTTCCAAGACAGAATTTCTGTATGTAGCCCTGACTGTCCTGGAACTTGCTCCGTAGACCAGAGCTGACCTCAAATTCAGAGCTCTACCTGCTTCTGCCTCCTGAGTGTTGGGATTAAATGTGGACACCATCATTGCCCGACCTTCTTTTTATTATTGTTAAGAGTGCCTGTGTGCAAGTATGTGCATGTGAGTGTGTGTGTCTACAGAAGCCAGAGGCGTTGAACCTTCTGGAGCTGGCCTTATAGCAGTTGTTAGACACACAGTGTGGTGCTGGGAATTGAACTTAGGTCCTCTAGCAGTGTGCGTTCTAAACCATTGTGCTCTCTAGCCTCAATTTGCAGGCATTTTAAAGATGTCTATCTAGGAACGTTCAAGGGGGACAAAGAGAAGTGTCCGGGTTGAAAGGCCCAGGAAGCCTCAAGCAATAGCCCACAGGCTTCCAAGGAGGCTTTGTGAGAGGCTATTACATCCCATAATTTTTTTTATTTTATGTGCATACTGTATATATGTGTGCATGTGCACATCTGTAGGTCAGCAGACCATTTGGGGGAATCAGGTCTTTCCTTCTACCTTGCCGGCCTTAGAGACTGAATTCTGATCATCTGGTTTGGTGGTAGGTACCCTTACCTACTAAACTCTCTCTTACTGAACTCATTTGTTAAAATACTCAGTAACTGCTATGTTGCTGAGGATGACCTTGAACAGTGAAGGAGGTACCTCTACCTCACAAGCTCTGAGATCACAGGCAGGTTGCCCTGAGCTGGGCTGTGTTTGGCTTTTGGGTAGATGTTAGCTGAAAACTTTAATGCCCAGATTCACCCAAACCATTTCTGTGCACTAGGGCAGCAGCCTGACGTGGCCTATGGACTGTGCAAAGAGCTCAGAAGGAACAGACATCTTCCTTGCCCTCCTTGAAGCCCTTTGCTTGACCTTCAAGGCTTCTCAACCAAATGCAAAAGTCAATTCATAGCAAAAGAGCTTCCGAGTTTGACTATTAGGATCCAGCATACCTGGGAGTAAATATTTAGGACAATGGGCTAGGGACAGTTCTGGTTATTATAAGTAATTATTATTATAATAATAAAAGGTTATTTGGGCTCCTCAGTGGGTGAAGGTGAAGACACATGCCACCAAGCCTGATAAAACCCACCCTACATGGAGAAGGAGAAAAGAATACCTCACAGGTCTGAAGTGGAAACTTAAGGGCTCTTTAGAAAGTTGATTGGATGGTGTTTTGCTGGGGCAAACACATGGAGTGCTTAGCTAAAGTGGACACAGGTGAAAGGCTAAGGCAGACTCATGAAGAAATGTTTAATGAAACAAACACAAGAGAGAGGATGTTCTGCTAAAGCAAGTACATACGTGAAAGGACACATGATGAAGAATTGGTTGCTGAAGACACACATGTATTGGTCCGCCTTACATTGCCTAGTTGAGTTGCATTTGTGGGAACTCCATAGAGAGAAACCGCACCAAAAGACTTCTGGTGGTGTGCTGCAGTTTCTTGCTGCTTCCAAGGACTTGAACTGATTGGCAGAGTGATGTCACCTGAGACCGACACATTGCTAAGGCGAGACCATGGAGGACATGTGATATTTGGAAGAAGTATAAAAAGGACGTGACAATGACACAGGCTGTGCTAAGCTTGCTTATAGAGCTAGCTAGCTGTGCAGTGCATGTGGGTCTTTGCTGATCTTCCATTCACTAAGAGAGGCACAGCCAAGAACTTCTGGTGTTCTTCTTGGTCCCTCCTGCTGACTAGAGCAGAGGCTGAGGCCTGGCTGCCTCTGCTAGGTATTGCCACTGCAGCTGATTCAAGTTTGCTATCCTGACTCTACTGAACTGGACCACTGGTGCATCGTGAAGTGTTTTTGAGTGGATAGTGCTGCCGACCTGTGAACTGAGCTGCCAATTTCCAGACAACACGAACAGGAGTTGCTCCAAAGAATCTTTCTAAACAGGTCCACTTCCCCAGTATTTTTTCTTTCCCACTACCTCTGGTGGTGGGCTACAAGGGAGGGTAAGGCTTTTAAGAACCATCATTAAAAATAGGCATTTGAAAAAAATTAAAGTTACACAGGTCAGCTTCTGACTTACACACACACACACACACACACACACACACACACACACACGGTGAAGTGCATGCCTTAAAAAGTGTATGCGCACACACACAATGTAAACAAACAAATAAATGTAATTTTAGAAATTAAAAATAAATGAATGCTCAGAGAGAGAGAGGGAGGGGTTCTCTAGAAGTCACTTTTAAGCTCATTGAAATAGTTTCTGAAAGCCTAGGGCAAAGCAGGGGTGGTAGCAGGCAGTCATGAAGCATATTCAATGAATTTATTCTGTAAATCAAAAGAACCTGCCAAAGGCCCACATGCTCTGGAAAACACTCTACTGCAGCAACACAGAACGTGCTAGTTCAAGATAACACCACTGAAAGGAATTTAATAGAGGCCAGCGTGCACACACAAGATGCAACCCTGGGAGTGTGGCTCAGTTATACAGTGCATCTAGCATATGTGTGTGGCCCTAGGTTCAACCTGGAGCACCATCAGGTATAAATGCAGGGGGTGGGGCGGTAAATGCTGCTACATGTCTGGGCTACTTAGTGCGCATAAGAATGCAGTAACACAGAGCAGGTTCGAACATACATATACATATACATAAACACATACACATATACATATACACATACATATACATCATATACATATACACATACATATACATCATATACATATACATACACATACACATATACATATACACATACATATACATCATATACATATACATACACATATACATATACACATACACACACACATATATTCATCAGAGGCAATATAGTCACAATTACTGTAAGGGGGAGCAAATTGGAACAGTCATTAGGTGGTCTTTATGAAGATCTTTGGACAGCCTCAATGATGGCTCCTAGGCAAACATGAGCTAGTTTTTATACCTAAAACCTAATGACTCCAGAGACTCAAACAATCCTATTTAAAAAATGGTGTACAGAGCTAAACAAAGAATTCTCAATTGAGGAATATCAAATGGCTGAGAAGCACCTAAGGAAATGTTCGACATCCCTAGTCATCAGGGAAATGTAAATCAAACCAACCCTGAGATTCCACCTCACACCAGTCAGAATGGCTAAGATCAAAAGCTCAGATGACAGCAGATGCTGTAAAGGATGCAGAGAAAGAGGAACACTCCTACAGTGCTGGTGGGGTTGTAAGCTGGTACAACCACTCTGGAAATCAGTCTGGCTGTTTCTCAGAAAATTGGACATAGTCCTACCTGAAGATTCAGTTATTCCACTTCTGGGCATATACCCCAAATATTATCCAACATATAATAAGGACACATGCTCCACTATGTTCATAGCAGTCTTATTTTAATAGCCAGAAGATGGAAAGAACCCAGATGTTCTTCAGTAGATGAATGGATACAGAAATTGTGGTATATTTACACAGTGGAGTACTACTCAGCTATTAGAAACAATGACTTTATGAAATTTCTAGGAAAATGGATATATCTAAAGAATATCATCCTGAGTGAGGTAACCCAGTCACAAAAGAACAGACACAATATGCAGTCACTGATAATTGGATACTACTAGCCTCTGAATACCCAAAAAACAGCTCAAAAAAAAGTGGAAGCCTCAGTCCTTCTTAGAAAAAAAAAAAAAAAAGGGGTAATAAGTGTATAGCACTCTCTAGACCTTAAATCATTAATAACTCAAGAGCTAAGAAGATAGCCTTGTGGCAATTTTTGGTAGTTAAAAATCATTATGTTTAATCTTTACACACCAAGAAAACTTTGACTATTTCCATGTTACGTTTTGTTTTACTTTATGGTCTTTGTAAATAGTAAGATTTCAATGTATACTATCAAACCTTTAAAAAATCAAGTACTGACAAAAATATATTCATATATATTTACACTAAAATGCTTTTAATAATGTGTAAAAAAAAGAAAAAAAAAACCCTAATGAACAAAGGGAAGGCTGGGTTCTCTTGAAGAAGGACAGTGTCACACCAGGTAAGGCAAGGAAAAGTGCTCAACATTTCCAAAGGATCTCTTCGTCCTTAACTAAATTCCTCCTTTACTTTTTACCCCAAGATGGAAGAATTTCTGGTTCTCTTACATCTGGCTGTTGGTTGCAAGTCTGAATTGATGACAGTTCAAGGAAAGCCAGCCGCCCTCACAGCCCCCTCAGGGGAACTGGTGAGGACAGAATTGGGGACCTCTGATCATTTTTCAAACCTCTGATTGATCAGAACAGAAGAGTTGGGCAAAGTGACAAATGCCTGTAACCTCAGGACTTGAGAAGCTACGGCAGGAGGATCCCAATGAGTCTAAGACTTCTAATCCACACCAAACACACCCCAAACAAGCGAGTCAAGTTTCTTAAGCCGTTGGAGCCCTTGTTGGCTTCGTAGCCAATCAGAAGCAACTTCACAACGCCTAGAGATGACCATCAGGGGTGGAACTCTCAACTAGCTTGTGAGGAAAGGGGGGGATCCCTGTGTGGGGTGTCCAGGGTTCCATACCTAGCATGACAAATGAGAGGGAAGAGGAGGAGGAGTGGGAGATCACCAATCAAACATACAGATGGAACATCAGAGAGCAATAGACTGGTGTACAACCCAGATAGGTCATGACGGCACTCCACCATACTGTGGTTCCTTTAGTCACAGCCGCTAAGCCAGATGGAATGTTTTGTGCAACAGAACATAGGCTCAGCTCCTTGGTATGTGGCTTGGATCTAGCTACCAAGGTGACTTGAAGCAATTTACTTTCGTCTGTGACGCATGGCAAGCCCCATTCTCATCTCAAGACTAGCTTTCTCCATTTCTATTGTAATATATTCCCTGGCCAGACCTGGTGGCACCTGCCTTTGAGCCCAGGGAGGCAGATATAGGTGGATCTCCATGAATTAGAACTGAACCTGGTTTACATAGTAAATTCCAGCTAACCAGGGCTACAAATGTGAGAGCTTTTCTTAAAAAAAATAAAAATAAAAACAATATATCTCATGGGGGTGGGGTTTGTGGTTTTGTTGTAGCAAGAATGCTTTGAGTGTGCGCAAGGAAGTTTGATCTCTAGCAAAGTGATAAATATAGTCCAACTGATTTGACATTGATTCTACCCTAAAGCATAGTCCCTTGAAGCTGTGGGTCTAACAGAATGTTAGGTTCCATGCTGATAGGATGACTTAGCAGATACAGGACCCTGCTGCAAAGCCTGCAGGCCTGAGTTCAGCCAGGTATGGTGGGCACTCAGTACTTGGAACCCACATGGTGGGAAAAGAATTGAGTCCTGAAAGTTATCCTTCCACAGGGTGAACCGTGGGGTGCACCCACCTACCCACACTCTCTAGCACATGCTTACACACACATAATAAATAAAATATAGCTGGGCCATGGTAGGGTATGCCTTTAATCCCAGCACTCCGGAGGCAGAGGTAGGAGGATCTCTGTGAGTTCTAGGCCAGCCTGGTCTGCATAGCAAGTTCCAGGACAGCTAAGGCTACATAGAAAACCCTATCTGGAAAAACCAACCAACCAGCCAACTAACTAACCAAAAAATAATGATAATGAATGAACGAATGAATGAATGAATAAAGTGTAAAGGCTCAGTGAAGGTGCACTATTCCAGGCCCCTGTACCAGGTCTGTGAAAGTTTATAAGGAATCAGCTAATATCCATAAATATCTCCGCCTAATTAGGATTCTTTCCATAGAAGGGTCAAACTTCATGTCCTCCTTGTTGTTTTTCAAGACAGGTTTCTCTGTGTGGCCCTGGCTGTCCTGGAACTCACACTGTAAACCAGGCTGGCCTCAAACTCAGAGACTCCAGGCCTATGCTACCACTGCCCAGCTCACTTCTAAAGTTTCTGAATTCACAATGGTCCTGCTTTGTTGAGGTTGCACCAGTTTTGTTTTTTTGTTTTAACTTAGGCCTCTACCTCCGAAGCACTGGGATTACACCATCGGTCAATGTGCCCACGTGATATGATGCTAAGGATCGAACCCAGGGCTTCATACAAGCTAGGCAAGCATTCCTTGACGTTCCTCAGCCCTACGTTCAGTCCGTCCCATTCTCTGTTGGACACAGAACTTTCTGTATTGCCACAGTTCGTCCTGCTACTGTTGAATAACAATTTAAATTGGTGACTGGTGCAAATTGCCCCTAGTCCTTACTCATGGAGAGATGAGTACCAAATATCCAGATCCCAATTCAATAGAACCGCATCCAGCTATTTGATACTAGTAAACACTCACCAGTTGGAGGCCAGTGCTTCTCATCCGAGCTCAGAGTTGTGGAAGCTGGGAGCTAAAAGCACTTGTATCAGCCAAGGGAGCTACGCCTCTCTCCGAAGTTTCAGACAGCCTCTTGATGGTACATTGTTCTGTTTGGTAGTATGGGAGAGCGAACCAATGGTCTTGCGGATGCTAAACAAACGCTCTACCACTGAGCTTCACCCCAGCCCTTGCATGATATACTGATGGCTGGGTCATAGTGTTGTATATAACAGGGGACATCCTTCTCAGTGCCTTCCACCCCAACTCCTCAAACCTGACAGCAACACAGAATCTCCTCCGTTCCTCCCTTCTCAGGCCAGCTGCTGCACAGGGGAATAGTGACTTATATGTGTGTGTGTGTATATATATATGTATATATTCATTGCTGCTATTCTTTTGCTGTGAAAATGTTTTTGTTGTTGTTTTGTGACTACATGCCTTGCTGTTCTGGTTTCCAAAAGTCAGTGGAGAGGACACAAGCTTTTCTGAGAGGACAGAAGGTCAGATGCTACCCAGAATGCATGTTTATTCTAGCTGCCTCCTCCAGGATGCAAGGGGTCCAGTGCCATCAGTTTACCAACAGATGGACAGCTGCTGGTGGTATGGTGGCATATTGGTGGTAAGTGAAGTCAGTCTTGGTCTGTGCTGTTGGGAACTTATATAGTTAAGAAAGGCAGTATATAAGTCAGTCAGGCCACACAGATGCATCCAACAAGTAGCTGGGGAAGGAGACTGATGGAACCCACATGGTCCTACCCACTTGATTTGGTTGGTGGTGCTGCTTTGGAGACAGGATCTTAATGAGACAGTTTCAAACGCTGAATCCCAGTATCTAGGAGGTGGCCGCGGGAAGATCAGGAGTTCAAGGCAAATCTTGGCTACATATCAAATACAAGAGTTATCTGGTTACGTGAGAGACCACACACACACACACACACACACACACACACAGTTGTATTTTATAGAACCAAGATATGGTTTGTAGAGACAGCATGGTATGGTAAAGTGGGAGGTGGTACCTCTGTGGGCCCATGCTGAGGCATCCCTTCCCCCTGAGTTACCAGTCCTATGACTGGTACAATACAGAATGGAGTTTATTCAGGGCATGGGGAGGGAGAAGGCTGAACAGGAACACATGGAGAGAGGGGGAGTGCATGGGGAGAGAGGGAGAGGGACAGGAAAAGGGGTAGAGTAGGACAGTAAGAGAATAGGAGAGTGAGGAGGGGGCACCCAGGTTCATTTCTCAGCACCCACTCGGTGGCTCACAACAGCTAGAACTCCAGTCCCAGGAGATCCAGCGCTGTCTTCTGGCCTCCAAGGGCAATGCACACACACGGGAAACATTTATATATTTAAAAAATCCCAATTCCTAATTCTGGCTACAAGAGACCTTGCAGACAGAGGGACTGACTAAGGGTCAGACAAACCAGTGGGCATAGTGGGTTATTTTGTAATCTCAGCACTAGAAAGGTGGTTGCAGACAAATTAAGAGGTCAAGGCCTGTTACCTGAGAACCTGTCTCAGAAAATAAATACAAAGATACATTAAATGGGAGTTGGCTCAGCAGGTGAATGTGCTTCCAAAAAGCACCTGAGTTGGATCTCTGGGACAGACCTCATAGGAGAGAACCTGCTCCTGAAAGAAGTCTCAAAAACAAACCAAACAAAAAGCCAGGCCTAATAGCCAGTTCCTTTAATTCCAGTAGAGAAAGGTATTGCATAGTGAATTCCAGGCCAGCCCTAGTCTCAAAAAAACAAAGATATTTTCTGACCTTGGAGGGATTGCAGGGGAACACACATACACAAATAAATGTAATAAACATATAAAAACACTAAAAAAGCAGAGGCTGGAGAGATGGCTCAACGTTTAAAAACATTTACTGCTCTTGCAGAGGATCTGAGTTCCTAGCACCCATGTTGGGCAATTCAACCTCCTGTAAACTCCAGGGGATGGGATCTGAAGCCCTTTTCTGACTTCTTCGCGCAGCTATAAACAAATGGCGAACGTGTAGACACACACACACACACGGATAAAATTTTAATTTTTTAAAAAAATTTTAAGTTCCGTGGAAAAAAAGAAAAAAAGATATTCTCCCGCTGCTCACTCCCGGGTGTCTTCTTATCGCTTTAGGATTCAAACACCCGCTCAGTTTTTCATCCTTAAATCTCTTATTTCAAGTCCAGCCACTCGCCTCATATGGTCACTTTCAGCTAGTGGTCTTAATTAAGCCCATTTCCACCAGTTCCGAGGACCACCATGGGCTCCAGCACCCGCCTGGCCATCCGCTGGCTCAGAAAACGTCTCTTGATGATATATATTCCTTAAGTCTTTCTCGATTCCTGTCCGCGATTTTCTTGTACACGACAAAGAGTTAAAAACAAAACAAAACAAAACCTATCCCTCCATCTTTATTTCAACTTTTTTTTTTTTTTTTTTTTTTTTTTTTTTTTTGCTGTTTTAAACTACCGGGCTTTTAAAGAAAGGTTTCTAAAGAAACAATGAGACTTTCATCAGAACACAGCAATCATTCCGGACGTAAACTGAAATATACAGTCGGGGATTTGTTTCACAATCCCGGGGAAGGGCAGCGGTGGGGGTGGGCGGGAGATGGACAAAACCAGATTGTCAGGAGTAGACTATTTATCTAGGAGATGTGCGATGTGCAAGGGGTGGGGGGGGGGGGGAGGCGGTGGCGCATAAGGACCGTGACTTTGGTTCACGTTCGAAATTCTTCCTAATCCAAGTCAACAGAAAGCCGCAGATGAACCACTGCTCTGTCGCAACCCTCCCCACCGACAGGGAACTCTTTGTATAGGACTGTAAGGTTTCGGTACAAAAGGAACGATTTAGAGAGGGCGTGCTGTTCTTTTGGAGTGCGACCCGAGCGCTAAACCCTTCTGAGGCCCGGAGCAGGGACAGAGAGTGGCCCAGCCGCCAGCGACAGGCTGGAGGCAGGCGGCCCGGCCACCTTGCTGGGAACCCAGGGCTTAGAACGCAGCTCGCGGTGCTGGAGCTCCGCCCTCAACCAGCCCGGCACGTGCAGCCGTGGGGCTCTGGCTGCCCGTCCTCCCAACCCCCACCCGTGGCACGTGACCAGCTTCCCTGGAGGGAGCGAGTGCGCTCAATGGCTTGCAGCGGAGCTGCGGCGCGCACGCCAGGTTCAAGCTGAGCCCTCTGACATGGGTGCGCCGCAGGGGGACCCAGACCTGCGTGAGAGGCCAGGGTGAGAGATGGATGCCCACTCGCCCATCCCGCCAAGAAAGGAAGGGTAAATCCGGTCCCCCCCAGCGCTACCCTGGCAGGACCGGCGCTTGCCCAGGTATCTGGGTGTGGCTAGACCCAGCCCGCGCCCGGAGGTGACGGCCCTCTGCGGAAGTATCCGGAGCCACCGCCTTTGTCACCCTTGTGTAGATAAAAAACTCCTGGTTCCTAGTTTACCTTCGGGTCTTTTTTTTCGTGGTCAGACACTCTCCCTTACTCCTTCTAACACGCCGCTCGTACACTCCGGTGCTGCGGTGTCCCTTACAGCTCCCGCACTGGGCGGGTTAGCAGCTCGTAGAGTATACATACACACAAAAGTATTTTTTTCCTTTTCATTCAAATCCGATGCGTTATTGAACGTAGTGCCTCAAACCTTAATAATCCTAGCGCTTCGCTAAGGCAGGAGGATTGCCGAGAGTTCGAGACCAGCCTGGGTTCCATTAATGAGTTCCGGAACACCACAGTTAGGAATAAGATTCAATCGAACCAAACAAAACGAAAAAGAAGAAGAAAACAACAAAGCCGCGGACCCAGCCACCGGGAGTCTGCGTTCCCTTTATGCGCCGCCTCCAGCAATGGCGTCTGTGTCCCGACTCAGGCCAAACCACTAGCCGGACACAGGTGTAGCTATTGGCTCCAGCTGCAAAAGCACGGGGAGCTGGAGTGTGAGCTGGTCTGGGGTGGGGCTGTTCCAGGCTCTGAACCCCTAAACTCGCACCTCGTTGCAGATCAGGGTCCTGGACGCAAGAATATGGGGTACTCAAGCAAAGATGAGGATGGTTGTTGCAGCGCCCCAGGGCGCACGGGCGGGGCTGTTGAGTCATTCCTCCCGCCAAACCCCGGCTCCTGAGTTCCCCTCCTCCCAACCCTTACAACCCCCAGCTACAGTGATTGGGTTTATGGGACGTTCCCGCTGACGCCCCTCAACTAGTGACCTCCAGAAGCTTGGGTTTCCTGTTCCGTATAATGGGAGTGGCACTTTTAAATAGAGCCTTGGGCTTGGCACCTGCAATGAATGCTTCAGCAGAAAAAAATTCTAGTCCTTGGGCCGGCTGCTTCTGAAGGGAATGAATTAAACAGGCACAGCGAACGTGCTGTAATAGACATTCGACGTAGTTTCAAGCCATTCAATCGGGACGGTTAATTATTTTTTTTTCTTCCAAATAATTGAGACTTCTAGTATCACACCTGCCTAAGTTGACCTCTCTGGGACCCTGGGAGCAGTAGTCACTACTCAAGAGGGTGCTCTAAGATGCCAAAAACCAGCCTGACCCTTGTGGGTCAGAGTATAGAAAACCAGTCTGTCTCTCTCTCCCTTTCTCCCACTCCCTTCCTCCTTCCCTCCCTTTCCCCTCCCCCTCTCCTCTCCAAGACAGGGTTTCTCTGCATTGCTTGCTGTTCTGAAACTCACTCTGTAGAACAGGCTGGCTTTGAACTCAGAGATCCACCTGACTCGACTTTCTGAGTGTGCAGGGATTAGAGGCAGGTGACAGTGCTGTCTGACCAGAATCTCCTTAAAAATAAATCTTAATTACATGTATTTGTTTTATATGTAAGTTCACCGGTGTGGGATCATAGAGATCAGAAAACAACATATGAGAATGAACTCACCTCTTTCACAAAGTGGAAATCAGGGATTGAATTGAATTCTTGGGGCTTAGAGACAAATGCCTTTACCCTCTGGACCATCTGGCAGGCCCAGGCCCCATTATCCCTAGGCGTTCTCTGTGCTTAGTTCGGATCCCCAACTTCACTGTGGCACCAAACATCAGACCTAGAGCCCTCGTTCATGTTGTTGTTTGAGACAGGGTATCACTGTGCAGACCTGCACGGCCTGGAACTTACCATGTAGACCTCAGATTCTATGTCTCAAGTGCTGAGATTAAAGGCCTGTGCCACCACACCTGGATTCTTGATAAAGTGTAAAAACAGATCACGTGTAACCGGTGTGGAGTTCTCCATCTGTAATCCCAGCCTGAGGGAAACTGTGACAGGAGAATTTCGATTTTAGTTTGGCAGGACTCCATAGCAAGACCCCGCTTCAAGGATGACTAGGTAAAGCAGACATGGAGGCTCATGGGTCCTGTTTCTTATAATCCTGTGTCTTAAGGGCAGAGGAAAGAGGGTCTGTCCAAGGCAGTTCTAGAACAATCATGTCTACCTAGGAAGACTATCTCAGTAAATAAGATGTGATTTAAATAGTATTAACGGCTTCATGGGTTTTGTTCATGGCTTTCCCCCAGCTGTAGAGAGGTAAGAAGGCTTTCTGTCCAGTCAGTAAACGTATGGTGGAAATTTGGTTTTCTGCTCCTGAATGCTCCACACACACAACTTTCCTTTATAAGAGAAGACAGACTGGTCATTTCAAAGGATAAACTAAACCCAGGTTGATTTTGATCACAGATCCTGCTCTGTTAAGCACTTAAAATCGAAGGAAGAGGTGCTAAACAGATAGCTTCGCACTTAAAGAGTCTGTGCTTTTCTTCCTGAGGACCAAGGTTTGATTTATAGCACCAACATGACAGCGCACAACTACTTGTAACTACAGCTCCAGGAGTCTGGTGCCCTCTACTGGCCTCCAAAGACTAGGCACATGGCACAGATACACATGCAGGCAAAACACCCATTCACATAAATCAAAAATGTATGCTGGGTGACGGTTATGGCCCAGTGCATAAATTAATTGCCACTCAAGGGCAAGGAAAGGATTTGGACCCTAGAACCTGTGTAAAGGTGGACTTTGCAGCTTTTAATTACAGGTCTATAATTCTGCTGTTTCCAATGTGAGGTCAGAGAATCCCCTCAAGTTCAAGGGCCTGCCAGCCTGGTTCCCCCATTAAGGATAAGACTTTGTGGGGGCTGGAGAGATGGCTCAGCAGTTAAGAGCAGTGACTGCTCTTCCAGAGGTCCTGAGTTCAATTCCCAGCAACCCATGGTAGCTCACAATAATCTGTAATGGGATCTGATGCCCTCTTCTGGTGTGTCCGAAGACAGCTACAGTGTGCTCATCTACATTAAATAAATAAAACTTAAAAAAGAAAACCTAGTAGAGTCAGTGGTGGCAGATGCCTTTGATCCCAGCATTCAGGAGGCAGAGACAGGCAGATCTCTGAGTACAAATCCAGCCTGATCTACAGAGTGAGTTCCAGGATAGTCAGGGCTACACGGAGAAACCCTGTCTCAAAGGAAACAACAACACAGTTTGCAGAGGAGGCTGGGGAAATGGCTCATTTGATAAGACAGTATTTGTTCAAGCTTGAAGAGGTGGGATTCCCAAACACATATAGAATAGCCAGGCATTGTTACCCCATAACCACAGTTCCAACCATAGCCCAGCTACAAGAAGATCCTGTCATTTGCTGGCCAGGCAGCATCTGGTCCCCCTTAGTGCCAGCTTAGGCTTCAAATATGCAACAACTCCCAGCACATGGGAGGCTGTGGCAGGGGGATAATGAATTTGTGACAATGTCCTAAGGAGAGAAAAAAGTGGGGATGGGCAGCAGTTAATGTGAAGACATGCTGAGAATAGGTGAAAGTTGAGTGCTCAGCACTAAACAGGTCATCTGTACCACGGCTAAGGGTGCATCCCAGAAGGAGGAGAAGCGTGTAGGAGCCAGAGGATGGGGACGAGTGTGGTGAAAAGCTCTCCTTTGGACAAGACATGGTAGTTGAACTCATGAACTCACTGCAGCATAGTTACCCTTATAAGATCAAACTGTCAAAGGCTGGGAGGAGTGGCTCATGCCTTCATCCTAGTGCTTGGGCCGCAGAGACAGGCGGATCTCTGAGTTTGAGGCCAGCCTGGAATACAAAACAAGGCCAGGACAGCCAGGGTTGTTATACAGAGAAACCCTGTCTCAAAGGACCAAAAACCGGGTATCAACTGGAAGAGAGACCTTTGGTCCTGTGAAGGCTCAATGCCCCAGTGTAGGAGAACGCCCCAGGGCAGGGAGGCAGAAGGGAGTGGGTGGGTGGTGGGGGAACACCCTCATAGAGGAAGGGGGATGGAAAGGGGGATTCTGGAGGGGAAACCAGAAAAGGGGATAGCATTTGAAGTGTAAATAAAGAAAATATATTTAAAAAGACCAAAAACTACAACCAAAACAAACAAGATCATCCAACAGTCTAGCTGTCAGTGTTAAGTGAACTCAGTGGGTTAAATTTGCTAGGTGGAGCCTGAGAGATGACTCAGTGGTTAAAAAAAAACTTGCTGCTTTTTCAGGGGACCTGAGTTCTGTTCTCAGCAGGCCCATAATGGACCCTACAGGTAACTAGCATGCACCCAGTGCACATACATTCCTGCAAACAAAATCTTACACATGTAAAATACTAAAAAAGAATGAATAAATCTTTTTGTTTGGTTGGTTATTTTTCAAGACTGAGTTCCTCTGTGTATCCCTGGCTGTCTTGGAACTTCTTACTCTGTAGACCAGGCTGACCCCAAATTGACAGAAAAGTTGCCTGCCTCTGCCTCCTGAGTGCTGGGATTAAAGATGTGTGCCACCACTGCCCAGCTAAATCAACCTTTCTAAATGTTGGGTTGGGTGCAGGATATGCTGAAGAAGCAGAGGCAGGAGGACTATGAATGGAAAGTTCAAGCCAGCCTAGAGTTCATCTTTTTCAGGCATGGTAGCACACAAGCAAACAGAATTCTGTAAGTTTGAGGAGAGCCTGTTCTACATGAGACCCTGTCTTAAAAGAAGAGAAAGAAAGAAAGAAGTTCTGTCTTTTGGTGATTTGATAAATATTACACACACACACACACACACAAACACAATTCCAGCTACTGGGAGGCTAAGGCAGAGTTGCTGAGAGTTTGGGGTCATTCCAAGGGTAACAGAGAACCTGGGCTACAGAACAAGAACCTTTTTCCAAACAAAAGTTTCTATCCCTCCCAACCTTCATGTAGTTTCAGAGTGCAGGTTCCAACAGCCCTAACAAGCGAGGCTCTGTCACCTGTCCTCAGTAGACCAATGAGAAAGAGAAAGTAGATTCTTCTATGAGGCCACTCTGGGAGGGGGATTAAAGAGATCCAGGGCCACCTGACACAGGCCATGAGTTTGTACAGAAGGCGACACATCTGCAGAACTAAGGAGTCCTGGTCAAGGTGTAGTCCCACCCACGATCAACTGAGTCTTGTCTCAGCTCCAGCTTCCACTATAAACTGCCTAGCAAATGTCAGAACTGTCAAGTTCCTTCCTGGGGGAAAGTTCCCCTGTAGTTGGTACCAGACTTCATCCTTTCCCTTCTCTGGGGAAATTCCAGTCCCTTGGGGCTCACTGCTCTAACAGTCTAATTGCCAGAGTGTCTCTTAGAATAACTTTATTCCTGCCAAGGTTACAGTCTCAGGCTGTGTGGTTTTTTGTTTTTGTTTGTTTTTTTCATTTAGCCCAGGCCAGCATGGAAATCACTGTATATCTGAGGATGATCTTCAACTCCATTCTGGTGCCTCCATCTCCTAAGTGCTGGGATTTCAGGCCCAGGTCTTTAGAATGTTCCACAAAACTCTCAGGTATCTTGTGTGAAGACTCTAGATTTTTCCATCAAACGTCTCCCTTGTCCCCATCCCAGTCAGGTGCAGGTGCCTATTCCAGCTGAGTCCGAATCCCAGAAGACAGAGCACACAGAACAACATTTATCAGAGTAGCCCCCTCTCCCATACTCACAGACCTTTGTGACTCCAAGGGATCTGTCCGCCTATTAAACACCCATGAGACAAACAGAAGGTGTTTCTGCCATCTAATTAAATAAAAAGAAAGTTCTGAAAGGGCTTGGGTTGCAGATCAGTTGGTTGAGTACTTGCTAGCATAGAGTCCTAAAATCCACTCCTACTACCACACAAACCAAGTGCAATGGCTCACACATGTGGTCTCAGCACCGAGGAGTGTTAATCCCACCAGTGAAGAGTAAGATCATTACCACAAATGTTTGAGCCAAATCTGAGGTAAGATGTACTAAATACGAGCCAGGATGATGGACGCTGGCATAGGACTCCAAGAGCATGGCCCCAAATTACCTTAGTCAGAGGCTTATAAAGGCAAAATCCACAAGGCCCTACACACTTTCTGTCTTCATCCAATCAGGGACAAGCAAACTTCTTGATGTAGGACTTCCTGCCCAAGTACCTTCCCCAAAGTGTGATCAAGTGTGTGCTGTACAGTTGGGGCAACCAAGCTTGTTTACTGAAGTGAGAACACATGGAGGGGGATGCTTTGTATCCTATAAGATGTTGGGGCATTCCAGGAAGTTTTCTGTCCTGGGGCAAGTGAGGATTACTCGTTAGAGGCATTCTTGTTTTTGTTTGTTTGTTTGTTTGTTTTTAAAGAGTTATTTATTTTAGTATGTGAGTACACTGTAGCCATCTTCAGACACACCAGAAGAGGGCATCAAATTTTATTACACATCCCAGCATTCTTGTTTTATAGATTTTTTTAAACAGACTTAGTTCATTTATTTGTTGTCTTTTATTAAAAAAAAAAAAAAAAAAAAAACTAAACTAAAACAAAAAACCTTATGTGGTAGCCACAGCTGTTTTATAAATCTCTTAAGCACAGTAATTTAAACTTAAAACATAACTTTAATCATTGTAGTAGCAGCTGAGGTAGCCACAAGAAGACCAGAAATTCAAAACCATCCTTGGCTACATATTCAATTTGGGGCCAGCCTCAGCTATGAGAGACCATGTCTGAAAACATAAAAATAAAATAAAATACAAACTTACCTGGGCACAGTGGAGCATTATTTATATTAGCTTCCTAAGAAGCATGAGAGTCAGGTTGAAGAGTCCAAGGCCAGGCTGGATAAAGAGATAATACCTTTGATCCCAGCTACAGGAAACAGGCAGATAGATCTCGGTGGGTTCTGAGCTAGAGGCCAGCATGGTCTACAGAGAGGTCTAGGCTAGAAAAGGCTAGATAATGAGATACAGGAGATCGTATCTACTTTCCTTCCTCCCCGTTGAAGACCCAGCTCTTAGCTAGCATGTTCAAGGTCCTAGGTTCAATCGGTAATCCCACAAGGAAAAATCAAGCAAACAAAACCTTTCTCCATTATTGTTCCAGTGATAAGCATCTATTGGTTTAGCAAATCCATCTTCCCTGTCTTGAAGTCGGAGAGTCAGAGGTCAGTCAAGACCTGAACACACCCTTCCCCTCCAACTCCCAGAGATCTCAGTGGGAGGCATGCATTCCGTGAACAGTGGTTACAAATGAGGAATTCTGAGGGTAAAGACTGTCGGAAAGGTAGGTATCTCTGAAACTCTAAGAATGGCAAAGGTGAGGGAGCTGGGGACACTGAAAGACAAGAAAGAGGCCTGAGGCTTGACCCTGTATTACAAACACATTAGCCTGGAGCCAGTTAATTGAAGGCCAAAGAACAGCTTTCCAGGTTCTAATCTCTACTCACCCTGTGGGGCTGTAAAGAAAGTCCTGCCCGGTGTGGTGGCGGATGTCTTCAATCAGCTCTCAAAAGGCAGAGGCAGGTGGGTCTCAGAGAATTCTAGGACAGCCTGGGGGCAATAGATCCAGTTTCAGAACAGCCAGGCCTACAGGGAGAAACACTGCCTCAAAAACAAAGCAAAACAACCCCCCCCCAACAAAAGAAACAACAACAACAAAGTCAGGCATGGTAACACACACCTTAAGTCTTGGTATTCGAGTGTCAGAGGCAGTCAGTTTGAGGCTAGCCCAGTCTTCGTAGAATTCCAAGCCAGCCAGGGCTATGTAGTGAGATCCTATCTCAAAGAGGGGGGAAAAGCCTCTGGCTTTGGACTGGTAGTCTTTTGAGCTCTTGACTAATTAGGAACCTTGTAAACAGGTCAGATTCGCAGAAAGTTCTGAGGCTAGAGAAGCTTAGCTCAGGCCTTCTGGGCTCCTTTTTCTTTTTGGTAGGGGGAGGGGGGGTGGAACAGGTTCTCACGTATTCCAGACTGGTCTAGATCTCAGTCTGTAGCCAAGTGTTTCTGGAACTTGCTGTTAATCCCAATACTTGGGAGGCAGGATCTCTGTGAGTTCAAGGCCAGCCTTGTCTACAGAGTGAGTTCCAGGATATCAAAAGCTACACAAGGAAACTCTCAAAAAACTGAAGGAAAAAAAAGGTAAAAATATATTTTAAAATTTTATTTGTTGGATGGAAGAATGGTTCAGTAGTTAAAAGCATTGACTGTTCTTCCAGAGGTCCTGAGTTCAAATCCCAGCAACCACATGGTAGCTCACAACCATCTGTAAATGGATCTGATGCCCTCTTCTGGTGTGTCTGAAGACAGAGACAGTTTATTCACATACATTAAAAAAAAATCTTTAGGGGCTGGAGAGATGGCTCAGTGGTTAAGAGCACCAACTGCTCTTCTAGAGGTCCTGAGTTCAATTCCCAGCAACCACATGGTGGCTCACAATGTGATCTGATGCTGTCTTCTGGTGTGTCTACATAAAATAAACAAACAAACAAACAAATAAATAAATAATTAAAAAATCTTTTAAAAATGTTTATTTGTATATTTATTTAGTGTGTGTGTGTGTGTGTGTGTGTGTGTGGTGCAGTGGATAATGAGGCCAGAGGTATCAGATTCCCCCTGGAACTGGAGGTAAGAGTGGTTGTGACCCACCTAATATTGGTGCTGGGGATTGAGCCCGAATCTTCTGGAAGAGCAGTGTATGTAGGCCCTTAACCACTGAGCCATCTCCTGTCCCATAATTAAAAGTCATGAGAAAAATTAAGAATTACAAAATGTGGCACATGGGTAGTCCTAGCCACTTTAGTCCAAGGTGTGATGACTGTTGGATCACAGAATTTTGAGGCCAACTTGAGAAAGATAATAAGACCCTGCCTAACAACTAAAGACTTTGGGAAGATCCCCCTAACTAGGACATGAAGACTGGTAGGCAATAGTTTAAGGCAAACAAGGTAAGACAGCCCAAGCCTGTAATCCCATAATTTGGTAGGGGAAGACACAAGGTCAAGAATCACAAGGGCCAGCAATGGTGGTGCACACCTTTAATCCCAGTGCTCAGGAGGCTGAGACAGGTGCATCTCTGAGTTCAAGACCAGCTTGGTACACAAAGGGAATTCTAGGACAGCCAGGGCTACACAGTCAAACCCTGTTTTGACACTACCACTCCTCCACAAAAGTCACACACAGGTCATTCACTGCTAGAAGGGACATTGAACTGCAGATGACATTGTAGCTGTCAAAAACAAAAAGACAAAAACAAGATGAGAAGAAAAAAAGTTTGCCAGAAATGGTGGATCACAGAGAATTCCCCTGTGAGTTGGAGGCAATTTTAGGCCTTATAGTGTGTTCAAAGCCAGCCTGGGTTATACGGTGAGATCCAGTCTCAACATCTGTCCCCTCAACATCTGGAGCATGCAGGAAGTCCTGGGGGATGGTGTTTGGTCTCCAACACCACATAAATCTGGCCGGGCATGATGGTGCACACTTACACCTAGAATGCAAGTATGGAGAAGGTCTACACAACTGTTTTGAGGCTATCCTAGGCTATGTGAGACTTTGTAAGAAAA
This sequence comes from Micromys minutus, assembly GCF_963924665.1. Classification (NCBI taxonomy): domain Eukaryota; kingdom Metazoa; phylum Chordata; class Mammalia; order Rodentia; family Muridae; genus Micromys; species Micromys minutus. The sequence continues at coordinate 37,030,650 of NC_137962.1, forward strand.
AGAAGGACAGGGTCCAGGGAGAGAAAGGAAGGAGAGAGGAAAGAGGATCAGATAATAAAGAAACCTCACAAGAAACAGACCCTGGGTGTCTGACATACCCAGAAGAAAGTTTCTATGTGTCTTCCTTTTAATATTTACACATTTGTGTATATGTACTTGTGCATGCTCCTGTGTTTGTGGTCAGAGGACAGCTGACCTGGAGAGTGAGTTTTCTCTTTGTACCATGTAGGCCCTAGGGAATGAAGCCAAGTCATCAGGCTTCATGATTAGCATCCTTTCTGCTGAGCTATGGCCTCAGCCCTCCTACTTTGTCTTGCCTCCGTCCCTCCCACCCACCAAATAATGAGAAATCAGAAGACAAACCACTGAAGTGAAAGGCCTGACCAGCTTTCAAAAGCATTACTGTTGTAGTTAGGCCTAGCCCAGGCTTGAAATCCAGCTACTATGGGAGCAGAGGCAGGAGAATCTCAAGGTCAAGGCTTGCTTGTTTAACTAATGAAAGCCTCTGTCTTAAAAGGTAAATGCTGGGCAAGGTGGCATATGTTGTGTTTTATAAAAATAAAGAGAGAGAAGGAATATGTTTGGTGGATGTGTAGTCGGGTGTGAGGGAAAGGGGTGCCTCTCTGGGCCCATGCTGAGGCATCCCTTCCCCCTGAGGGACCAGCCACAAGAAGAGAAGGTATAGTATAGAATAGAGTTTATTCAGGATATAGGGAGAAAAGTTGAGAGGGTAGTACAGAGAAAGGCAGAGGCGGGGAGGTGGGGGGGGGGAGTAGAGGCTGGCCATGAGCAGGTGAAGAAAGAGGGAATGGGGGGGGGGAGAAGGGACAAGAGGACAGAGTGAGATCAAGAAGGCAGGAGAGCAAGAGTGGGCAAGAAATCCCTTTTATAGTGAGTCAGGTACATTTGGATGTTGCCAGGTAACTGTGGGGCGGAGCTTAGACAAAATGCTAACAGCAAAGGTTTGTAATCCTAGTAATTGGAAGGTGAAGGTAGAAGAGAACAGGAGTTCAAAGCCAGCTACATAGTGAATTCGATGCCAATGTGAACTACAAAAGGCCTCATCTAAGGAAGAAAGGAAGAAAGGAAGGAAGGAAGGGAGAGAGGGAGGGAGGGAGGGAGGGAGGGAGGAAGGAAGGAAGGAAGGGAGGAAGGAAGGGAGGAAGGGAGGAAGGGAGGGAAGTAAGCTGGGGGATGGTGGTGGCACATGCCTTTAATTCCAGTACTTGGGAGGTAGAAACAGGCAGACAGAGCTCTGAGAGTTCAAGGCTGGCCAAGGCCATATAATGAGATCCTGTTTCAAATAAAACAAAACAGAAAAAAGAAGACAAACAAAAAACCAGGATGACTCAGTGGGTAAAAAATGTTTGCCACAAGCAAGATAACATGAATTCAGTTCAGTCCCTGGGGTCCCCAAGGTGTGTGTACGTGATCTGTGTATGTGTATATACAATTAACTGTGTTGTACAGGGGCCAGAGGTGGGATTTCCCCAGTAATCTGCTGCCAGGACAAGGGAAGGGCTAATGTCAGATGCTAGTTAGAGAAGAAACTTTCTAGAAGATGTACTGAATCACCTTTGAGGTGGGAATGGCTCCACAGGCAGTACTTTGACCGGGAGTGTTAAGCAATGCGTACTCCCTTGTTCTCTAGAACACCCCAGACAGACCTGAGGAGCCACTAGACTTCTTTGTTCCTCTTCCCAATGGGGCAACATTGAATAAATGTTCTTTTACTGGTTCGCTGGCAGCTGCAGATAGTAAACCCTTCGTGGTTGTTGGCAGAACTTGTTAACAGTACCAAGTGACCACTTTGTAAATCTACATGCCCCATACACACAAGCATTCCAAGACCAGCTAGGACTTCTTGGTTTCATTTTGCACTTAAGGTACTCGAGGTTCAGACCGATTCAGGATTGGAACTCGGGTCGGCCTGTCTAACTTTGGGATTACAGGCTCTTCCTTCCCTGGACCTCTGGCTTCTACAGCTCACTCACGCGTTCCTTATTCAGAAAATATTTTGCAAGGCTCCCTCCCCGTCCCCCACCAGGATTCCAGGCCCTGTGTATCTTAAAAGAGGACTCAGACCTTGATTAGTCATAGACCTTCTCCTGGAAGGGCTTGGCTCCCAGTGTCTAAATAACAGCGTCTCAAAGGCCTATGTAAATACACCAAGAGGGCGACCTTCCAATAGCCCCTCGGCGCGAGTCCCCCAGCAGCTTCCTTAGGCTGAAGGAGGCACAAGTCACACCCAGTACACGAGAAGGAAGCAGCTCAAAGCAGAAACTGAAGCTGGGCCAGGGGGGCGCTGCCACCTCAGCACGGAGCAAGAGCCATTAGCAAAATGCCAGGCTGACCTCCCGGGTTGCAACCCTGCATGCCCCACCCCAGCCCTGCCCAGCTCAGTAGGACAGGAAGGGCGTGCCCCTCACAGACACCAACTCTCCATCCTCCCGCCCTCCCCGCCAGCCCCACCCTCTAACCTTGTCTTTGCTCCTGGTTGCCCTGGGGCTTTCAACATAATTCCTTCCTGCAGCTGGCTGGTGTCTGTGTTTTATTTTTATTTTTATTTTTGTAGAGTCTCATACATCCCAGGTGTGTGTGTGTAAGCTTGTTTGGTTTTTGAAACGGGGTTTCTCTGTGTAGCCTTGGCAGTTTTGGAGCGGGCTCTATGGACCATGCTGGCCTCAAACTCACAGAAATCCACCTGCCTCTGCTGGGATTAAAGGCACGTGCCACCATGCTCAGCTGGTGGTGTATTTTTTTTGTTTTTTTGTTTTTTTTTTTTTTTAGACTGTGTCTCACACATTCCAGGCTGGCCTCAAACTTGCTATGTAACCAAAGATATCTCTGTATTCCTCATCTTCTTTGCATCTCCGGAAAACTGGGATTAAAGGCTGTTCCACCACAGCCCACCTTAGTAAAACTGTGCGTGCGTGCATGCATGCGTGTGTGTGTGTGTGTGTGTGTGTGTGTGTGTGTGTGTGTGTGTGTGTAAACCTTAAATTTATAGAAACCCACTTGCCTTGGCCTTGAGAACTCTGAGACTAAAGATGTGCCCCACTGGCCTGGTCATAAAGATATTTTAAGAAAAAAAATTTTTTTAAGGACAGGAGAGATCGCTCAGTGGTTAAGAGCTCTTGCTATGGAACCAAATTTGGTTCCCAGAAGCCATCAGATGGCTCATGGCCACTTGTCACTCCAGCCTGTCTTCTGGCTTCGTTAGGCACCTGTCCACACATGCAAATATATACTCATAGGTTCACACACTTAGGCATAATTTAAAATAAATCTAGCCTAGAGGAGGCTCAGGCCTTTGATCCCAGCTTTAGGGAGGCAGAGGCAGGTAAATCTCTTGAGATTGAGGCCAGCCTGGTCTACAGAGAGTGTCAGAATGGCCAGGGCTACACAGAAAAACGTTGTCTTGAAAAACTTTTTTAAAAAGGGCTGGAGAGATGGCTCAGTGGTTAAGAGCACTGACTGCTCTTTAAGAGGTCCTGAGTTCAAATCCCAGCAACCACATGGTGGCTCACAACCATTGTAATGAGATCTGATGCCCTCTTCTGGTGTGTCTAAAGACAGCTACAGTGTATTTACATCTAATAATAAATAAATCTTTTTTAAAAATTAAAATTAAAAAAATTGGGCTGGAGAAATGGCTCAGCAGTTAAGACCACTGACTGCTCTTCCAGAGGCCCTGAGTTCAATTCCCAGCAACCACATGGTGGCTCACAACCATCTGTAATGGGATCTGATGTCCTCTTCTGGTGTGTCTGAAGACAGTTACAGTGTACTCATATACATAAAATAAATAAATCTTTAATAAACAAAATCAAAACCTGGAGCGAGAGATGACTCAGCTATTAAAGGACACTGGCTGCTTCTCTAGAGGACCTATTCTTAAGTCCCACAAGGCAGCTTACCACTGTCTATAATTCCAGTTCCATGGGTCTGTCACCCTCTTCTGACCTCCGTGGTTGCTGCATAAGCACATGGGACAAACATACAAACAGGTTATTACTTATACACATAGAATAAAAAAAATCTTTAAAAATTATATATTAGCCCTTATTTTGTGTGTGTATCTGGTGCCTGAAGAGGATAGAAAAGGGTGTGAGGTTCTCTGAAAGAGCAACCAGCAATCTGAACCACTGAGCAGTCTCTAGAGCCCCAAATAAATCTTTTTTAAAAATTAAAATAAAACTGTCTGACACAGTAGTGCACTCTGTTAATCTCAGATCTTGGGCGGGGAGGGCAGAAATCGGTAGATCTCTGTGAATTTGAAGTCAGCATGGCCTACATAGTGAGTTCCAGAACAACTAGGATACACAATTAAAAAAAAAACAAAAAACAAAAAAAATCCAATAACAACAAACGGGTGTGTAAGAAGAAACCTTTATGAAGAAGGCAATGAGGTTCCTGAGTCCCAAGGCTTCATGTGGTTCTGCTGCTGCCTTTCATAAATCTGTCATACAAACTGGGAGGCTTTTACGGGCTCTTCAGCCTCCGGAGCAGAGGAGTGAGGACTGAGAAGGACTTGTCAAGCAAGGCTACTTGAGGGCAACTGGAGTTCCCAAACCCCAAACCAGGAAATCTGGTCTAACAAGGATCTTAGTCCCTGCCTACTTAGCCCTGCCCAGGAAAACCTGTGTCTGAGGGTTGTTGTGGTCTGAGAACCTGTACTTCCTGAGCTGGGGAGGAAAAGGCCTCCAAGGTCATGTGTTTAACCCTCCAGGTTCCAAGGACCTGGGAGGGAATTTATTTTGTTTTTATCTTCGTTGGCTTAGAGCTGAGGGCCTCCTGCTCACTAGGCAGGTTCTCTATTGCCGAGCCCCGCCCCCATCTCTGGGGAGGACTTTTGAGGTCATGGAGGTTGGGGGGTAATGGAAACTAAAGTGGGGGAAAACTCAGCACTCAGGAAGCTGAGAGAGGAACTCAGTCCCAAATTCAAAGTGAGCCAGCATTGGAAGCCCCAGCCATGGCCAAGCTGGGGTGAGGCTCCCAAACCCCTGCACTCAAAGTCAGAGGCAAGGCGATCTCTGGAGTTGGAGGCCAGTCTGGTCTACAGAGCCAGTTCCAGGACAGCCAGGAAGGACTACACAGAGGAACCCGAACCCAAACAAGCAAAGCTGTGCATGGAGCTCAACTGGTAGAGCACATGCTTATCCTCCACAAAGCTCTGAGTTGTATCCCTAGCACTATATAAAACTGCTCACAGTGGTCTAACTCCTGTAAATCCAGAACTATGAGGCAGAATGGACAGAAATTCAAGTTCATCTTCAGTTACATAGTAACTGAAGGCTATCCAGGGATACTTGAGCCACTGTCTAAAATACAGATATTTTCAGTTACATAGTAACTGAGGCTGTTCTGGGATAGGTGAGACACTGTCTAAAACACATAAACACATATATAGATATTAGATACATACACGGAGGGGGGGTGGAGAAGAAAAAAAAATAGTTGATGAAAGAATAAATGAACAGTCAAATCATGTTCTTTATACACAGCCCCGTGTTTCTCTGGAGTCACCCTTCCAAGTTAACAGATATGGGAAGCTCACAGAGTTGCCATGGTAACAGCTATAGGCAATTCAAGACAAAAACAGTAGACATTTTGCTAAACTAGTTAACACTTTTCTGTCTGAGCTGATAGGGGTTGTTGACACAGGCAAACAGAGTGTTGCACTGAGGTCAAATGACATGAAAGAAACAATAAAGGAACTTGCCACCAAGCCTGCTTGCTGATATAAATTTGATCTACCATATCCTACATCTACATGGTGGAAGGAAAGAACAGACTCCTGAATGTTGTTTTCAGATCTATACATGTATGTTAAAGCATGTGCACACCACCTCCTAAAGAAATTAGATTTTTTAAAAAATGATAACAACAGCAACAACCAACTGGGCAATAGTGGCATATCCTTTTAATTCTAGTATTCAGTTTTTAATGTATATTTTTAATCATAAGAGTTAAAAGGAGAGATGGCTCAATGGTTAAGAGCCCTGGCTGCTCTTCCAGAGGTCCTGAGTTCAAATCCCAGCAACCACATGGTGGCTCACAACCATCTTTAATGGGATCCGATGTCCTCTTCTGGTGTGTCTGAAGACAGCGACAGTGTACTTACATACATAAAATAAGTAAGCATTAAAAAAAGAGTTAAAAGACAGTATAGGCTTCTCAGACCCTTAAAAATTATTTTTAAAGGTTGTTTTAAATTTTTAGCCTTTGGATTTACTTAGTTTATATGTGTTGGTGCTTTGCCTGCATTTGTATCTGGACATCACATGTGTGAGTTACAGATGGTTGTGAGCCACCATAGAGGTGCTGAGAATCAAACTTGGGTACTCTGGAAGAGCAATTAGTGCTCTTAACCACTAAGGCATCTCTCCAGCTCCCATTAAATAATAATCATTCTGTAAATATTGTTCCTCAGGTGATTTTACATGCCTTGTATCCAGGCATTAGGGAGATAGTTGGTATTTTGTTTGTTTGTTTGTTTTTCAAGACAGAGTTTCTCTGTGTAGCTCTGGCTGTCCTGGACCTCACACTATAAACCAGGCTGGCCCCAGCTCAGAAATCTGCTTGCCTCTGCCTCCTGCGAGCTGGAATTAAAGGTGTGCTCCATCTTGGCACCACTACCACTGTCCCACTATTATTTTTATATGCACAGATGTTCTGCCTGTGTACATACATATATGTGCATTACATGAATACCTGGTACTCGTGGAAGTCAGAAGAGGTCTTTGACTCCGTTGAAACTGGAGTTATGGATGGCCATGAATAATTGGGTGGGTGCTGTGTAGGTGCTGGGAATTGAACCAGGCTCTTCTGCAAGAGCAACAGATACTCTTAACCTATAAAAGCCATTCTCTAGCCCTAACTTTTAGAACTGGACCTAAGGCTCCACTGATAAAGGTACCAGAACTAAGCTTAATGAACTCAAACCCTAGGCTCTACATGGTGGGGAGAGAGAAACCACGCTCGCAGATTAGGTTTTTAATTTTGTTTTGAGTAAAGATATTTCTTTTTTAAAATTTTTTTTTGTTTTTGTTTGGTATATGAATGTTCTGACTTCATGCACACCAGAAGAGGGCATTGGATTCATAGATGGTTGTGAGCCACCATGTGGTTGCCGGGAATTGAACTCAAGACCTCTGGAAGAACAGACAGTTCTCTTAACCACTGAGCCATCTCTCCAGCCTGTTGGTTTGGTTTTATAAAGCAGAGTTAGTTTATTTTAAAAGATCTTTTAAACTAGGGTGATGGTAGCCCACATCTATAATTCCAGCATTCCAGATGCAGAGGCAGGTGGATCTTTGAGTTCAATGTTGTCCTGGTCTACAGAGCAAGTTCTAGGACAGCCAGAGCTATACAGAGAAATGCTGTTTCAGAAAAAAAAAAAGTTAGTGACTTAAAACATTTTATTTATTTATGTGTAAGGCATATGCTCATACCCACATATATGTGGTCAGAGGACCTTTCAGAAAGCAATCCTTCCTCTACCTTACTGAGCCCGACTCTCTGTTTCTGCTGATCTTCAGGCCAGCAGACCACCAAGATTCCAGCCAATTCTCCTATCTACTCTAATCTCACTGTAGGAGCCAAGATTACAGGTACATGCCATTCAGTCCAACTTTTTCACCAGTGCCAGGAACTGAACCGAGGTCCTCCGGCTTCTACATCGACAGGTTTTACTTACTGAATGCCTATTCATCCTAAACTATTATATTTTAATTGTATATATAAATATAGGAATATTTACTATATATATGTCAATGTATAAAAATTATGTTTTTATTTTATTTTTTATTACATCTTGTTTATTTTGCGTGTGTGTGTGTGTGTGTGTGTGCGTGTGTGTGTGTGTGTGTGTGTGTGTGTCCATGTGTGCACACATAGCACAGCATCCAAATGGCAGTAAAAAGACAACCTGTAAGGGACTGAAGGGCTTTGACGTTAAAAGTGGTAACTAGGCTACTTTTCCAGAGGTCCTGGGCTCTATTCACAGCATGCACCCAGCAGCTCACTCCAGTTCCAGGGGATCCATGCAAACCAGGCATTCATAGGATCTACAGACATACATGCAGGCAAGACATCAATATGAATTAAATTAAAAAATTAATTGGAGAGATGGCTCAGTCGTTAACAGCACTGGCTGCTCTTTCAGAGGTCTTGAGTTCAATTCCCAGCAACCAAATGGTGGCGCACAACCATCTGTCATGGGATCTGATGCCCTCTTCTGGTGTGTCTGAAGACAGCAACAGTATACTCATATACATAAAATAAGTAAATAAATGAAAATTTTTAAAAAGTTTTTTAAAAAAACCTCTAACCAACCAACCAACCAACCAATAAACAAACAAAAAGTCAGGACAGGTTGGGGATGGGGCATGGAGAGATGGCTCAGTGGTTAAGAGCACTTTCTACTCTTTCAGAAAATCCAGGTTCAATTCCCAGCACCCACATAATGGCTTACAACTGTAAATCCAGTTCTAGGGGAGCCAATGCTCTCTTCTGGCTTCCCTAGATACAAGGTATACATCTAATGTGCTGACATACATACAGGCAAAACACCCATTTTTTAAAATATAAATGTATCTGGGTGTGGTGGTGCCCTAGTGTAACCCAGCACTCAGGAGGCAGAGGCTAACAGACCCCTGTGAGTTCTCAGCCTGGTCTATGCAACAAGTTCCAGGTCAGCTAGGGCTACATAATAAGATCTTGCCCCCAAATTTAAAAAAAAAAAGTAAATAAAGAAGAACAAAATAATGATCATTTATAGAATAATAGAAATAGCAAATTCTCAGAAGTTTAATTTAGAAAATGCATAGCGCAGGGTTAGAGTAGTGCTCACTCATAGACCCTGGTATAGTGCTGATCAGGTGCTTAAAAAAAAGGAAGGAAGGAAGGAAGGAAAGGAAGAAAGGAAGAAAAAAAGGGAAATATAGTACAAAGTTGCCTTAGATAGGGTTTCATTGCTATGGAGAGGCACCATGACCAAGTCAACTCTTATAAAGACAGACATTTGATAGGGACTGGGCTGGCTTACAATTTCAGAGGTTCAGTTCATTATCATCATGGTGGGAAGTAGGGCAGAGTCCAGGTAGACATGGTGCTGGAGGAGCTGAGAGTTCTACATCTCAATCTGCAGACATTGGAAAGAAACTGGATGTGTTTCACACGGGGCACAGAGTAAGCATCAAAGACCCCAAAGCCTTGCCTCCACATTGACACACCTCCTCTAACAGGGCCACACCTCCTTATAGGGCCACTCCCTATGGCTAAACATTCAAACACATGAATCTTTGGTCCATACCTAGTCAAACCACCACGAAAGTTAATTCAGTAGGGATCTATGTACAAATATAATCAACAAAAACCAAAGCTAGACCAGTATGCCATATAGATTTGTTTATTTTTAGGTGTATGAGGTCTTTGCCTACATATAGGTATGTGATTGGTGCCTTCAGAAATCAGAAGAGGAAGCTGGATTTTGTAGAGCTAGAGTTAAGATGATCATGAACTTCTATATGAATGCTGAAAATTAACCCAGATCCTTTGTAATAATGAGTGTCCTTAAACTGAGCCACCTCTCTAGTCCAGTTTGAAATATAATAGAATGGGGTCTGGGTGGCATTAGTTCATAGAGTGCTGGCCCCGCATGCCTGAGGCTCTGGATTTTACCCAAGCACTACACTTATTTTCATGTACCCCAAGCTCTGTACTTGGGCAGTGGTGGCAGACCATCGGACATTTGGCATAATCTTCAGCTACCCAGTGAATTTGAGATTATCTTGGCTATGGGAGATTCAAACGAACAAATAAACGAAGCCACTGGGCAGGATGGATTATGCTCATTTTGAGGAAGTTGGTTGTCACCTGGAAACAAACCCATTGCCTACTCCCTGTATCAACCTATAATAAGTCTCCAAAGAATCAAAGACAAGCGATCTAAAAAGGATGTGACTAGGGAGGGTAGAGGTGGCCCGTGCCTTTGACACCAGCTCTCAACAGGCAGAGGTAGGTAAATGTCTCTGTTCCAAGACAGCCAGGACTAGAGAGGAATCCTATTGGGTGGGATGTAACCATGAAAGTACTAGGTTAAGAAAAATTACTAGGCACTCCATTCTCTGCATCCCTGGAGACCTGCTGGCACCCAGGACAGCCAGGTGAGATCCTCATACTCCAATCCTCTGCCTGCCAGCAAGCTTACCTGCTGTGACTTCTGCCCTGTCTCCCCAGTACTCTGTTTTCTGGTCCACACCTCTACCTGCAATCCTGGAGGCCTGTAGCCATCAGACTCCACCAGATCTGATTGAATCCCTGGAGGCTTCCGGGACAACCAGAGAGACCTGAAGCCATCATGGGCTACCACCTGGGCAACCAGCTCTACCTGCAATCCCAGAGGTCTGGTACCATCAGGGATTACCAGCCCTGCCAATACCAGAGTTAGCATAAGAACATAATCAACAAAAGCCAGGGCAATATGGTACCACCAGAACCCAGTTATCCCTATTACAGCAAACCCTGGACATCCTAACACACATGAAACACAAGAAATTGACCTTATATCTAATCTTATAAAGATTATGACTCTTATGAAGAGGCCTTTAAAGAGGGAATGAATAAATTCTTTAAAGAAATATGAAAAAAATCCAATCAAATGATGAAGGAAATAAATAACCTGTTCAAGACCTGAAAACAAAAATACAAGCAATAGGGCTGAAGAGATATCTCAGTGGTTAAGAACATTGACTGTTCTTCCACAGGTCCTGAGTTCAATTCCCAGCAGCCACATGGTGGCTCACAACCATCTATAGTGTGATCTGATGCCTTCCTCTGGTGTGTTTGAAGACAACTACAGGGTACTAATATACATAAAATAAAGAAATAAATCTTGGCTGGAGATATGGCTCAGTGGTTAAGAGCACTGACTGCTCTTCCAGAGGTCCTGAGTTCAAATCCCACCAACTACATGGTATCTCACAACCATCCATAATGAGATCTGATGCCCTATTCTGATGCTTCTGAAGACAGCGACAGTGTACTCATATACACTAAATTATATATATATATTACATCTTAAAAAATACAAGCAGTAAGGAAACCTAGGAAAGAGAACAGGAACTGTAGACACAAGCATCATCAACAGAATACAAGAGATGGATGAAAAAAAAAATCTCAGACAAAGAATACAACAGAAGTACTTATTATATTGGCCAAAGAACATGCTAAATCTGAAAAGTTTCTAACACAGAACTTCCAGGAAATCTTGGACAGTATAAAAAGAACAAACCTAAGAATAATAGGAATAAAAAAATGAGAAGATTCCCACTTAAAGGCCCAGAAAATATTTTCAACAAAATCACAGAAGAAAAAATTTCTAACCTAAAGAAAGAGATACTTAAAAGCATACAAGAAAGGCTGGAGAGATGGCTTAGTGGTTAAGAGCACCAACTGCTCTTTCAGAGGTCCTCAGTTCAAATCCCAGCAACCACATGGTGGCTCACAACCATCTGGAATGAGATCTGATGCCCTCTTCTAGTGTGTCTGAAGAAAGGGACAGTATACTCATAATAACACAATAAATAATTCTTTTCTAAAAACATACAAGAACCTTACAGAACACCAATTAGATTGACCAGTATCTTAGTCAGGGTTTCTATTCCTGCAGAAAACATTATGACTAAGAAGCAAGTTGGGGAGGAAAGGGTTTATTCAGCTTACACTTCCATACTGCTATTCATCACCAAAGGAAGTCAGGACTGGAACTCTAGCAGGTCAGGAAGCAGGAGCTGATGCAGAGGCCATGGAGGGATGTTACTTACTGGCTTGCTCCCCATGGCTTGCTCAGCTTGCTTTCTTATAGAACCCAGGTCTACCAGCCCTGGGATGGCACCACCCACAATGGAGTGGGCCCTCCCGCCTTGATCACTAGTTGAGAAAATGCCTTGCAGCTGGATCTCATGGAGGCATTTTCTCAACTGAGGATCCTTTCTCTGTGATAACTCCAGCTTGTGTCAAGTTGACACAAAACCAGCCAGTACACACCAGAAAAGAGAATCCTGCCAAAAATAATCAATATATCAATAAACAAAACAAAAAAGAGTATTAAAAACTGAAAAGGAAAAAGTCCAAGTATCAAACATATAAAGGCAATCTATCAGAATTACACTAGACTTCTCAAAAGAGACCTTAAAATCCAGAAGTGTCTTGCAGACCCTAAAATACTACAAACGGCAGCCTAGACTACTATATCCAGCAAAACTTTCAGTGACACATATGGAGAAAACAAGATATTCTGTGACAAAACCAAAATTAAACAGTATCTTTCCACTAATCTATCTATCCCTCCAGAGGATATAGAATAAAAGTTCCAACATAAGGAGGGAAACTACATCCAAGAAAATGCAAGACATAATTAATTTCACATTAGCAAATCCAAACAAGAGAATCACAAACACACACACACACTACCACCAACGTCATCAAAATTAAAATAATAGAAACTAATAATTATTGGTCATTAAGATCTCTTCACATCAATAAAAAGACACAGGTAACAGGATTCATCATTTTGCTATACATAAGAAACACAGCTTAACAACAAAGATAGATATTACCCCAGCATAAAGGGTTGAAAAGATTTTCCAAGCAAACAGATCCAAGAAACAATTTGAATCAGCCATTCTAATATTTAATAAAATAGACTTTCATCCAAATGTAAAAAATAAGATATGGAGACAGATATATCATATTCATCAAAGGAAAATCCCATTAATGTGACATGTCAATTCTGAACATCTATGCCCCAATGCAAGAGTGCCCACATTTGTAAAAGAAAAATTAGTAAAGCTTAAATCACACATCAAACCATACACATTAATTGTTGGGAGACTTCAACACCCCACTCTCACCAATGGACAGGTCTTTGAAACAGAAACTAAGCAGAGAAATAATGAAACTTACAGACATCCTGAACCAAAGGACCTAACAGATATCTACAGAACATTTTACCCAAAAACAGAAGAATATACTGTCTTCTCAGCACCTCACAGCACCTTCTCCAAAACTGACCATATACTCAGGCACAACGCACTCCTCACCAGATACAAGAAAATTGAAATAACCCCTTACAACTTATCAGATCACAATGGATTAAAGCTAGACTTAACAACAGAAAACCTACAAACTCATAGAAACCAAACAACTCACTTTTCAATGACCACTGCGTCAAAGAAAAAATAAGAAAGAAATGAAAAACTTTCTAGAATTCAATGAAAATGAAGGCACAAGGCATATCCAAACTTATGGGACACAATGAAAGCAGTGCTGAGAGGAAAGTTCATAGCACTAAGTGCCCTCATAATGAAACTGGAGTATTCTCATACTAACAATTTAAAAGTACACCTGAATGCATTAGAACAAAAAGAAGCAAACACACCTAATGTTTTCCAAGATGAAAGGAAATAATCAAACTCAGGGCTGAAATCAATTAATTGGAAACAAGGAGAACAATACAAAGAATGAGACCAAGAGCTGTTTCTTTGAGAAAATAAACAAGATAGACAAACTTTAGCCAAACTAACTGGAGGGCAGAGAGACAGTATCCAAACTGACAAAGTCAGAACTGAAAAGGGAGACATAACAACAGACACTTAGGAAATTCAAAGAATCGTTAGATATGGCCTGCACTCCACAAAATTGAAAAGTCTAAACGAAATGGATGATTTTCTGGACAGATTCCATTTAACAAAGTTAAATCAAGATCAGGTTAACAATATACACACTCCTATAACTTCTAAGGAAATAGAAGTCATTATTAAATTCTCCCAACCAAAAAAAAAAAAAAAAAAAAAAAAAAGCTCAGGGCCAGATGGTTTTACTGCAGAATTCTATCAGACTTTTCAAGAAGAGCTAATACCAATACTCCTCAAAGTATTCCACAGAACAGAAACAGACGTCACTGTCAAACTTACTCTATGAGGCCACAGTCACCCTGATACCTAAACCACACAAAGATTCAACAAAGAATGAGAATTTCAGACCAATTTTACTTGTGAACATTGATGCAGAATTACTCAATATAATACTTGCAAACTGAGACCAAGAACACATCAAAAACATCCTCCACCATGATCAAATAGGCTACATCCTATGGCTGTAGGGGTGGTTCAATATATGAAAATCCATCAATGTAATCCACAATATAAACAGATTGAAAGAAAGAAAAAAAACATGATTATTTCACTAGATGCTAAAAAAGCCTTTGACAAAATTCAACACCTAAATTCATGCTAAAAGTCTTGGACAGATCAGTGATACAAGGTGCAAATCTAAAAACAATAAAGGTAATGTATGGTAAGCCAGTAGCCAACATCAAATTTAATGATGAATGGTTTAAAGCAATTCCACTAAAATCAGGAACAAGACAAGGCTGTCTACACTCTCCCTGTCTTTCAATATAGTACTTGAAGTTATAGCTAGATTTACAAGACAACTAAAGGAGATCAAGGGGATACAAATTGGGGGGGTGTCAAAGTATTAATATTTGCAGATAATAGTATACATAAGTGATCCCCAAAACCCTACCAGAAAACTCCTTCAGCTGATAAACACCTTCAGCAATGTGGCTGGATAAAAAAAAAAAAAAAAATTACTTCACAAAAGTCATTAGCTCTCCTTTATACCAAGGATAAACAGACTAGAAACTATCATCCTGAGTGATGTAACCCACACCTAAAAGGATATACATGGTATGTACTCACTTATAAGTGGCTATTAGCTATAAAGTACAGGATATCCATGCTAAAACCCATAGACCAAAAGAAGATCAATACCAAGGATGGCCTAAGAGAGGATTCATAAATCTCATTCAGAAGGGGATATAGAACGGTCATTGGAGGTCGATGGAGGGAGGGAACTAGGGAAAAGGGTGAAGAAGGTCAGGAGAGTGAATGGAGGCGACTCTAGCTGAGACTCCTAGCAGTGGGGATGTAGAGCCTCAGATGGCGACTTCCTGTGGTCAGGTTGGACTCCAGGAGAGACGGGGACACAGGCCTGCCCACAGAACCTTCCACAAAGGGTTTTTCTGGCCCACAGATTGGGATGGAGCAGAGACTGAGAGACTGGCCTGCCAACGAATGTCTGGTTTAGCTTGGGACCTATCCCATGGGCAGGAGTCATCAGTCCCTGACACCATTGGTGGTGCCCTATTTTGCTTGCAGACAAGAGTCTGGTGTGGCTGTACTCTGCGAGGCTCCACCCAACTACTGACCGAGGCAGATGCAGAGACCCACAGCTGGACATTGTGGTGGAGTTCAGGGAGGAACTGAGGGAGCCGAAGTAGATAGGGAGATAGGAGGACCAACAGAGTCTACATGCCCGGACTCTTGAGGGCTACCAGAGACTGAACCACCAGCGGAGGTGTATACAAGCCCGGGACTTAGCCATCCCTTTCCCCTGTCCTCTTCCACCCCCACACGGGTGGTAGAGGTATAGCTTGATCTTCATGTGGGTCTTCAGCTGGAGCCGGGGCTGTCCCTGACTCTGTTGCCTGTCTGGGGATCCTGTTCCAACAGGACCGCCTTGTTTGGCTTCAGTGATCCAGCAGCTAATGATAGCAGCAGCAGAGACCCACACTGGCGCATCAGGCAGAGCTTAGGGAGTCTTGTGGAAGAGTGGGTTGAGCAAGTTGGAAGGTTCAAATACACCACAAAAGGACCCACAGAGACAACTCACCTGGGCCTATGGGGGCTCTTGGAGACTTGACGCTGGACCACCAACCAAAGAGCATTCCAGGGAGACTGGACCTAGGCCCCTTGCATATTTGTAGTGGATGCGCAACTTGGTCTTCATGTGGGTCCCCTGGCAATTGAAGTGAAGGTTATTTCTGGATTTGTTACCTGCCATTGGATCCCCTTCCTTAAACTGGTGTGACTGGGATGTCCCAGGGCAGGGTGGTACCCTAGGGGGGGGCTCTTCCCTTCTTTGAGGATAAGAGGAGGGGGTAGTGGGGGGAAGGATTTATAAGGGTAGGACTGGAAGGAAAGGATAGAGGTGAATAAATAATGAAAGAAAAACGAGAAAAGAAAATTTATCAGCCAAGTGGTGGTTTAATCTCAGCACTAGGCAGGCAGAGGCAGGCAGGTCTCTGTAGCTGGACACTGCTACTTTGTGAGTCTTCTTTTTCCCACTCCCCTCCCCCTTTTCCTTTTATCACTAGATGGAAGAGAGAAAGAAGGATAGATGGGGAGAGAGAGAGATTGAGACCCCTGAATCAGATTTATTTATTGTTTCTTCTACAAACAAACCTCAAACAATCGCCCCCAACACCTTCGACTATTGTAGCCCTAGCATTTTACCCACTGAAAAAAAATCCCAGAATCCCAATCCTTACACAATCATGGAAACTATCTGTAGCTGGCAAAACCACGCCTCTGCTAGAGCACGAGGCAAATTATAGTCCGCAGCTGCACACAGTCTAAAGCAGCCCCACATCCCTACATCTGGGATTACAACAAAAGCACATTCTTATAATATTTTTATATTTTTTAATATAGGAAAAACAAAAGGAAAAACAAAATTCCAAATTTTTCAAAAATTTCAATAAAGATCTCTGTTGAGGTTAGCCTGGTCTACAGAGCTAGTTTCAAGATAGCCAGAGCTACATTAAAAAAAAATCCTGTCTTGAAAAATAAAACAAGGGCTGGAGAGATGGCTCAGCTGTTAAGAGCACTGACTGCTCTTCCAGAGGTCCTGAGTTCAAATCCCAGCAACCACATGGTGGCTCACAACCATCTGTAGTGCGATCTGATGCCCTCTTCTGGTGTGTCTGAAGACAGCTACAATGCACTTACATGTAATTAATAAATAAATCTTTTTTTTAAAGAAAGAAAAGTAAAACAAATGAACAGAAAAAGAAAACTTCTCACAACTAAGTAGGACAGCTCATACCTGTAATTCCAGCACTAGGAGGCTGAAACAGAGCTAGCCTGAGTTGGAGGCCATCCTGGGCTAGGATGCTACCGTAACTCTTAAAACATATAAAACAAACAAATAAACAGAAAGCAAGAAAAGGAAAACAAAACAAAATACAATTAGAGGAAACAAAGAAAGAGAAAAAAATTTTTTTATCACTCTGGAATGTTGTAGCCCTACCTTTAAACCTGACTCCAAACACAGAAATTAGGTCTGACCACAGTAGAGAACTTAAAGCTTTCTACCAATGCCAGGTGTGGTTCATGCCTCAATTCCTAATATTCTAGAGGCAGGAGGATTGCTGAATGTACAAGGCTAGCCTGGGCTACATAGTGAAACACTCTCAATTACCTGCAACCAACCAGTACAAAACAAAAATAAAAAGAGAAAAATGAAAAAGAAAGAAAGAGGGCTGAAGAGAGATGGCTGACTGGTCAAGAGCACTGACTGCTCTTCCACAGGTTCTGAGTTCAATTCCCAGCAACTACACGGTGGCTCACAACCATCTGGAATGAGATCTGATGCCCTCTGCTGGTGTATCTGAAGACAGCTACGGTGTACTTATATATAACAAAGAAATAAACCTTTAAAAAGAAAGAAAGAAACCATCTTTTTACACTTAAAAAAATTATGAAGTTGAAGCAGGAGAATCTGGTGTATGAGGCTAGCCTAGGTTTCAAATAAAACACACGGAATGGCTGGGGATGTAGCTGTTTACAGTTGGTACAAACTGAACAGCAACCTGTACGGGAGAGTAACGTCTGTCCTTTGGAAGGGACTCTTAAAAATCAAAGCCTGAAATCCCGATATTCCTGTAGAAAAACAACCAGGGACCAGGGCAAAGTCCTGAGAGAAGGAAAGGAGCACAGCCAGTTGTCAAATGTACAAAAGAGGCCCACGCTCGCCTCCCTGAGAACCCACATGACCTGCCCAGCCATTTACACTCACAACTGGCAAAGAAAAACCATGCGAGAGTGCGTGTGGCTAGGACCCCTTTGCTAGGGTTCTGTTTTGTTTCCTGTAGCCCAGTCTGGCTCCAAACTCTATGTTATGGAGAATAAGTTTCTGACGGAACGGGCATGTTCAGAGTGGTGTGGCTGTTGAGGGCTGTGAGCTTCTCATCCTTCTCCCTCTCCCTTCCATCCACTCAGACAACAGACTTGAATTACCATGCCTGCTTCTATGTGAACCCTGTGCACGATGGGCAAGCACTTTGTAAACAGCTACATTCTTTAAGCCATCTTTTATGTTTTATTTGAAACCTAGGCTAGCCTCATACACCAGATTCAGTAGATTCTCTGGCTTAAGGTTTATATATACTAAGACACATTTAAAAAAAAAAAAAAAAGGCTTTAATTGTAGTCCAGGCCTCTGGCCTTGGCCCCTGGGTATACACACACACACACACACACACACACACACACACACACACACACATGCTCCTTGCAAAAAAGAAGTTTGTTCTTCTTTTAAATATATTTTTATTTTTATTTATATTTTACTTATACGTGTGTGTGTGTGTGTATTCATGATAGTACAGCATATATGTTGCGTTAAATAATAATAATAATGAAATGAAATAGGGAATGGCACCATGCCATGCTAGCGCCAGACTAGGATGGGCCACATGGCTTCGATGGGGTGTTCTCATCTTGGCAGACTCTCTGGCCCGGAGCTCCCGAAAACTCTTCACCCAACTTGCTAAGTTCCTGCTGCGGGTCGCTGCCACACCAGCCCCACGCACCCCAATTCCGTGGTGGGCTTGGTGGAACTCAGTTGAGTCGCTGTGTGAAAGAAAACGCCACACAATCTTAGTTTAAAATCAGCAGGTAACTCAATCGCTGGACACAACATCCTAACTAGTACGCCATGCTACATTAAATCTTCTGGTGGCGGATACTGGCCGGTCCGCATCTACCCGGGGGCCTCTCATTTGTTACATCTTGAACCCCAGTTTCTCCTGATCCAAAAAAGCTGCAAGTCTCTTTTCTCCTCCTCTCTTTCCCCCCTCCGACCTGGAAGTCCCGCCTACTCCTCGCGTCCAGTGATTGGTCCTCTGAAATCTTTATTCATTAGGGGAAGGTTCTTGTCACAGAGGACAAACTTAATGGAGTTCTCTCTACTATATAGATTCCCAGGCTAGAACTCAGGCCCTTTCTTGCTTAGTGGCAAGTGCCTTTCTCTCTGAGTCACTTTCTCTCTCTGTCTTGAGGAGTTGGTATTTTCTGGATCAATAAATTAACTTTTCTTTCTTTCTTTTTCTTTCTTTCTTTCTTTCTTTCTTTCTTTCCTTCCTTCCTTCTTTCTTTGTTTCTTTGTTTCTTTATTTCTTTATTTCTTTCCTTCCTTCCTTCTTTCTTTCTTTGTTTCTTTCTTTTGTGTGTGTGTGTGTGTGTGTGTGTGTGTGTGTGTGTGTACACTAGGGCTCAAAGAACCACCAAAGGTATGAGCCAAAGTTGAATGCTGGTTTTTTTTCATTTTTGAAAATTTTTACTTATTTTTCTGGATATATAGAGTGCAGGTGTCTAGAGAGACCAGAAGTGTCAGATTTACTGTGATCTGCCTAATGTGGGTGGAGAGGAATTCTAATTCAGAACATGGCTGCTCTGGCAAGAACTCATATCCAAAGACTTTCTAGGTCTGTGTGATCTGGCTGGAATACGGACAGGCCTTTAATCCCAGGAAACAGAGGTAAGCAGATCTCTAAATTCAAGGCTAGCCTGGTATAGAGCAAGTTTCAGGGAAAGAAAAGCTTAGGTCCAGACTGGTGGAACAAACCTTTAATCTCAACACTCTAGAGACCTCTGAGTTCTAGTCAGTTCTTGGATTTCAGAGGCAGGTTTTTTGTTTTTAAGATTTATGTATTATATATAAGTATACTGTAGCTGTCAGACACAGCAGAAAAGGGCATCAGATTTCATTACAGATGGTTGTGAGCCACCATGTGGTTGCTGTGATTTGAACTCAGGACCTCTGAAAGAGCAGTCGGTGCTCTTAACCACTGAGTCATCTTTCCAGCCCCTTGGAGGCAGTTTTACTCAGAGAGTTTTGCAGACAGGTTGAAGAGAAAACAAGCTAGACAGATGTAAAGACAGAATGAGTCAGAGAAGGAGAAGGAGCCAGACGATTAGAACAGAATACTAGAGTTAGTTTGAGGCCAAGCAGAACAATTCAGTGAGAGGCAGAAAGAAGCCAGTTTGAATCAGTTAGTTCTGGGAGGAGTTTTGAACCAGAACAGCTGAGTTGAACCAGCCAGCCAGATCTCAGAAAAAAGCTAGAACAAGCAATCTTATCAGCATTAAGCCTCAAAGGCTGAAAACATTCAAGATCTAGATTATATTGTAAGGAGGCTAAAAGATTCCAGGTCGCAGACAGAGGCAGTTAGCCTCTGAACAACCAGGGCTGTTAACCACTGGGCCATCTCTCCAGCTCCTGGATGCTGATTGTTGTATTACCCATGGAAAACCAGGCAGTGTGTTTGTGTTCAGCAGCTCAACTCCAGGATGGCTGCTTCATGTGAGCGTATAGACCCAGGCTGGCCAGGTCTTCAGAGAACTCTTTTTTTTTTTTTTAAACATTTATTTATTATACATGTATATGAGTACACTGTTGCTGTCTTCAGACACACCAGAAGAGGGCTTCGGGTCCCATTACAGATGGTTGTGAGCCACCATGTGGTTGCTGGGATTTGAACTCAGGGCCTCTGGAAGAGCAGTCAGTGCTCTTAACCACTGAGCCATCTCTCCAGCCCATGGGCTTCTGCTTTCTGTATACCCGTGTCACATGTTACATACATATCGGTCTGTCTAGTGCTTCCTGTTCTCTGTCACAGTAAGAAGATTTTTGTAAGTGTGTGTAAGATAAACAAGTAATAATAAATAAGTAAATCTCTTTTTAAAAAAGAACACAAAGAAATAAATAAAAGAGGCAGAAAGGAGAGAGGGAGAGTCAGAAACACACACACACACACAGATACTTTAGAGGTCACAGAATAACATGTTGAAAGGTGGTGACAGGCAGGATGTTGCTCTAGCTTGTAAGGCCACCACATAGAAAGGTGAGACAGGAAGATTGCTGTGAGTTGGAGGCCAGCTGAGGAATAAGATCTTGTTTCAAAACAAACAAACAAACAAATTAAACACTGAAAAAACAAATCCACTCCCTTCCCAGGGATGACTTTGGTTAAGAGTGCTTTTTGTGGAGGACCTGAGTTCAAATTCCAGTACTCACATGGAGTGGTTCACAAGGACTCTGAAGGCCCCAGAGTTCAGGTACACACCACACACATATACATGATGAAAAATTTAAAAAAAATTCTTGAAAGGGCACTAATTGGACTTATTGGTGTGTGTGTGTGTGTGTGTGTGTGAGGGGGGGAGGGAGAGATGAAGGTGGAAGGGGTAGGTACACTTTTGGAGGTGTCTGGGGAGAGTGGGAGGAGGAAGCCATGTGTGAATACAATCAGGATACATTGTATGAAATTGTCCAAGAATGAATAGAAAGTATAAAAAGGAAAAAATGAAACAACAAATGAAAGCAAGAACAGGTGTGATCCAGGGAGAAAGGCAGAAACCAGGGAAGTCATCACACCAAGGGCCAGTGAGAAGGACAATGACAGAGGCTATGAGGCCATGGGCAGCCTTCCAACCCCAAGCCTTTGCTCCATGGAGTTCCCATTGCAGTGCAGAAAGGAGCCTGAGGAGATCCAAGGCTAAGGGGCCAGGGATTTGGGCTTTGTTAATGAGAGGCTTTGGGCAGCCAGAACATTGGAGTAGGAGCAGGTGGCACACCAGGAAGGGTAAAAGACTAGGGCAGATTAAGGGACGATCAGAGTCTACAGGGCCGGGTGAGAAAGTGGTGAATGTAATCTGTAAAATGCAGGTTTGGGGCAGTGTGGTGTGGGATGAGCTCCAGCCCCCTTGGGGCCCTAAAAACACTTTTCTGCTTGGACAGCCACTCCATAGATGGCCTGTCATGGTCCCATGCTTAGAAGTTTTCACCTGCAGTACCCCCAAGCCCACAGGGTTCTGACCGTACGTGGTGGACATCTGCAGGTAGATGCTGAAACTCCCCAGTCTATCCCAGTGCATAGCTCCACCATCCCCCGTCACTTAGGACAAACACCAAGAAGTCACCTAAGCTTTTTTATTTATGTATTCTCCTGTTGCAGCTGAGTTCTTGGAGGCAGAGGCTTGGGTGCATTTAAGATTCAGCCTCCCCTGGGTGTGTTGGTGGTGCATACCTTTAACCCCAGCACTCAGAGGGCAGAGGCAGCTGGATTTCTGTGAGTTGTGAGTTTAAGGCCAGGCTGGTCTACAAAGCAAGTCCAGGACAGCCATGGCTATTACAGAGAAAAACCCTGTCTTGGAAAGAAAATCCTTACCCTTAGCCTAACTCCGTGTTTGAGAGAAGGAGGCATTTCGGCTGGAAGTGTAACGGAAATCAATATTGTTCTCCAAGACTGCCCTCATCCACAACAGCCTAGCACTTGACAAAGAAGTTTCCAAGGCCACAGATAAGTGCCAAGCTCACCTTTGTGTGCTTGCAGACAATTGTGACAAGTCTGTGCATTTCAAGTTCATTACAGAATGGGGGAAACAGACATTGTGCTAAGCACCAAATCAGCCTAATGAAGGTCAGTGACAGGAAGAATGCAGAGTAATGTGCCATCCACCGAGGAGGGAGCCATGGAAAGTGGGAGGCTGCAGCTGTGTAGTTAAAGACTATGGCAAAGAATCTCAGGCCAAGGATGTCATCGAAGAGTACTTCAAGTGCAAGAAGAAGAAAAACCCGGCTCACTTCAAAAAACACCTCTATTTTCTTTACCGTTTTGAACCAACCCAATGCCAGGTGCCAGACGTCTTGTGCAATAACTGCCTACCCAACACAGCTCACAGGTTTCCCTGCAGCCCTTGTCTGTGTCACTTCCATCCCCAACGTGTGACCTGGGTCTAAAAGGCCATGCCTGCCTTCAAAGTTCTCTTCTAGTGTATGTTATCTTCTCTAGGAACAGGCCTGTTCTGAAGGTCCTGCCTAACTCAGCCTGCTCCCCTCTGCCTCCCTCTGCTTAGCTTTTTTACCCGCTAACTTGATGCTACTCTTCCCTCTTCAGGAACCGGTTCATGGTGAACTAGGCTAAGCACCACCTTCACACGGACTGAGCCCTACCCTCCAGCTGCTCCCAGCTCATAGGAGGGAGCTTCATAAATGGCTGTTGAATAAACAGATCTGCTTCAGGCTTGTTTTATTTATGTTTTCTTCCCTTATGAGTCTCAAGAGCTCATTCTGGAAGTCAAAAGCTGAATTTATGTATTCCTGCTCCAGTGATTCCAACTCTCCCTGTGGCAATTCATCTTCGGTGTTTAGGTGGGGAGCTGGGAGCAGAGAGGCCAGTGAACTTGTTGTGGCTGCTGCTTGTGAGGCAGGCAGCGTGTGTTTCTCTGCACTGTGCTGGGTATGCGCTTCCCTCCCTCCCTCCCTCCCTTCCTTTCTTCCTCCCTTCTTTCCTTTTTTCTTTTTTGACTTTTTGAGACAGGGTTTCTTTGTGTAGCCCTGGCTGTCGTAGAACTTGCTCTGTAGACCAGGCTGGCCTTGAACTCAGAGATCTGCCTACCCTTGCCTCCTGAGTGCAGGGGTTAAAAATGTGCGCCACCAGTGCCCAGCTTCATTTACCCCCCTCTTTTTTTCCCTCAAAACAGAATCTCTCAATTATGTAGCTCAGGATGTCCTGGAACTCACTATGTAGACCAGTCTGTCCGCTAATTCATAGAAACCTGCCTCAACCCCAGCGTGTTGGGTTTAAAGGCCTGGGCTACTATGCCTAGCTGACATTCTTTTCTTAAAGCATAGTTTTTTGTTTTGTTTTTTTTTTTTGTTTTGTTTTTGGTTTTTTTTTTTTTTTTTTTTTTTTTTGCTTTTCATGCCATTAGCCATTACTGCAAAAATTAAATAAATAAATAAAATTAAAATAAATAATAGGTAGTGAATGTACCTCAGTTGGTAGAGTGCTTCTCTACTACAGATGAAGCCCAGCACAGGTACCCACACATAATCCCAGCATTTGGTAGAAGCGAGAAGCTCAGGAGTTCAAGGTCACCCTGGACTACAAAGTAACTTACAGGCAGCTGAGCTACATGAGACTCTGGCTCAAACAAAACAAGTTCTCTCTTGCCTCTGACAGGAAGAACAAACCAGGGTTGGATGTCTATATCCCATGTAAACAAAAATGAAGATGGGATCCATTCAAGATATGACTGTGGAGAAGGGTTTTATTGTAGGTGTGAGGGAGAGTATGGTCAGGGGCGTCTGGAAGGGTCCAGACTATACTAGGCCATGAGAGCAGAGGTACAGACGTGGAACTCTCTCATCTCTAGCACCATGTCTGCTTACACACTGCCATGTTTCCCGCCATGATGAGAATGGGCGGAGCCTCTGAAGCTGTCAGCCAGCCCTACATGTTTTCTTCATAAGGGTTACCTGGGTTGGGGGCTGGAGAGATGGCTCAGCAGTTAAGAGCACTGACTGCTCTTCAGAGGTCCTGAGTTCAAATCCCAGCAACCACCTGGTGGCTCATAACCATCTGTAATGGGATCTGATGCCCTCTTCTGGTGTGTCTGAAGACAGCTACAGTGTACTCACATATAATAAATAAATCTTTTTTTTAAAGTTACCTAGATCATGTGTCTCTTCACAGCAATAAAACCTTAACTAAGACAGGTGGCAGGAGGACCACGAGAGGAGTGCACCAAGAGGTCAAGATAGCACATGAGAACCAAGAATGCAGATGGTCCAATGGCTTACATAGGAATCAGAAGGAAGGGGTGGTGGTGGAAGCTCAGCTGGAGAGGTTTGGGGTAGAGTGGGTGAGAAGTCCTGGGAGGAGCTCAGGTACAGAGTGAAACTTGTCCCAGGATTCTTAGGGACCTGATCTGACTGATTCTGTCTCCTCCTCTTCTTCTCCGCCCCCCTTTTTTTTTGGGGGGGGGTTGTATGTTTTTACAAACAGGGTTTCTCTGTGTGGTCCTGGCTGTCTTGAAACTCACTCTGTAGACCAGTCTGATCTTGAAATCAGGGAACTACCTGCCTCTGCCTCTCAAGTGCTGGGACTAAATATATAGCCCATCATTGCTGAGCAAGACCTGACACCTTACCCTGGTGGGTTTTGAAATCAGGAGCTATAGGCACTTTACCATTTATTTGGTTGGACACTGCAGTCCGTGGAAATGGCTGTACCTGAATTTGAGCTGGAAGGAGGATACCAGTCAAGAAAATAAAACATCTTGCGGTCTCAAAAATAAAGGGATGAACTTTCTGAAGAAGTGAAATGAGAACAAGTAAGAAAGGCTTCCAGAAATGAGGAGCAGGGGTCATATAACACGTGTCACTAGAGAACTAGGCAAGGTCTCTCCAGAGAGCATGCTACTTCAGGCACAGGGCCACGGAACAGTGTTTTTAATTTTTTTCCTGAGACAGGGTCTCCAGTAGTCCATGATGACCTTGGACTCCTGACCCTTCTGTCTCTACCTCCCACATGCTAGGCATACAGGTTTATTATGCTACACCTTGGAGAACTTACATTTTGATTCTCAGGGCAAGAAACAGCTCCTGAATTTTTTTTAAAGTTTTTAAATATTTTAAAGATTTATTTCATACAAACACACTGTAACTGTCCTCAGACACACCAGAAGAGGGCGTCAGATCTCATTACAGATGGTTGTGAACCACCATGTGGTTGCTGGGATTTGAACTCAGGACCTCCAGAAGAGCAGTCAGTGCTCTTAACCACTGAGCCATCTCCCCAGCCCTGCTCCTGAATTCTTACCAGCTCAGCTTGGTGTGGCGCTTGGTGAATACCTGTGGTCAAACAGCTCAGAGTTTGAGCAAAGCCTTCAAAGAGTGATACCCCACTGTGACTCGTGCAGAGAAAGACACACCAACAAAATACCCCAGAACAATGAACAAGGTAATGTGAATTGATAAAAACTATTTTTATATCTGGACTGGAGAAAAGAGAATAGAAAAAAAAATAAGTAAATAAAGGTCGATGCTGGGCCAGGGAACTGGCTCCCTGGGTACAGGTGCCTGTCACTGCAAGAAATACCAAGTCAGACTGAGTCCTTTCTATCAAACACTGTAAAAGTCAGACCAGTATTACAGCGCAGTCTTAAATCCCAGGAGGCAGAGGCAGAGGCAGAGGCAGAGGCAGAGGCAGGGGCAGAGGCAGAGGCATCTCTCTGAGTTTGAAGCCAGTGTGGTCCACAGAAGTTCCAGGACAGTCAGGGCTACACAGAAGTTACTGTCTGGAAAAAAAACAAAAAACAAAAACCCCAACCAACCCCCCCCCCCCAAATCCAAAAACGATAAAGTTCTTGTTTAGGGTAAGAGATTAAAATATTTTCATCTCTCCCACTTGGTAAGACTTGTATGTAAATAAAATTGTTTTAATCTTCCCCGTCCAGTAAAGCGTACATACAAAAACCTATTGGCTTATTGTAGGAATTGGATGGCCTGGAGCAGCGGCGCCTTCCCACTTCCTGTGTGCCAGTTTTTACAGACTATCCAACTGGGAAGAGACAGGTGTGGAGGATATGGAAGTCAACCTTGTGAAGGAGAAAGTGGGATGGAGAATGAGGCGCAACAGGCTCCTGTGATCTGCAGCACACCGCATTCAATCTTAGATGGCTCCTGGAACACCCGTGAGACAGCAAAAAGAAACCAAGGCCAAGGTAGTGGCTGCTTCTACATCTTCCCGGAAGTTCTAACAGGTGACGATGCCCCGCCCCCTTCTGAGTAACTTCATCATGCAGGGCTTTCACTGGGGCTTGGTGATAGTGTGGCGAGAGAGAAAATTGGCCGAGGAATTAGGGCTTGGTATTGGCTTGGACACTTACATAAGCTTATGCGCTGTACAATATTCATATCGGCACCTTGATGCTGGTCTCTGGAGTCTGATTCCCAGGATTCCTCACGCCCCCACCTCCCCATCTTTGGTCCTGTTCCCATACACAGGCAGGTCCTCCTTCTTCCCTCCTTGTTTTTGCTCTCCAAATAACACCCTCTTGGTCAAGGGTAAATTTTGCCTAGTCCAGACACTTCCGGTGGAGTGATGGACACTTTCTCTGTGACCTGGAACTAGGGATGGAGACCTGAGTTCCATCCCTCGGACCGGATATAGTGGAGGAAGAGAACTCAGTCCTCTAATTTGACATCTACAGGTACACCATGGCATGTGCACAGGCACATACATAATACATATACCTGATATATATGATATGTATTTTTTAAAAAAGATTTATTATATATGAGTACACTGTGGCTGTCTTCAGATACACCAGAAGAGGATATCAGATCTCATTACAGATGGTTGTGAGCCACCCTGTGGTTGCTGGGAATTGAACTCAGGACCTCTGGAAGAGCGGTCAGTGCTCTTAACCACTGAGCCATCTCTCCAGTCTTATAATTTTAAAAAAAGAAGAAAGAAAAAAGTAGATCTGAAGGCAGAAGCAGGCTGATCTCTCTGAGTTCAAGGCCAGCCTGGTTTATGTACCGAGTTCCAGGACAGCCAGGGTTAAACAGAGAAACCCTGTCTCAAACAAAACAAAATGAAAAATAGAAAGCAGGCGTGATGGCGTGCAGCTTATTTTATTTTTAAAGATTAGCTTTAATTCTGTGTATGTGTTAATGGCTGCAGGCAGTTGAAGATGACAGCCTCCTGATGTAGGGGCTGGAATTTAATTCAGGCTCTCCGGAAGAGCACTATGTATCCTTAAAAAAAAAAAAAGCATTTCCTTTTTTACTTATTAATTTCTTTTATGAGTACACCATCACTGTCTTCAGACACACCAGAAGAGGGCATCAGATCCCTTTACAGATGGTTGTGAGCCACCATGTGGTTGCCGGGATTTGAACTCAGAACCTCTGGAAGAGCTGTCAGTATTCTTAACCTCTGAGCCATCACTCCAGCCCCGATTATCTCTTAGATCTGGTTCATACCTTTAATCCCTGCAGAAGCCGGAGGACATCTATGAGATGGAGGCCAATCTGGTCTACATGGTGAGATCCCATATCGAAACCAAAGACATTAGATTCTTTTATTCATAATACAAACTATATGGGTGAGACTATGAATTCTATTCTTAGCATTAACAAAACAGAAAAGACCAGCTCAGATTTCATTTTTGTATATTTGTTTTACTTTTGTATGTTTGTATGTATGTATGTATGTATGTATTTGTGTATGAGAAACAAGAGAGATCGGCCTCAACAAGGTGTGAATTGACCGCTCAAAGATGTCCTCTGACCTCTACATTCATACTGTGGCACCTGAGCCCTGCACTCACATGCATAATAGTAAAAAATACAATAACATTTTAGTGAGACAATCTTGTCTTCAAAGAAAAGAGAGAGCTAGGCAGAGAAAGAGGATCCCCTGCCCCAAACTAAGCGTTCCCTGGACCTGGAGCTGCAGGCAGGTTATGAGCCACATTGCACATGTGCTAGGAATCAAACCTAGGTTTTGGCAAGAACTTCTGTTGTTATTGTTTTTCTCTGCGTAGCCCTGACTGCCTCTGCCTCTGGAGAACTGGGATTAAAGGCATGCACCACCACAGCTCTGCCGCCACTGCTACTGACGGTTTAGGCAGCTCTCCATCCAGTGTTGTTTCGCACCTTTTACTTTTTTCTTTTAGAGACTGGTCTCATGTAGCGCAATTTAGTCTCAAATCACTATGCAGCTGAGGGGGAGCTTGAACTGCAATCCTCCTGCCTCCACCTCCCAAGGGCTGTGGTTACAGGTGTGTGCCACAGGAGGCAGCATTTGAGTCAGCGTCTGCCTGATGCCAAAACTGATAAGCTCAGGTACAGTCCCATAACTGACCCCAAGCCCTTCTCCTCCCCTTGTCTTTGGTGTTCTGCCTCCTCCTCCCCTCACCCTTTACCCCCTGAAGAGACATCCCCTACAATCCAGAGTGGATTTTAGTTCTGCTGTAATCAGACATTCCCTTTTCCTTTCCTCAGGGGAGAAGCTTTAGAGCCAAGCAGTGAGGAAGGACCTGCCACCTGCTGTTGTTTTCGGCTTGTTCTACCTCTGCTTTGTTTCCTAGAGCTCCGGTTCTTAATATAGGGAAGGTCAGAGTTGAGGGTCCAAGTCAACAATAATAAGGCACTTCGTTAAACTGGGGGCTGGAGGATCGGCCAAGCTCTTGATTAATAAGGAGGCCTGACCTTTGTATAGCATGTAACTGTTTGCAGAGGGCTTTACCTCAGTCATCCCCAGTGATTCGCTCTGGCTACCACAGCTGGTGAAAAGTGGGCAATCTTGGAAGTAGATAAAGCTTGGTCTAAAGTCCAGGCCTCCCATGGATGATTGTGTGACCCTAGGTAGGTCACTTGACCCCAGTCCCTCATTGATACTTGGGTTTGTTTTTTTAATTAAAAATTGTCTTAGTTTTCCTAAATAGCAGTTTTATTGAGGGGAGCCCTGTGCCCATGGCACCTCTGTGAAGGTCACAGAACAACTGGCAGATCCTCACAGCCACCCAGCTCAGATTGTCCAGCTTGGTGCTGGCAGGTGTCCATAGCTGAAGCTCAGCCATCTTGCAGTCCTGATATTTTTCCCCTCCCTCCCTGCCTTTCTTCTTTTCTTTTTCCATTTTATTTTTTTTTAAAGTCAAGTCTCATGTAGCATAATTTTCATCAAACTTTTTGTAAATGAAATCCTCAACTTCCGGTCCTCCTGCCTCAGGCTCCAGAGTGCTGGGATTATAATCAACTCACTTTTCTTTTGGGTGTTGTAGAGTTGTGAGTACTGTTCATCATCATCATTTTGTGTTTGGCTTGCAGTATTTATGTGCATCACATGTATTCATGGAAACCAGTAGGTTTCAGATCCCCTGGAACTGGAGATAGACATGATTGTGAGCCATTGTGTGGACGCTGGCCATCAAACCCGTGTCCTCTGAATGTATTTTGTCCCTTTAACTACAAAGTCATCTCTCCAGTTTCTGTTATTTTTGTTCATTCATTTGTAGTTTTGAGACAAGAATCATCAAGTAGACCAGGATGGCCTTGGCTTCACAGATATCCCCCTGCCTCTGCCTTCAGAACGCTGAGATCAAAGGTTGGACAGTTGGCTACAGGAGCCCAGCATTCATGGAGGTTGAGGCAGGAGGGTAACAACATCAAGGCAGACCTTGGCAAGCTCAAAGGGAGGCTGGGAAACTTGAGACATGGTCTCAGCATAAAAGGTGAATATTAAGGGAGTGGGAAGGTTTACAGGGAATATAAACAAACTCGGAGGCAGCGTGTTTGTAGCCTACAGGTAGTTTACAATCACCAAATGGCAGGAGCCAACTGTGTTGGATGGTGCCTATAATCCCAGCATTTGAGAGGTGGAGAGGCCCATGTGATTCAGGACACTGCCGTGGCTACATGGGAAGACCATGTCTCTCATGCCAAGTAAGGACATGAGCAGGAACATCTGCCCTCCTGGCAGATGCAGAAGAGTTTTTAGGCACCACTGCCAGGAGGCAGGGAAGGCTGGGTACCTTGAGATCAAGTTCAGACCCAGGCCCTGTGTATCTCTACAGAAACAGTATATTCAGCTATTCACTCTGACCCAGTAGACTCTGACCTTTGGCCAGGGACTTTAATTCTTGGTCTCCATGGCTGACCAAATAAGCAGTCTGTAGATGTTTTCTTTCCTTAAAAAAAAAAAAATATATATATATATATATATTTGGCATTTTGCAATAATAATTCATTATATATATACATACATATATATGTGTGTGTATGTACCCTATGTTCAGGCACATCAGAAGAGGTGACTGGATCATATTACAGATGAGTATGAGCCACCATGTAGTTGCTGAGAATTGAACTCAGGACCCCTGGAAGAGAAGCCAGTGCTCTTAACTGCTGAGCCATCTCTCCAGCCCCAAATTTCTTGTTTTTTAAGAAGGGTCACATGTAGCTCAGCCTTAACTTAGTATGTAGCAAAAAATGACCTCCAATTCCTGATCTTTCTGCCTTTTAAATACCAGGGACTGAGATTAAAAAAAAAAAAAAAACAAAAAAACTTTAATTGTAATTTGTTTGGTCATCTCTCCAGCCCAGCTGTTTTTGAGACAGGCGCATGTTCCAAATGTGTCACTTGGGGAATAGCACGCAACATGTTTACCCAGGAAATTACTTATGTAGCTTGGATGCCAAGATCTATGAAGGTGGCAGTCCCGATATGTAACTGCAATTCTTCTACCTGCCTTCATAGGAGCACCTGCTGTACACCTGACACGCGGTGGCAGTTAAATAGAGAAAACAGTGCTTGTTCGATGTCAGACTTTAAAATTCATTACTAGAGACTTCCATTATCCCTTTTAGGATCCCAAAAGTAAAAAGTAAAAAATCTGTGAGTTTGAGGCTAGCAAGGGCTATGTTTTAAGTCTCAGGTCTGCCTAGGCTACACAGTGGGATTCTTGTTAAAAACTAATAATAATAACAAACTAAATAACCACAGTAAGAGCCTAAAAACTGAGAGCCCAAACACTTACCTTTTTGGGAGAATTCTTTCCTGGGGAGACACAAACGTCTACCTCAACACTCTCAAGATCCTAATGACAGTCAAAAATTCAATTCCATGGGAAACCGGTGATCTTACGACTACGGTTTACTGGCAGAAGTGTGGGTCACCCCAGAAGCATCGAGACTGGAAGTTCTCTCCAGTAAGGATGCCTGCTTCAACTTTCAGTTAGGCATCCTGGATAGAAGTTCCAGAGATCCAGAGGCCATGAGCAATTAGGGAACGGCATAGGAATTGCTGGAATCTCACTGGCCCCTTCCCATCCACTTCTCTGAGGGAAATTCCTCTTGTAGGTGGGCACTAGTGACCTGAGGGAAGTGGTGGCCACTTTGCTCAGAAGACAGAATTCTACAGTAAAGACACCACAGCTCTTATCAAACTGAGGACGCTGAAGCTGTGGAGACAGCAGTCAGTAAAGCATCCTTTCCAAACTGGAGTTTCACCTCTAGCACCACATCATCAGGTGTAGTGGTGGGAGGCAGAAGCAGGAGGATCCCAGGCAGTCTAATCAATTGTCGAGCTCCATGTTCAGTAAAGAGACCATGTATGGAAAATGTAGAGACTGTTGGAAGAGCCAATGGCAACTTCCACATGCACACTCTTCCAAAGCATCCGCAACGCCACCCATAAAAAGAAAAAAAAAAAAGTATTTTCTAAAGGTCAGAAATGAAATCTTGAAAATGACAAAAAACCATTAACATAAATATCTTTATTAAAATTAACCTTTGACAACAAGAATAATGACAGCATTGTTTCACATTTTTGCAATCTTTTTCTGCTTGACAACAGAAGACAGTTGGGAGTCTCAGAGACCTGCTTTATCTGGCCATCGCTTTCACCTGGAATGGCACCGGAGAAAGGAAAACTCCCCTGAAGGATTTCAGGACCTTTGTAGGATTGTTAACTACATGAAACTCACAACAGAAACAGTCTCAGTAGACTACAGCCACTCCTTCCCTGGCCACCACATTTAAAGGAAACTTGAGCTCTTGTTAATTCAATTTCAACTTTTTTTTTTTTTTTAAATTTATGCCAGCAATTGAACTCATGGCCTTATAGCCGAGCTGCAGCGCCCCCTAGACCCCAAACTAGAATTCCTGTTTTAGAAACAAGATCTCCTGGACTCAAAGGATTGATCCTTCTACCTAATTCCCAAGTACTTATACTCAAACTGTCCAAACCTCAGTTTTCAAGTTGCTTTAAGATCACTCTATTGACAGCCAAGATTACATAGTAGGATTTTTTTTCCTTTTGGTCAAGTTTTGTTCTAGAGCTTGCAACATGTCTTCCACAATCAGCACCAACCCTGTAGTGTCTGGAGCTGACAAAGCCTTTCTGTGCCCACGTGATGCCATTCACTAATTCTTAGACTCTCTTTCATGAGAGTTCAAAGCCCAGAGCAGACCTGGCTGGTCCAAGGCTGCCAAGTCATTCCTCACTCCCGCCTGGTGTTATCTCAGAAGGAAGACAGAGCCTGGGGCGATTCCAGGTGCCAGTGAGCCACACTTTCAGACTTTTAAGAGGTTCCTTTTGACCTTGTGAAGATGAACCCACAGGACAAGTGTGTTCTCGTCAAGAACAGTGCACTTTTTGAGGCTGGCTTCCTGGCTCTGAAGAGGCTCCTTCTCAGATAACTCTTTTCACATACATAAAACAGCACCATCTCCAACTTAAAGGCTTTATTTGACACAAAATACAATATGGCTGTGGGAACACCAAACTCCAAAGACAAGGGAAAGAAAAAGAACCATGGTTCTATCTAATTTATAATTAACAGGAAGTCATTAAACGAGTAACAAATGGGTAAGCTTTACAGGAGAGTCTTTCCTAATGCCCATACCTGAAAGACAAAACAATTCACCTCATTAGAATGCTGGAGAGTAAAACCATAAAACCGGTTAAACACACATTTTTTGATTTTTAGACAGGGTTTCTCTGTGTATCATGGCTATCCTGGAACTCACTCTGTAGACCAGGCTGAACTCAAACTCAGTTCTAAGATCAAAGGCATACATTACAGAACTTTGCTTAATAATAAAAATGTGATCAATTAGAAAATTAATAAATCTTAAAAGTAAGGTGATGATGAGCACCTTTAACCCCAGGACCTGGGAGGCAGAGGCAGGCAGATCTGTTGATGCCAGTCTAGTCTAATGATTGAGTTCCAAGAAGCCAGGATTAGAGAGAGCTTGTCTCAAAAACAAACAAACCAAAAATAAAATAAAATAAAATAAATAAAAAACCAACAACAAAAAAACACAACATGAAAAGAGAACAGGGGGTTGGCATGATGTCCCACTACTCCAGCTGCTGTCAGCTTGAGGCCAGTAGAATGACATTAACCAGAAAACTCAGATTTAGAACCCCAAACAGAGAAGAAACACCTACTTTTGGAATTCCCACTCTCTGTTGTCCAATGGACACACCTGCCTCGTTTTGAGCCATCGAGAGATGCAGTGGAAATGAAAAGCATGCTGAAAGAGAAGACAAGGAGTTCCATGTCACTGCAGTCACCTACTGTCAACACCAATCAGACTGTGCAGTGGGGAACGACAACCGGTTAGAGCATTCGTGTGTGAGAGGGCAGCACGCCACATGACACGGCGCAACCCTTCTTATGGAAACACGAGGGTTTTTCCAACAAGAACATGTGACACGCCTTTACTGTTAAGAACGGACTCAGGGAGCACAGGACTACATTCTGACAGTGCATCTTGGTGCCATTCAGCTGTTAACAGGATGCTTTTACTTCCCTGAGACAGAAGGCCCTGAAATGTGAGAAAAAGACAACTGTCCTTTCTCAACAACTTCCTAGAAGATTCTGTCCTTTCAGACCTGAGACCGTTTTTAAGAAAGGCAATAAACCACCCCAAATTTCCAAAAGGCAGAAGCTAAGACACTGGGTACTGGGGGCAGCTCATCAGAAGACAGGGAAGGCACCTGTCTTTGGCTCTCATCTCCCTGCCCAGCATCCTACAGAACCTGGGGATAACCTCAGAGGAACACATGCTCAAGAGCAAGGTGCCCGTGAATGAGGTGGACCTCATCTTTCTTCCTCTTAATTTAAAATGCAGAAAAGAGTGTACTTAGCAGATGGTGTAATTTACCATAGGCACATTTACAGTGCCCAAGTGTATAGAAGATGTTGGCACCTATTAACCTCATGCAAGCCCACTGCAACCCCAGTGAGCAGGCAGGACAGATACTACTATCTCTACTTTACAGACAGGAAATGGAACCCCAGACAAATGACTTGTCTAATTCACAGAGCTGGTTCATACTGGACTCAAAATTAGCACCTAGCCTAGTAGAAAGGTTTTGGCACAACACACCCAAGCTCTCCTTTATTGCAAGCTATCAGAATAAATCCACCTTCATCTACACTTTTATTTAAAAAACTTTTTTTTTTCAAGACAGGGTTTCTTTGTGTAGTTCTGACTGACTTGGAATTTGCTCTGTAGACCAAGATGGCATGGAATTTGGGAATCCACCCATTTCTGCCTCCAGAAAGCTGGGATGAGGCATGTACCACCATACCTGGTTCAAAAATTCTTAAATTTAGATAAAAGCCAGTAGTGGCTCATGCCTTTTATTTTAGGACCTGAAAGCAGATAAAGGCAGATCTCTGTAAGCTCCAGGCCAGGTAGAACTACAAAGTAAGTGTCTAAATAAATAAAAATTTTGTTACACTTATTTGTGTTTATGTCTGTGGGCACAAGTATGCAGGGCACTTCCAGGGCGCTCAGAGATCAGACACCTGTGGACTCGGTTTCTCATTCTACTGCAGTCTTCCAGAGACTCTGGTTGTCAGGCTTGCCACGAAGCATCTCTGCCCAGTGAAGCACCTTAGCAGGTTCTAATTCATGCAAAAGACCTCTAGTCTCAAAGGAACGAGGGCAAAGCACCTGGTATATTTCCTCTGTTTCCATCAATGTTTCACATCATCCTTAGGCTAATGTTGGCTGTCAAGTGTGAAGGGTCTGATGGAGAAGGAAGACTGGGCAGGAAGACAGCTGCAAGGCCATGAGGAAAGCGCTGGGCACTAGAAAGGGCCATGGAACTTTGAATTACAGGTGGTTGTGAGTGGCTCTCTATGCCACTATGGCTTCTGGGAACTGAATGTGGGTTCTTTAGAAGAGTAGTGTATACCTGTACCTGCTGAGCCCTCATTTGGAACCCAGGACCGCTGGAAGAACAGTCAGTGCTCTTAAATGCTGAGCCATCTCTCCAGCCCATTCAGCCCTCCCCCCTTGTAAAAAACATTTTTATTTACTCACTTTACTCATTTAGTGTTTTGAACAGATTTTATTATGGGTAGGAGCCACTTCAGGTTCTCCTAAAACATCTACTTACTTTGGGTATGCGCATGTGTGTCAGTCAGAAGACAACCTGTGGGAGGAAGTTGGTTCTCTTCTTTTACCATGTGGGCCCTAGAACTGAAGCTCAGGACCAAGGCTTGGCAGCAAGGCCCTTTATTCACTGAGCCACCTCACTGGGCCTCTAAACACTCGTTAGGGCAATTTTAACTCATGTAACTAAGACTATAATTGTTCTATAGATGAATTTTTAACATGCTAGAAATAATGTATTTGCTGTCTCATCTCCATAGCTGTCTCACCCTGCAACGCTGTGTATTCACTTCAGTAGTGCTGTTCTGGCAGGAAAACACACACACACACACACACACACACACACACACACACCCAATCCTTCACCAACTGTAACTTAAAACACACAGAGAACTAAGAACTTAATACTCAACTCATTTACCAAACCCATACACACCGCCTTAAACAGTCTGTTGAGAAGGTGCAGCCGCTCTCCCAAGACTGTCTTAGGCATGAAAACAACCCTTGAAGGTGACTGAATACTAAACACATTGCTTAGAAAGGTCCACCTAGTAATTAAGACAGATTGGTCTTTCTTTTAATGACAACTGTTTATCCAGTTAAAGGTAACTACCACGAGGACTTCAACCTGCTTTTACTGTCTGTACACCTCTTGGGAGAAAGGTGGGTCACTCATTTTCCCCTAATAATTTTCAAGATGGGCAAAGCAGGAAAAGCAGCAGCGCATGCAAGCCACTCATAGGTAAAGATGGTTCCTTACGTTACAGACTCCCCATGCAACCGTACACTCTTCGGAAGTAGCTGATGCCTGGTTTGCCTGACATTCGATACCTGTGGGAACAAGGTAAGAAAGTCACTGACCTGGAGCAGAGGCTTCCAACCTGGCCAGCCACAACCTCAAAGTGGTTAACTGGTTTCAAGTAGATGGGAAAAAGGTGAAGATGGCTGTGTGGTGGGCCAAACCTATAATCCCAGCATTTAGGAGGCAGAGGCAGGACAATCTCTCTGGGTCTGAGGCAGCTAGGGCTACTCATGTGCTTCCCCTTAATAATTTTCAATTATTAAGATGTGCAGAGCAAGAAAACTGGCAATGAATTTACAAAGTGTTATTGAAAAAGGCAACCAAATAAAGTCCCCTCTGAAAAACAAGTTTTGGAAAAACTTCCAGGCCAGTCCGGACTGTACAGTAAGACCTTGTCTCAACAAAAACAAGAAAATGACCACCCCCAAACTCAAGTACCAAAAGCAAGATCCACATAGTGCCATATGCTTGTTTCCCTAGCTCTATAGAGGTGGAGGAAGAAGGAACCATCTCACCAGCACAACTGCTTTGTTTGTTTTGAGGCAGGGTCAGGCTGCTTTGACTTTGCTATGTATCCAAGGATGACACTGATCCTGATCCTCCTGCCTCCACCCCCCAAGTACTGAGATTCCAAGCTCAAACTATTATACTCAGATCTGTCACACGTTTTTGTTATAGAAGCTCAATGTTTTACCTCATGTAACATTTTGAACATATTATGAGAGAAGCAGAGGCAGGAGAATCATAAATTTGCAGTTAGTATGAACAACATACAGAGTTCTAGGCCAGTCTACCTATTAAGTCCATCTCAAAATAACAACAAAAGACCCAAATCAAACTGTATCATATTATAACACAAAGTATCTAGTGGGAAAACATACTTGTGCTTCATTGTCCCCCAGGAAATATGTTCTCTCCCACCTGAGACACAGGGTGTTAAGGAAGTGAGGTGAGGAGGAACCTGAGCATTGAAATGTCTTCCACTGTTTTCAGATCAAAGCTCCAAGGAAGTGAGATGTTCTCTGGGTACAACTTGTGAAAACATAAGGGACAGAGACTGGCACGCATACACCAGATACTCCACCCATGTTTAAACTGCTGTTTCAAATGGCTCCTCCTATCTATATTAGACATGGCAACTGCTGATCTGTTCTCACTGTAGCACAAAAATGAAAAGGTCAGAGTCCAAAGAAACTCTGAGGCACCATGGACTACCTGCAAATGCCACAAGTGCTTTCTCACACAAGACCCAATTCCCACTTTCTGACCTGCAGTGATCAGACTGCCCACCATTGGGTTTCATTACTCATCTAGCAAATACTGAGTGCAGTTTTATTATGTACTAGACAATACAGGGTAGTAAATAATGTGAACAAAACTGAGAACCATGATTAAATGATGAAAAAAACAGTGTTTTGTTACGGTGGAGTGTGCCTGGTGCCCCCTTGGAGGTCAGAAGAGGACACCAAATCCTTTGAGACTGAAGTGAAAGACCATGGTAAGCCTGCACGTGGTTGCTGGGAACTGAACCTTGGGCATCTGGAGGGGCAGCCAGTGCTCTTAACTCCTGAACCCTCCCTCCAATCTGTGACTGTAATCTTGCCCAACACAAACTAGCTTAGATAAGAGTATTGTAGTTCAAACCTTAGCCCTGCTGGGCCTGTAATTTGCCACAATACTCCTGCCGCTGCTTCCCAAATGCAGAGATCACAGGCATTCACCACCATAGCTACCTTCAAAGGTCATTTTCTTTCACTGTTTTTGCCTTCATGGTTAAGATGGAAATAAAAGGCAATTCTTCTCTTTAAATGGGATCATGCCTGATGTACAATGAGTAATTCATTCTGAGAGCCAGGTATGCCTCCAAAAACCATCGTTTTAATAAGCAATTTAACTCAAGAGGCTGAGGCAAGTGGGTCTCTAGTTTAAGGCCAGCTTGGTCTACATAGTGAGTTCCAGCTATGGCTACAAAGAAAAATTCTGTCTCTAAAAACAGTAACAAAACAATCTATTTCAAACACACCAATGGATGAGATACATAAGTGCCTAAGGGTTCTAACCCTGCTTTGTATTTACCTGTAAAGAAGACAATTGGGCATATCAGAATGACCACCATTTCTGTAACTTTCTCAACATCTGCCCATCCACCCAAGTTACTTACAAAGATCCATAATATGGTTTCTGCAGATGGCACAGTTATCAACCACAATATCCCAGGCCCAGAGGGCTACTGCATTCCACTGCAAGAAGAGGGAAAACAATGCATTTTCCTTGTAACGTATCAGGCTCATTAGGATTTCAGCTTGCAGCTTCAGTTACCAACTCCCTGACCATAGGGCCTGACAAAGAATGTTTTTGGATTATATACTATTTGTATGACACCAGAGGGGAAAAGCAGACCATGTGCTCACTTCCTCATCCCTCGAAAGATGGCATATATGAATATGGGTATCTTTAATTTTCTGTCTATAATGTAAAATAATTTAGCTAGCCAAACCAATGTGGGAATATTAGAACTGTTTTTGAACACCCATTTTAGCTTTAAGTACAAACTTGAACTATTGTGCAGCTTTCCCTGAGAGTTGTGGAAGAACTCAAAATCTACTCAAAATCGTATTTGCTCTCCACGCAGTTTTGGACCCAGAGGGAAGGAGGTGAACAGATTGATATAAGATAATAAATGGATCACTAAGTGGATAATCGGGGGATAAGCTGGAGAGTGAGTTGCCTACCCAGTGTCCATACACAGAACGAGGTCATCACTTCAACCTCACAGGAGCACTGGACGCAAAGAATCCAGTGCAATTTTCTTTTCCTCTTACCAAGTAAACTGATGCTCTCAACTTTTGTATGTCCGAATTATTACTTTGTTAGTTCTAGTAAGTCGATCTAAGACTTCTTATGTTAGACAGACAGGACATCCCTTTCAAGGACTACTTTGGCCTGTCTCCTCAAATTCAAGTATAAGAGTTTAGTAAATTCTAAATTACTTCTATTATTCTTCAACATGGCTGCGGGCTCCAAAACTGAGCAGTAGTGGCCACAATGAGATGACAAAAAAAGGGGGTGGGGTGGAGGGGATGTTTCTCAGGGGCAAGTTCCAAAAGTAATACATAAAAAGAAAACACCTTCCCCACTTCAAGATCTTCATTTTAAGAAGATTCATGTAATCTTAGGTAGGAATTGACACTTTTAAAATGCTAGCACACTATAAAGGGGAAATAGCATACAAAAAGACGTTCCATTATTTTTGTTTTTCTGTTCCCAGGTCATCTATAATTAGTACTCCACCTTCTTAAATGGCAAAAGTTCTGGGCTTGCTTTTAAAACAAAGCCCACCAGACTTTTAATTACCATTTTGTGTTAGAAGTGTACATGGACATTAGATAATCATTGGAGTGGCAGAAGCTATGTGACAACTAGTAGTCGTCACGGAAGAACCAAGCTTCACACTTGAGACAGTGGGTTTAGAGGCTAATGAAGGCCGCCATACAATCGAAGGCCCACACTAGGTCCCTCGGAGTCGATAGATTCTAGGATCCAGGAAGGGGCGGAGCAAGAACACCGGCAGAGCTCCTCTGCGGTAAAATCGCACGTTCTCGGGTTTCTCCGCACTGCCCCATCCTCCACCCGCTGCAGTCTCTTCACGAGTCTCCATCCTACCCACCCCACCCTGTCCTTCCCCCACCTCTCAGTCACTTTAGTGACAGCTCAAGCGCTTGGCTCCCGCATCGAAGTCACCCTCGCATGTTTCAGTAAGCAGCTCAGCGATTGGCCCCACAGCTTTCCCCAGCGAAACTAATATGGCCCCAGACAGTGGGCCACTACCATGCCGATCAAACCTAGGCCCGCCCTCCTGCTTCCTTTCGTGGTACCCGGCCCCAGGAACGCCCTGAAATGAAGCCCTTTCCCCCGCGCCTAGCTCTTCCTCGGGCCCGCCAGCCATATCCGCGCCTCCCTAGCTTTCTTGAGCAAGGCGCTGGCGAGACCCAACCTTTTTAACTTCAAAACGCTTCTTGCCCGCGCCGCTGTTGGTCCCGCTGGGGGTATCCACATCCATCGCTGCCGCCATTTTGGAAAGTCTGTCGTGCGACCACTGCGCCTGCGCATAGACGTACTTTCCGCCGCCCGCCCTTACGCCAGGCTCCTCCTCCCGCACCCCTCCCCTTATTGGCGCGTGCCGAGTAGAAGGGGCGGAGGCTGTGGTCACGCCCCTTAAAGGCGCAGGCGGAGGTTCCCTATCAGCTGGGGAGGAGGCTGGAGTGATGGAGGCGGGGTCGGGCGGGGCCGGGCGGGGCCGGGCGGGGCCGAGCGAAGGGAGCCAACCGGTGGGAATGTCCGTGAGGTCTCAATACTGCTCGCATTCTGGGAAGCCCTGTGGCCTGACTCCATCATCTGGGGCGGTGGCTGCTTCCTTCTTCTGCCCCGGGATTTAAACCTGGTCCAGACTCACAGCGCTGCCCCAGAGACCGCGGTGCAAGAAGCACGGGCTGATTCTGTAGGAACCCGAATTTCCAAACCGGCCTTCTGCTGACCGTAGCCGGCTTGGAGGCCTGTGGCCGGGCTTTCCTAGGCCGGGGCACCTTCTACGTTATCAGTTTCAGTTTGGGAAATTATTTGATAGGGAGAGAAGAGGCCTGAATGTCCTGCCCAGAAACGGAGCAGGCATTCTGCAGCTCTGCGTTCACCTTCTCCCCAGAAAGAGATGGAGAACACGTAGGAGCCTGGGAGATGCTATAACTCCCATAGCCAGCCCTAAATGGTCCTCCTTTCTCCCCATTTCCTATCTGAGTTTTGCTAACTGTGCTACGGTTAAATTAGTACATTTATAGTGGTTGAACTTGAGTTTGGGTGAGGCATTCTTATTTTCTTACTGGTCATTGCCACCGAATTAAAGAACACGTACCTTTGGTCATGCTTCCATGTTTAGTGCAGCCCTCCACTGTTTTATCTCCTAAATGTGCAGAGGTATGACTAGAATACATCACCCTTGAATTTCCTACGTGTTCTAGTTCTCCCAACAGGACAACAAAGTTGTTTTATCTGAAATGTCCTCTTAACAGAAATGCTGGCGTCTAACGCAGTACTGGTGTTGTTTGTGTTGATGCCCTTGCTGAGCAGGCCATACGTACTGAAACACCACCACAGCTTTAACTTGCACAAGGAAGACTTGTGAAAGCCCTGCAGGGTGTGTGTGTGTGTGTTTGCCCAAGTTCTACCTCCCACACAAAAACTGTCATTGATTTATGTGTCAATAGACCCTCTAAGGGATGCTAGACACCCATAGTTAATTAAGATACTAAGGATGTATTTATCCATTTTCAACAACTGTCTTGAGTATGTTACTTGGTATTTTATTTTTGGTTTGTTATTATTATTATTATTATTATTATTATTATTATTATTAAGACAGGGCCTCACTCTGTAGCCCAGGTTGTCCTTAAAATCTAAGCAGTTCTGTTACCTCCACCTCCCAAGTGCCTAGGAAAGAGGGAGCAAGCCATACTCAGCTACACTGAGGCCTGTTTTAAACAGGAAAGCCACTGTGAAGTCAGCTCTCAGTAAGGAAATAAAACACAAACCAGCAACTATATCAGGGAGCCTCAGGAAGCAATGCATGCTATTGAAAACAAGGTGATGAGATTGAGGGGAGGAGGAAACAATATATCTTGATTAATGCGCATACATTTGAAGAAAGGCATTGGGCAATTTTGTTATTGTGGGAGCAGTCTATAAAGCTCTTAGGCAAACCTAGATGAGGAAGCCTGTTACACATCAAGGCTACAGAATTAGTGCGATTCTCCTAGTTTCCAAACCTGCACACATTGTTACTGTGCTGAAAAAGCAAGCTTGACACAATAGTATTTGTAGATCTTAAACACAGCAAATACATATTAAAAATATGCTATAAAAAGTCTGTCAAGAAAACTCGGCCATAGTGCACACAGGGTTCTGCATCACACCTCCAGCAGTGCAACAGACAGGTATAAAACATGAAACCAGGTGGGACTGGAGGAGTGGCTCAGTGGCTAAGAGCACTTGCTGCTTTTGCAGAAGACCAGGTTTGGTTCCCAGAACCCATGGGATGGCTTACAACTATCTGTAATTGCATTTTAGGGACTCCAATGCCCTCTTTTGGCCTCGATGGTCATGAAGGTGGCACACACAGCTGGCCACATGGCACACATACATACATGCATGCCAAACTTCATACACATATGGTAAAAACAGAATCTTAAAAGAGAGAAACAGCTTTTCCTTTTCCTCTTCTGGGGATGGTGCTTAGAGGCACTCAGAAAGGTTCAGCGTTGATATACTGTTGTCGGCTTTCCTACAGTACAGCTGCTAACAAAACTGGGCTGTCTCAAACCCCTGGCAACAGGATTGTTTACCTTTATACCAAGAAGGTTGGGAAAGCACCTAATCCACATGCAGAGTGTGTGCCCAGACAGACTGAGAGGGGTTTGTGCTGTGAGACCCAAAGTCCTTATGAGATTGTCTAAGACAAGCATGTCAGCAGGGACAATGGTGACTCGGTGTGTGCCAAGTGTGTTTGTGACAGGATCAAATGGGCTTTCCTTACTGAGGAGCAGAAAATCATTGTGAAAACATTGAAGGCACAAGCACAGAGTCAGAAGGCAAAACAAATATTCAGCTTTTTTAAGCAATAAAAATCAAGGGTTGGAGAGGCTCAGTGGTTAAGAGCTATTCTTTCAGAGGTCCTGAGTTCAATTCCCAGCAACCACATGGTGGTTCACAACCATCTGTAATGGGATCTAATTCCCTCTTCTGGTGTGTCTGAAGACAGGAACAGTGTAATATTCATATAATAAAATATTTTAAAAAATAAAAATCAAGGCCTGGTCTATGGAAGAGAGAGAGAGAGAGAGAGAGAGAGAGAGAGAGAGAGAGAGAGAGAGAGAGAGAGAGAAGCCAGCAAGATGGCTTGTCAAGTTCAGGGCTTGAGTTCAACTTTTGACCACTAGCTCCCTTGTCAAATAGCTCAAAGCCACATGTAACTCCAGCTCAATGGATCTGACACCGTCTTCTGACTTCCAAGGACACCCACATACACATGTCTTACACACATACATGGCATGCACACACATATATGAATAATAAAAACAGCCAGGTGTGTGGCACACACCTTTAATACCAACCAACCCTCAAGAGCCAGAAGGCAGTGGGTAACTATGAATCTAAAGCCAGCTACTGTTACAGAGTTCTGGGCCAGCTAGGTCTACTTAGCAAGACCGTCTCTCAAAAAAGATATACAAAAGATAAAAATAGCTTTTAAAATGAAGTCAGAAGACACGTACAGGAGATGTTTTTCATAAAAGAAGCCTGCAGGACTGGAGGTCAGACGGGTCAGTGCTAGATGAGCAACCCGAGTGTCATCTTTCCCAACAGCCTTTCAGAGCTATCAGGCTGCTGGACTTTTATTAGTTTGCTTTTGAGACAGAGTCTCAGGTACCCAAGGCTGGCCTGGAATTCCTCTTATGGAGCTAACACAGACCTCGAGCTTCTAATCACGTCACACTGTCAACCCGTTGGACCTCTTCCAAAACTTACTCGAACCAAAAGGATCTTTCAATCTCATCCTTTTCAATTTCTCTGTAGTCTGTACCACAAAAGTCCTTGTCAGGAAACAGCCCGATGATTATTGTTTTTACTTTTAGCTTTATTTGATTATTAGATCATTACTGTTAGGTCCTTAGCCTACACATACTTGTCCAGAGTTTTGTTCCCTACTATACATTAACTAGGCCAAAGTACTCACTTATGGGGCCATGCTTCATGTGGCCTGTCAGTGCCCAAGTGCCCTTATACTGCATGGAGCCCTGGCTGTCCTAGATCTTGCTATATAATCCAGGCTAGCTCACAAGAGATCTGTCTGCTTCTGTCTCCCAAGTGCTGGGATTAAAGAAGACTGGCTCTTGCTATGTAGCCCATGCTGGCCTGGAATTCACCATCTTCCTGTCTCAGCCTAACTAGTAATGGGATCATAGGCATGCACCACCACAGCAAGCTTTACATTTTTAGTTTGTAAACTCTGCAAAGAATGGATTATAGAAATGTAAGAAGGGAAACAGTATTAAGCAACCTGTCCTTTGCTCTGATAGAACTAGAAT
This sequence comes from Micromys minutus, assembly GCF_963924665.1. Classification (NCBI taxonomy): domain Eukaryota; kingdom Metazoa; phylum Chordata; class Mammalia; order Rodentia; family Muridae; genus Micromys; species Micromys minutus. Next base: position 37,075,494 of record NC_137962.1, read on the forward strand.
GGGTTGGGGATGATGAGAGGGATTGTTAGTTTTAAGACAGGGTCTCACTATGAAGACCTACCCTCTATGTAGACCAAGATGTCCTCATATTCACCCAACCAGGCAAGATGTGCTCACCAATGCAATAGTGGTGTAGCTGTTCAGTAATAACCAACCATTCTTGTTTTTAGTTGGATTTGAGGCCTGTTCCACAGGAGGGAGTTCCTATCAGATACAGCAAACCTGGTCAAAAGACTGGAGAGGCTACTAACCCTAGTAGGAACACTGCTTGTTTTGCTAAAATGGAGAATGCTGTCTTCCAGCCATGACGCCAACAAAGGCTCAGGAGCTCTCATTACCTACACAGGGCTTGCAGAAATTTGGGTCGATCAACAACATTCCTTCCTGGGGGCTTCGCTCCAAGGATCTTTAGGGAGTTAATAGTAGCTGGATATGGGAGTGGCCTTTCTTCTGTGATCTTGCCCATGTTTCTGCAAATGACCCTGCACCCATGTTTCTGTTAAGTAGCCCTTTCAAACTTATTATTACACACACACAGACCCCCCCCTCGAAAACAAAACCCCCAACCCCCCTTAGGGGAAGATCAGTGAGAGGAGGAAGAAAGACAAATGAGCAAAATGGAGTGAGTCACACTTCATTATTACAGGCGGGAGAGACGGCTCAGCGGCTCAGCAGCAATAACACCGGCTCTTCCACATACCAGCATTCTATTCTCAGCACTGGGTGGCTTGTAACTGTCTGTGAATTCAGTTCTAGGGGCTCCTACGCCCCCTTCTGGCCTACACAGGCACTGGCCATACTGGTTGTATACAGACATACATTCAGGCAAAACACCCAAATACATAGTTTTTAAAAAGCATACACATGCGTGAAAGTATCGTAATAAAACTATTATGTATAATTATGTTGTTCATATTATTACAATACATAATTAATATATGCTAATAAAAAAACTTAAAAGACTGGGAAGATAGCTCAGATGGTTAAGAACACATGGTGGGTGTGGTAGCACACAACCATAATTCTAACACAGGGAGGCAGAGCAGAAGCAGGTGGATTTCTTTGAGTTCAAGGTCAGCCTGGTCTATATAGACAGTGCTGGAATAGCCAGGGTTGTATAGAGAGACCCCGTCTCAAAATAAAGTACTTTAAAAAGAGATTACAGGGGCAGGAGAGATGGCTCAGCGGTTAAGAGCACTGACTGCTTTTCCAGAGGTTCTGAGTTCAATACCCAGCAACCACATGGTGGCTCACAACCATCTGTAAAGGAACCCAATGTCCTCTTCTGGTCTGTCTGAAGACAGATATAATGTACTCACAATAAAATAAATAAATAAATCTTAAAAAAAAAGATTATGGTGTTACACTGGGCATGGCGAATTATATATGTAATTCAGCATTCAGGAAGTCTCATACCAGTCTAAACTAACTACACAGCAATATCTGCTCTCTAAATAATAACAAAAAATCAGAGTTGGTAAAAGGTTATGTTTATTTTCTGAGATGTGGCTAACTACATCACACTATTTTAAATAGTTGAACATGTCGGCGGGGCTTTGCATAAGGATGGGAAGCCGAATGTTTTAAAATTTTTAAAATTATTTTCAAATCGTGGGAGAGAGAGAGAGAGAGAGAGAGAGAGAGAGAGAGAGAGACTGCAAGTGTCCTCAGAGGCTAGCAGCATCTGATCTTCTGGAACAGGAGTTACAGGCAGTTGTGAGCTGCCCAGAGTAGATATTGGGAACCAAAGGGTCCATTACAAAAGCAGTGAGAGCTCTTAAAAAAAAAGACATTTATTTTATGTATATGAGTACACTGTAACTGTTTTCAGACACAGGGCATCAGATCCCATTACAACCCTTTGCTTATCTTTCTTACCTTTTCTAGTTGTAGACACAAGTCTTTTGTTTTAAGCACTACTTCCTTCCCTTTGGACTTTATTCTTTTTCCCCCTAGTTCCTGCTCTAGCCATATTTGGGATTTTAGGGAAAGATTTCAGTTGAGGAAGTGGAATAAAAATTCTAATTATCTTTCTAAGTGAATGAAAAAAGAAAAAAAAAAGAGGAAAAGGCATGACTGCTTTTTGGTATGGTGGAACAGAAAATTTATTGATAAAATGGAGAGCATTGGCAAAGGCAGAGACATCTGGGAGTGTCCAGAATGGGCATGGTCCGGAGCCAACGTGAGGAGGGGAGGGAGGGAAGAGAGATGGGAGGGCAGGGAACCAAAATGGCTGGGCTGTATAGAGAAGAGCAACAGTGGGAACGGCAGCCTGACTGACCCCTCGGCTGGAGAGTCGGGTAGAGGGTGGAGTATGCCAGCCATGCCCTGTGGCAGTGTTAGACATGACACATAGGCACCTCAGCTCTTTGTCTCAGGGTTTGAGTCTTAAAACTTAGGGCAACCAATGGCCTTTGTTAAGACAGGGCTTCTCTGGGTAGCCCTGGCTGTCCTGGTGCTCACTCTGTGGACTAGGCTGGCCTTGACTCAGAGATATGCCTGCCTCTGCCTTTGGGGTGCTGGGATTCAAAGTATGTACTGCCACCGCCTGCGCTCCTACACCTTTCTGATGCCTGAAGCTGAACCTTTGAAAGGTTCCACTTTGAGCCACACCCGGGAGATGAGAGAAGCCATACAAGAATCCATCTGACTACTCACCATCTGGAGCCAGGCATAAACATGGTACATGCATGAAGGCAAAGCATCCAGACATACAATTTAACTGTATTAAAAATAGATCTTGAAAGATGTGTGCCTCAATATTCAGCCTAAAGATTAATTTTTAGTTATGCCATCTGTGTGCAGGTGCCCTTGGAAGCCAGGAGATGATTAGATTCCTTGTAGCTGGAGTGACAGGAAGTTTTTGTAAGCCACCCAATGTGAGTACTGGGGATTCAACTTGGATATTCTGCAAGAGCAATCAATACCTGCTCTTTACTGCTGAGCTAAGCCATATCTCTGGTTGGCTTGCCTTGGATTTGGCCTTTGAAGTAGCTGGGATTAGAGGCAAGGAGCCACCCCCTGGCTAAGGTGTGCATGTATGATGTGTATGAACGGGGCCATATGTCATGGCTTGCCTGTGTATCTCAGAGAAGAACTTGCAGAGATTGCTTCATTCCCATCGCCATGTGGTTCTGAGTTCTGACCCGAGGTTCTCAGACTTAGATGGCATGTGCTTTCCGCTGCTGAGCTATCTCAATGGCTCCATTTCCTCTCACATTTGACTAATGTTCCATCGTGTAGCTGCTGTGTCTTGTGACCTTTTCATCTGTCAATGGATATCTGGGTTTTCCCAAATTTTTGGGTATTGCGAACAAAGTAGCTATGGATTTGAATAAGTATGTTCAGATTTTAAGTTATTTTCTTCCGGTCTTAAGTTAGGTGTTAGGTGCGTTCAGAACTGAAATTGCTAAGTATATGTTATTTACTCTTTTGAGAAACTGACAGACTTTTGTTATCAGCAGACTTTTTTTTTTCCCTCTAAGACTAGCTTTCGAGTAGCCAGTGCTGATCTTGAACTCCTGATGGTCTCTGTTCCTCCTAAGAGGTGTTGGGGTGGAGTCTGTTAGGAACCAGTCCTGTTCACTACACACTGTGGTCCTGACTGAAAGACTAGTTCTGGTCATCTAGTGGCCAGAAGATAATTAGTGTAGAGTAGTGAACCTGACTGGTTCCCAGGGTCTGCAAGGCAGCTTTCAACCACCTAACTCCAGTTTGAGGGGAATCCAACATCCTCTGTAACCTTCTTGGACACAAGACACACATGTACCTTACGTGAATACATGCAGGCAAATATTTATACACATAGGAAATAAGTAAATCTCAGGACTGGAGGGACAGCTCAGCAGCTAAGAGCACTGGCTACTCGCCCAGAGGTCCTGATTCTAATTCGTAGCAACCTCGTGGCATCTCATATAAGATTCAATGCCCTCTTCTGGCATGCAGGCATACATGCCAACAGAGCACACATATCCAGAAATACATAAAACAGATTAAAAAAAAAACCTAGAACATCTCTTAAAAACAATATAAGACCTATGAAGTGGAAACCTAAGGGTTTTCTGGAAAGTCTGTCGGATGCTGTTTTGCCGGGGCAAACACTCGAAGGAACGTTTAGCTGAAGCAGACACAGGTGAAAAGAATGTTCTGCTAAAGTAAGCATGTGAAAGGACACATGCTGAAGGATTCTTTGCTAACGACACACATGTATTTACCCCCTTACATTATTATTTAGTTGAGCTACATTTGTTGAGATTCCACAAAGAGAAATGCACCAAAAAACTTCTAGGGTGTGCTGCAGTTTCTTGCTGCTTCCAAGGACTCCAAGCTAATTGGCAGAGTGATGTCAGCTGAGGTAGATGCATGCACATGCTGCACATGCTTAGACAAGACCTGTGGAGGACACGTGATGTTTGGAGGGACATAAACAGGATTCAGTGGACAGTGATGGAGGCTGAGCTTGGCTGGCTTATAGAGAGCTAGCTGTGCAATACTTGTGGGTCTCAGGTCTTCTCTGATTTTTGCTTCCCTGGGAGAGGCACAGCTGAGAATTTCTCCTGGCATCCCTCAGGGTCCCTCCCACTGATTGCTGCAGAGGCCGAGGCCTGGCTGTCTCTGCCAGGTCACACCACTGCTGTTTGCTATCCTGACTCTACCGAACGGACAGCTGGTGCATCCGTGAAGAGCTTGCGAGTGGATTGAGCTGCCGCTGCCGACTTGTGAACTGAACTGCAGATTTCCAGATGACACAGACAGGAGTTCAAAGAACCTTTCTAAATAGGTTTACTTTCCCTGTATCTTTTCTACTACCTCTTGTGGGTGGTGAGCTACAAGGAAGGTTAAAGTGTTTAGGAACCATCACTAAAAAATAAGCCTTAAAAGAACCTAAAGTAGGTTGGAGGGATTGTTCAGTAGTTAAGAGCACTGACTGCTCTTCCAGAGGTGCTGAGTTCAAATCCCAGCAACCACATGGTGGCTCACGACCATCTGTAATGGGATCCCATGCCCTCTTCTGGTGTGTCTGAAGACAGCTACAGTGTACTTACACATAGTAAATAAATCAAATAAAACAAAGTCTTAAATTTCTGTAAAATTTTCTATTTTAACTTACATAATGCATTCTCTCTAAGTCCCATGTGCATAACCATGGGACTAAGTCTGTCCCACTGTGCTGCACACACATCTTCTGTAGGACATGGACATGGTGACAAGCTGCAGTCGCAGCGTTTGGGAAGTTGAGCTAGCGCAGTCTGGGGCTAGCATGGGATCCATGGCTGACAACGTTTCAGAAAAGGTGTCTTTTTTTTGTGTCAGGATATGAACAATATGAGAATGTTATCATAAATCTCTATCGAATGCATCTAAAAATTTTGAGACAAGGTTTCTCTCTATAGTACATAGTTCTGGAACTTGCTATTTACATCAGGCTGGCCTCAAACTCACCAAGATGCCCCAGTCTCCTCTGCCTCCCATGTACTTTTTTTTTCTTTTTAAATTATGTGTCTGTGTGTCCATGTAGGCCAGAGTGTCGGGTTACCTTGGAGCTGGAGGCACAGGTGACTGCTGGCTACCCTATGTACTTAAGGATCCACTGAGCCACCTCCGGCCTAAGTCTCAGATCTTTAAAGTTTTGAAAATTCACAAATTTACAAACTGATCCTACTTCCTCTCAAGAATCACTCTTCTAAGTTGTTCAGGGCAGTGGCCTTTAGGTCATGAGGGCTTAGGCTCTTGTCCCCCTCCAGAGTCAGGGTCCATATGGCTTGGAACTCAAAACTAGTGATTTTCCTGCCTCAGCAGTTCTCCCCTAGCCTGACTAGGGCTGCCAGGAGCCCTATGGGTCAGTTTTGTAGGGTCAGTCTTTTAACAGACTGGATCAAACCCACTGTCTTCTCCTCCCTTCAGACAATGATCTCACTGGATTTACTGTCGTCCTGCTATAGACCAGTTAATAGTCTGTAAAGCAGGATATTCTACATCTCAATCTATAAACTTTACTGCCTTAGTCATTTTTTGTTGTTGTTGCCGTGGTGAAATATTATGACTAAAAGCAACTTACAGAAAAAGTTTATTTTGTCTAACATTTCCAGACAAGGGTCCAAATAGTGGAGAGGGCAGGGTGGCAGGAAGCTGCTGGGAGAGAACAGGAAGTGGGTTAGGGCTAAAACCCTCACAGCCTGCTGCTAGAAACAATTCCTCCAGGACGGTTCCACCCCCTAAAGGTTCCACAACCACCCAAACAGCACCTTTAGCTGGAGACAGAGAGTTCAAATGCATGAGCCTATGGTGACAATTTTCACTGAAACCACCACATGGCTGAAATAAAAAAGACACACCATACTACTCTGTATTATTTTATAGTGTAGTTAAATTGACAGTAACAAATGCATTCCTCTTATTTGGGAATGAGAAATCCATTTTCATTGAATGGGGTCTTAAAAAGTAACAGGTTTTTGTCCAAACAGAACTTATATAATTGCACAAAAGTCATACAAAGCATTAAGAAATGTCGACCAAGATCATAGTTTCTGGGTTTGGTGGGCGCATGCCCTGGGAGGCCTGAAGTCCAGTGGTAACCCTAGACCCATACAATACTGATAGTCAAAGCTCCTCAGTGGCTACAGAAGAAGCCCACTTCCCATGTGGATTCTACTGTAGTGTTGCAAATCTACATGATGGCATCGTCACCCTTTTACCACCAGGAGCATCTGAAAACACTTCAGAAGAAGATCTGCCATGGTCTAAAACCACATAATCTGCTCAATTTGGGGCCTGAGATGCCACTTCAGGAAACTAAGAATAAAAACATTAGCTGGAATCAAAGGTGTGTGCCATCACCTCCTGGCTTAGTGGGTAATACCTCCATTTAGTCAGTGACAGCAGACGGTTCCAACTTGGCAGGACGACTGGGCACTGCTGTAAAACTTTCTACTTTGCAGTCTCTGTATTACCATTATTCTCATTTTTGGACCAGGGTCTTAATTTGTAGCCCAGGCTAGTCTTGAAATCTTAACAATCCCCCTGCTTCAGTCTTGTAAGTGCTATGGTTACAGGGGTGAACTACAATGCCTGGGTGCAATCTCTTTGTTACAGGAAACATGCACCAGATTCTGAAATAAGCTCATAAAACCATGTGACACTGGGTACCCAGATAGCACACCCTTCATTCAAATGGTTACACCAGTGATACAACCATCCCTGACCAATCCAGGGAAGAAAACTGAGCTGAGGATGTAGTTGAGAGGTACAGAGCTTATTTAGCATGTCTAAAGAAAGCATTCCTATATTTGATTCCAGCATCATAAAAAATTTAAAAAAAAGTTGCTGGCTGTGGTGGTAGTGGTGGTGCATGCCTTTAATCTCAGTACTTGGGAGGCCGAGGCAGGAGGATCTTTTTCAGTACGAGATCAGCCTGGTCTACACAGTGAATTTCAGGAGAGACCCTGTATCAAAACCCAAACCAAACCAAACCAAACCAGACCAGACCCCAAATGGCGAGCTAACAGGTAACAAGAGTTTAGGAGGAAAGACTGGAGCACACATGCACAAGGTACAGTAAGTCCCTCTGTGTACCTACTTGCTCAGTGAGTCTCACTGTATGTGCTGGGTGCACCAGTAATCCCAGCAAGACCAGCCTAGCCACACATTCGAGGCATCTCCATTGTTTTCTAGATGGTTCTAATAGTTACACTTGAAATGCATATTGGACCATGAACTAAATTCCCCAGAATTCCAGCAAAGCCATTCTAACCATTAGTAATAGCTCCAGAACTTGACTGTAATGTAAGCAGAGGTCGCTGTCCCCTCCAACTCTGCTATATACAAAAGCAACCCAGACTTCAGCTAGAAAGATGAGAACCACAGACAACTTCTTATGAAAGTCACTCCCAGGGAAGGTTGCTTTGGCACAGAAGCCAGGAGGGTGAGAAACCATGGTAACGGTTTTATTCTTCCGTTTTATTTTTAGAAAGGTTAGGTCTGAGGCCCAGCAGATGGATGGCACACAGAAAGGACAGACTCTGGGTGGGCAGCTTCACTGCTACAGCCCTCAAGAGAGATTGGTAAGACCCTGTGGATGAGCAGTCAGAGGGCCATTTGTGTCCTAATGTTTACTTCTCACACAACCTTTGTCCCCTGCTGGTTTCTAGGTATATTGTGAATTTTCTTAAGATGTGTCAGCCTCCTGAACTGCATGCAGACTGCTTGTTAATCTTCTAGCTTGTACTTCCATAACAGAAAAATGGGAGGTGGGGGCAGGTCCCACAAAACCCTTGAATTTATGTTGTAACAGTTGGCATGTTTTGTTTATCATGGGTCTACACATACTCAGATTTAAAAGAAGTTAACACACTAGCTCTTAGGGCTTCACTATCACATAAGCTGATTTTGTTTTGAGACAGGGTTTCTCTGTGTAGCTCTGGCTGTTCTAGAACTCGATCTGTAGATCAGGCTGGCTTTGAACTCAGAGATCTGCCTGCTTCAAGTGCTAAGGGACTATGCCTGGCTCACACAAGCTTTTGAATCTACTATTTGTATTAATCCGACCCTGACTTGCTCAGCTTGTGATCTGGGTTGTATGACTGAAGCTGATGCTGTTTAGGGAAAGAAACATGGCTTTGCCACACTGCCTTGCCAGCCACCCTAGAGTAAGAGGTAGACCCTAGGGTGCTCAGAACTACTGAGTGTATTCTATAGATTTAACGTTATGGTAGTACCTTTTGTTTTGTTAGATAGGGTCTCATTATATAGCCATGGGTGGCTTGTGACTTGTTATGTGGACCAGGCTGATCTGGGCCTTGACCTTATGACAGTATTCCTGACTCTGCTTTCAGAATGCTGAATTACAGGCACTATCTATCCACTATGCTCATACTGAGTTCATCATGCTTTTTATTTATTTATTTTTTAAATTAAAGGGAGATTTATTGGGAAGCTGCTCTCAGGCAATTTCACTGGTCCCAATAATTGAGGTGAGGGGAGTCACTATAGGGTGTGGGTGAGAAGAAGAGGAGGCATCACACTGATTTTGACAATACATGGTTGCAAGTGGCTACGTGGATCAATTCATTAAGAATTTATAAAGAGGGGCCTGGAGAGATGGCTCAGTGGTTAAGAGCACCAACTGCTCTTCCAAAGGTCCTGAGTTCAATTCCCAGCAACCACATGGTGGTTCACAGCCATCTGTAATGGGACCTGATGCCCTCTTCTAGTGTATTTGAAGACAGCTGCAGTGTACATAAAATAAATAATTTTTCAAAAATAATAATATAAAAAAAAAGAATCTATAAAGAACTGAATGGTGGTAGATAATGCTTTTAATCCCAACATTTAGGGAGGCAGAAAAGGGCAGATCTCTGAGTTTGAGGTCAACCTGGTCAACAAATCAAGTTCTAGGATAGCCAGAGCTACACAGAGAAACCTTGCAAATAAACAAACACACACCTACAAAGGTGAGCTGGGCACAGTGCAGGAAGATCAATAATTTGAGGCCAGCAATAATTGTATATTGAGCTTGAGGCCAGCCTGGGCAAATAAGATCCTGTCACAAAGCACAGCAATCTATAAAGGACCTGAGGCACATAGTGACAGTTTTGTCTAAGAAAAGAACCTAGGTTAGAGAGGAAGGTGGACATAAAAAAACAAAACAAAAAACAAACCTCCTTTAAATTGAAGAAAATAGAGCTCGAGGTCTGGATCTGTAAAGACAAAGATACTCTCCTTTCTCTTTCAGTCTCTTTCTTAGAAGAACCTGGACACTTTCCAGATCCTGTCCAATCAAATGGTGAGAAAGATCCAATACTCTCCTTGGCTGGCTGTGTTGCTGTATTTTGGCTGAATGGAAACATAGCAGGACACCTGTGTTCCCCGAGGCCTAAGAGATCCCAGTGGGTGTGGAGAACATGGACCAGAAGCCAGAGTCCATGGTAAGTAAGCATTGGCCACCCCAAACACCGATTGGTAGCTTTCAGCATAGGCCAAAACTTTGGTGAGAAGGTAAACATGCGGACCTCACACAAGCATCTTAGGATGTTAAGTGGATCTCAGAAGAAGTGCAGAAAGGGACGAAGAGTTTTCTGTTGAAATGTGTTAACCGGAATGCAGGGGTACATATAACCAAGCCCTTACTTTACATTCACATGTTAAACTTTATGGATCATTAACTTCCCAGAATTAATGTCACTAAATTTCTAGTAACAGATTATTCCAGAGTTCATGTTTCCAGATTTACATCTATGTGACATGAAAATGTCTTTGCTCATTTGGCTGTGCATTTCCCATGGAAGCTGCATCTAATCCCCCAGACACACCGACTACTCCCACAGGCAGGGATGCCAGTCTTGGACCTGGGTGCATGTGTGCTACAGTTGTGGTCAGGAAGTCCTGCTGCAGATCTGCTCAATGTCATTCACCTCTTTGGGACAATCTGCAGAAAGGATAAGAGGTGAGTCCTGAGTCACTACTACATCATCCTCAATCCGAACTCCAAGACCTCGAAACTTCTCTGGGGCTTCTTTGTCATCCTCTGGAATATAAATGCCTGAGAACAGAAAGGAGGGCTGTGATCAGTGACAGTAGCCAGTGGATCAGAAGCAAGTTCACCTGTTACAATCTCCTCATCTGTGCCCGATGGCTCTTTACTGTTCACAGAGCTCTGAGAATTAGATCAGCTACTGCACACAGTGGAGATGTGGACAGGAGCTCAGTCAGGCAGCTCTCATTAGCCAGGGTTACTACTGCTGTAGCCCCTTTTGTTCAGTGGACTATAGCCTGCATTCAACGGTGATAATACCAATCATAGTCTAGTGTTCAGGGAAGCCATTAATTTATAAATATGTTATATACAAGGAACCAGCAGATTATATAAATGTGTATTTTTCCTTGGCTAAAAATCCTCTGCAGAAGGGCTATTTAGTTGAAATAAAGTATGAAGTCAGCTGTGATGGCATACACCTGTACTTGGAAGGCTAAGGAGGGAGTATCAGTTTGGGCTAGATAACACATTTAAGACCAGCTTACAATAAACAGTTAAGTCCCAACTCAACCCCAAAAATGAATTAGAAAAAAGATAAAGTGTATTAAAACATATTTACAATATAGAGGTCACTATAAAGTTCTTTTTCGCCTCAAATGAGCTATAAGAAAAAAAGGTCTAAGTGTATAGACATTAAGGGACTTGGAGAGATGACTGAGCAGTTAAGAGCACTGACTGCTTTTCCAGAGGACTGGGTTCAATTCCCAGCACCCACATCACAACTGTCTGTGACTCCAGTTCTACGAGACCCAACACCTTCCTCTGGCCTCCACAGACACTGCACACATGTAGTGCACAGACATTCACTAAGGCAGAACACCTGTACACATAAACTAAAAAATAAAGATTAAGAAAAAGATTAATGTACATTTGGAAAAGTCTAGACATCCAGGAACTTTTCTAACAGTCTCATGTAGCTGAGGCTGGCTTTGAACTTTCAATCCTCTTTTGTGCTGGGATTACAGGCATGCACCACTATTTCTGGTTTCCAGATACTCTTCCTAAACCTCAAGTCAAACAGAATTCAGGACTTTGCACAGTAAAGAACTTCCAAACTAGCTGGTCATGTAGCTCACAGCTTTAATCCTAGAACTCTGGAGGCAGAGGAAGGCAGGCTTCTGAGTTTGAGGCCAGCCTGGTCTACAGAGTGAGTTCCAGAAAAAAACAAAGCAACATAGAAAGATTGTTTGGAAGAGCCAAAACCAGACAAACAAAAGAACCTGCAAACATCCTCAGATGCTCTTCAATAAAAAGCCTGGCAACTGTAGTGGCCATTGCTAACTGGAGCAGCATCCACTGCCACAGAGCAACACATGACTGACTGCTTCTTCACAGGACAGTAAAAGACATTTCTCAAACATAAGGCACCTAATTTTCAGACTTTGGATTCTGTTCTCATACCGCAAGCAGCGACATCTATAATAGTCAACTGCTGACCACCTTTGCTCCCACTGAGGTCACACTCCACTTTTCCACTCTGCCCAATAGGTGCTCACTTGAATAAGTAACTGTGGGAAGGAGGGAGGTGGGTAGTTCACTGTAGGTGGCAGGATGTTCCAACCCACCACTAACTGTGAGACTCTGGCTCTGGCAAAGGCAGGATTAAAAAAAGATTTATTTCTTAATATTGACTTACAGAAAGTATTTGCCATCTGTTGTTTATCCAAGGAGTCAAATTAAACAAACTGTGATGTTAAATAAGAAAGCTCTAGACAAACCTAAACATTTTATGTTACATAAATAAAAATAAGCAATGTACTCTTTGGGGTTAACCCATCCCTTACCTGGTTCAACTGTGATCACCATACCAGGCTGCAGAGGGAGTGAACGAGGAATGTCTGGAGTGTCATGGACATCCATCCCGAGGTAATGGCCAACATGATGAGGGCAGTATTTTCGAGCAGCCTAGAAGAGATGATTACCACAGCATCATCAGGGCAATGAGCTCTTACAGGAAAAATTAGCATGTATGAATCAGTGACATGTGATGTTAACTGTCCTTTTCTATGATTTATGTTTAACCTATCCTTGGACTAAAGCTTAAGAGACCCGACAAACTGCAACTTTTTAGTGTGTGTGGTGTGTGGTATGCCTGTGTGAACAGGCCCATGAATATGCCCATGGAGTGAGTTGAGGGTAGATGTCTTCTTCTACAGCTTCCCTTGATGTTTGATTGGTTGGTTGGTTGCCTCGTGTGGGTGTACATGCCTAATGTGTGTGTGGAGAAAAGAGCATAACCTGTTCTCTCCTCCTACCATGTAGGTTCTTGGGTCTGACCGCAGGCCATTAGGCTTGGTGGCATGTGACTTTATTCTTGGAACTATCTTGTCAACCATCCCCAACCCCAACTGTGTTTTTTAAAGACTTTTTGAGGGCTTAAAGCTCATTGGCTGGCTAATTAGGGGGTGAGCAAGACCCCAGAGGCTCCTTTGGTCTCTAGGTCCCAGTGCTGAGGCTATGGGAGCAGGCTGCTGTGCTCAGACTTTTTATTTATCTATGTGTACTCTGTATCTGTCGCATGGCTCAGAGACCTGAAGAGGGTATCAGATCCCTTGAAACCATAGTTACAGATGGTTTGAGCCTCTATGTGTGTACTGGGAACCTGAGTCCTCTGGAAAAACAGCCAGTGCTCCCAAACTCTGGGCCATCTATCTAGCCTCTACATCTACCTTTTTATGTGATGCTAGGGATCTGAACTCAGGTCCTCATGCTTGTTTTATAGGACACTTTACCCACTGAACCATGTCTGTGCACGGTGAACTGTTACTTCCTCAATGCACACTTACTATACTGCCTTCCACCCTACTGTCAAATGTATTATACACAGGCTAAGGAATCCCAGTAATAAGTGACAAAAGAGAATAATTTTGGGGCCACAGTATTGCTCAGTGGCATTTGCCTACCACACACAAGGTCTTCGATTTGATCTCTAGCAAAGAGGGTGGGGAGATTGCCTTTTTAGGGAAAAGAAGAACAGCAATGTTCTATTATCCTTACAATTAATGTCTTAAAAGGAAGATACAAAATATGAACACACACCTGGAATCCTAACTCTTGGTTTGTGAAGACAGAACAAGGAGTTCAAGGCAAGCCTGATTTACATGAAATATAATTTACATGATATATGCTCATATATCTCTCTTGGGTAGTCTACTCTAGATATCCTAAGTATCCCATGTCAAATAGAGTAGGCATAATTTTGTGTTTACTGGTGTGGATACTTCTATTAGTTAACTGGACATTTGTTGGCTTGCTTCAGGGGATTTATAACTTCTTTTCTTTCCTAATAGGAGTCCTGGAATCCTAAATTTGGAAATGGAGGGTGTCTAATGCTTGTGTGGCTCAGGGACTGCAACTATAATAGATACCATTACGTTTAGGTGTAGACAAACCCATTAAAATTATGGCTCTTGGGCATCTTGCTAAGTCTCAATACTGTAAATGAACTAATAAACAGCCCCCCCCCCCCCGGTCTGACCTCCAGGATCCCCGGGAAAGGATTAGGAGTTAACCTCTCCTTGTTTGTGTTCTTCCCTCCCTGCCTGCACTGACTTCATCTTGTTTCTGAGTACTGCACTGGCTCTACAGCAGGCAATGAGGTAGAATGTGCTGCCATCTTCTGGCAAAAATAAGCACTGACTCCCTTTGTTTTACTTCATGTTAGCTAAATTCCTTTTACAAAGAATTGCAAGACAGTGTTCAAGTCTAATAATTAGTTTTACTAAGCAGGGCAAAAATTGAGCAGCATGTTGTCGGCTCTTCTGAAGGACTGGGGTGCAGAGGGTGGTACCTTGAAGGCGCTTTCCTTGCTGGTCTTTATGATGCCCAGATCCTTAAGCTTCTGTCCCATCAGTGTCAGCATCATGCTGTACATGTTCTCCAAGCTTGTCCCAGGAGAGCACAGTGTCAAACAAGCTTTCTGGATTTCTAGAACAGCTTCATAGAGCTCTGCCTGAGGTGCGGTGAACCTAAGTGCAGGAAAACCAAGGAACATGAGCTGTGTATCCAGTAGTCAGGCCTGGCAGCAATATTTTATTGGCCAGCCATCTTGCTGGTCCTTCAATAGTTTCTTAAGGTGGAAGTTTAGACATTACTCATTTAAACATGTCTTTTTCTTTTAATTTCTTCCTGGTGCTGCAGCTCAACCCCAAAGCCTTGTGTACACTAGGCAAGTACTTACCATTTTCCTTTCCAGCTTAAATATTTAAAGTTATGAACTTCTCAACGGGGCATAGTGTTACAGGACCCAGCAATCCCAATATTCAGTAGGTAGGACTGTATCTTTTGAGTCCAGCCTGTGCTACACAGTGTGTTTGCAATAGCTTGGGTCATTTAGTGAGATCCTGCCCAAAAGAAAAGTTACACATTTTTGCTTCAGCTATAATCCCTAATATTTACATATAGCATTTCCATTACTATTCCATTGGAGATAAACTGTAATTTACTTCACTGATGTCTTTTTGTTATTTTGTTCTGTTTCTTTTCTAAGACAGGGTTTCTTTGTGTAGCCCAGGCCGTCCTGGAACTCATTATGTAGACCAGCACAGTGCTGGCTTCCAACTCAGATCAACCTGCCTCTGCCTCTGCCTCCCAAGTGCTAGGGTTAAAGAGGTGCATCACTATCATCTGGCTGCTGGTGTTTCTTTGAAGCATGAGTTATGCAGAACCCAATTACTAGCTTCTTATAATTTTTTAATTAGAACCTCAGAATATAGCCCAGGTTGGCCTTAAACTCTTTTTAAAAAATGTAGTCTAATGTGATTGCTGAGATACAAAGGACAGAGTAGTTAAGTGCAGTAACTGCAAAGCCATCATTCTAGCTCTGTATCACCCTGCTTCATTCAGTTTCCTGGGTCTTGGGGTTATAGAAGCATACTACCACGTCTGTCTCACATTCATGGTTTTCTGACTATTTGAGATTAAAAAAAAAAAAAGATTCTGCAGTCGTGAACTACCGAACAGGGGTCCTCTGGAAGAAAAGCAAGAACTCTTAATCACTGAGACACTCTACTATTTGGAGATTTTGAAATATATTTTGTTAGTGGACATGACAGCCCATGCCTTTAGTCGTAGCAGTCCAGAGGCAGAGGTAGGTAGATCTCTGAGTTTGAGGTCAGCCTGGTCTACAAAATGAGTTCTAGGACAGCCAGGGACACACAGAGAAGCCCTGTTTAGAAAAACAGATTTAGGTCCTGGCAAACAAACAAGAAATGTGGAGGAAATTCTTGAAGAAAGGGAGCTGGGAAAAGTTG
The DNA here is from genome assembly GCF_963924665.1 of Micromys minutus. Taxonomy (NCBI): domain Eukaryota; kingdom Metazoa; phylum Chordata; class Mammalia; order Rodentia; family Muridae; genus Micromys; species Micromys minutus. Next base: position 37,091,277 of record NC_137962.1, read on the forward strand.
TGGTTGTCCTGGAACTCACTGTGTAGTCTGGGCTGGCCTCAAACTCAAACTCTGCTCTGGATTGCTGGGATTAAAGACATGCACCATGTCCACCCAGCACAAAAGTCACTGTACACTGAAACAGCAACATTAACACAAACACAATAGACGTCAGGAGCAGTGCTTTCAGAAGAAAAGCAGCATCTTGATGGTAATGACAGTGGCTATGAGTGCACAGATCCCTACAGATGTCATTCCCAGAATGAAAGCAGTCAGCTCTGGCCCATCCTGTTCTCTGCCAGCGCAGGCTGATAGACAAAACTGGCTTCACACTGCAAAGCACTGAGGACTAGAAAGGGCCTGCCAGAGAGGGCCTGCTGGAGAGGGCTCAGCTTTTGCAGAGGACCTGAGTTTAGTTCCTAGCACTCATGTAAAGTAGTTAGAAAACAAAACAAAACAAAAAACAAACATCTAATACTAAATATATATATATATAACTAAATTTTAAAAAAATGAATAGCCTTAGTCTGAAAAACCCCCACTACATTTACCCACTTTCCTAATTTTAGAAGATTTACACGGGCTGGAGAGGAGAGGTGGCTCAGTGGTTGAGAGCACTGGCTGCTTTTCCAGACGACCTGGGTTTCATTCTCTGGTTTCTGAGGGCTGTGTCCATGTGGTACTAATGCATGCAAGCCGAACACACATATGCATAAATAAAAAATACATATGTTAACAAATTTAGAGTTTTTGCCTATAGTGGATATTCTTAAGTACTTTAGAGTTGTTTTTAATATTTTGTTAAAAATTTTATAATCATTATTTGTGATGTGTTAACCCATAAAGATATTTTATTACGTCTTGGATAAAGTTTGGAGTTAGAAGGAAAAAAGCAACAAAGAAAACCACAACTTGAGGCTGCAGAGCCCAACGGTTAACAGCACTTCTTTTCCAGACACTCTGAGTTCAGTTCCCAGCACCACATGGTGGCTCACAACCACCTGTCATGGGATCCGATGCCCTCTTCTGGTGTCTGAAGATAGCTATGGTGTACTCACATACATAAAATAAATACATCTTTTAAAAAAAGAAAGAAAACCACAACTAAATATACCAAAACAAAGCGCATATGGTTCATGTGTTAAGTCTTTCTATGTGCCTTACTATGATACAAAATGAAGAAAACAGCTAACCCTTCCCAAACAAAACAAACAAACAAATAATCAAAAACAGTACAAGAGCTTTTTAAAGACAGGAAACTTGACCTATAAAAGCCATCTGTCCCAGATACAGCCATACACCAACTCAAATCCCAAGATGCCATAGGGCACGTTACTGTGTAGAATCCCTACCTGCCATTGACGGGCCATGTTCGGGTGATGTCACTCACATAGCAGGAAGACTCACAACCTCCATCAAGAAGCACCATTTCACCATCCTGGAACAAAGAAAGACAGGGGAGGAGGTAGCAGTCTCCCAACTGGCAGCTGTTTCTGCATATCTAAATGTCTTTGGGGCACCAGAGAGATGGTTTCCGGCATCTGAGCACTCACTCTTGCCGAGGAGCTGGGTTTGGTTCCCAGCACCCACAAGGTTCCCAACCATCTCTAGGTCACTCCACTGTACAGTGGTGACAGGAGAAGAGTGCAAAGGCACGCGCATCTTAGTCTTTACAACATTTACTTAATCCTCTAGACCACGGCTTGTTCTACACCACTGAAACTACAATGGACAGAATGTAGCTGTGTGCCATTAGGACTGCTGTCCAAAAGGTGAATGCTTTACAATGTTGTCTAAAAGGTGAATAATTTCAAGCCAGGCATGTGGTGTACGCTATGCCATCCCTTGGGAGACTGAGGCAGGAGGATTGCTCCAAGTTTGAGGACAGTTTTAGGCTATACAAGAAAATTCTCAGCTAACCTGGGTTATGGAGTGAACACTACAATCCCGCTCCCAAACACTCTGAAGTATATACAGTTCAAAATCAAATTATATAAGTGTATATTAGTGGTAAAATAAAAAGAGAAACCAAGCCATGGGCTGGAATGTAGCTTGTAGAGTGCTTGCTAGGGTTCCATCTCCAGTCCATACAGAACTGGGTGATGGAATCCTCCTGTCGTCTGTTACCCTAGCACTAGAGAGGGAGAGGCACACAGGAAGGCTCAGGGTCATTTTTGCCTATGGGTTTAAGACCTGTAAGGAGTATATCAGATCTATTTCTAAAATACTACCACCATCATTCTCACCAACCAAACCACCAACCAAACAAAAGACAAAACAAAGACATGATCACCACCACAATAAACAAATACATGGAGAAAGAAGATCCCAAAGTAGGCTGAGTAAACTTACAAAGGCTCAAATGTCTCCTCAGGCAAGCTTACACACTACACTCTGGACAGGAACCGCCGGGCTCCACTCAGACCCTGCCTGTGTATATGGCTTGCTAATGTTTAGTGCTTATCTTTTTCACCCACTAAGCAAGCACACTAGTAACTGTTCTTACCTCATAGGGATATTCCAAGGACCAATGAATAATATTCATAAAACCATTTTAGAAGTAATAAAGTATTTTTTAATGGCACTCCATTTGCAAAGAGATACCAACTTTTCTACTGGGGAACCGGGACCTCTCCAGGAGCAGAACACAGGGGTGTTTTGGTGATTTACCTTGATGATCTGATTATTCTTCACATAGTGCAAAGTGTTGGAGCGATTACCGCCTGCAACCACAGGTGGGTAGGCTAAGATGTCTGCACCTCGGGCACGGCACTCAAATTCAAACTGTGAAAAACAATAAAGTATGACTCACAATTTTTGTGGACCTTTCCCAGCCCAGGCTGTCTACAAGCACTACAGCCGTGCGTACTGTAAGTCATTAGCGAAACCATGGCCATATCTAACTCAATGGTTTAGAGCATCAACCCCGTTTTTTTTGACTCTTACCTGCTGTGCTATATTCTAGTCTGTAAATACCCACTTATATCAATCTTGTTATCCCACATTACTACATAGATGTATATTTTGAGACAGAAGCTCATGTAGCCTAGGTTGACCTCAAACTTACACTATAGCTAAGGATGACTCTGAACTGATATATAATGGATATATTCCTTAAGTGCTGCAACTTGACACACACCAATATTATTTAATCTCCTGTAATTTAAACTTCCCCTGGTTTTCAAAGGAAGCCCAGAAGACAACAGAAAATCTGTAAAGAAGGCTGAGTTTAAATACACATATAAGGCTATTGTTATCAGTGAAACAACAAAATATAGTTTACTTTTTAACAATATTTCTAAATGGCTAATTTCAGTCTTGTAAATAAGTCACACCAACCAAAATGCTCTGGGTAGATGGAAAAGGATTTGTCACCTTTGGCACTCTCTGAAGGCTGAACCACTGACTCCACCCGGCACACGCACTCAGTATTGGTCTCTTTTTCACAGGGTTGAGTTTTTCTTCACTGGCTCTGCTCTGCACCTCTCTTCAATATGACATTACACACCTTACATGCATGATCAGTTCAATCAGCATTTGAGAAGGACATGCTATCATTTCTATGCCTGTCTGCAAGCCAACACACGCTACACGTAAGCCAGTGAATTCACTACAGGTTTGCCCCAGTGGGACCTTTCTCATTACTTGAAGCTCACCTTTGCATAAAGAAAGGCTTCGTCTACTGGAGCTTTACTGGCAAACATGGTCTCTATGAAAGCCTGCAAAGAGGGAGGGAAAAATGAATTCAGTGTCATTTTGGAGGTTGGAGTTCCGAATTTAGGTTTAATACTCAGCAAAACACACCCACACCTACAAACACTCACAGACATACACACTCAAACCAAACATATGTACACGTGTAATTGGAAACAATAAGGACAGAAATTATAGTTCTAAATCAACTCAGCTTTTATACAAAAACAACATAAAACCTGATGTTTATAGGAAGGTGTAGGATACCTGTCATTTGCCTCTCATCAAGCTCTTCAGGTTACAAAAATCTCAAGGCAGATACACCCAATATTATCTGAACTTAAAGGACTTACAAAGAGAAAGACTCAGTCAGTATTCATCATCAGACGACAAAACACTGGCTCTGAACATAATGTGGGAAGTGAAGAAGAAAACTTTGAGTCTAGACTTCTTGACTCAAACTCTGGCAAAGCACTCAAGAGCTCTTACAGATGTGTGTGTGAAAAGGCCTGGAGGCAGAGAATGAGCTCTCTAGGTCTAGAAGACACAGGAGCACTGTACTGTCTAGGTTGCTAATCAGTCTCTCAGGAAAGACAAAACTCAGTCAAAATTGTGGACATACTGCTGTGAAAGGGATAAAAATTAAAGTTAGGTTAAAGATCAAAATGAATGGTGGTACATTTCTTTTCTGAATATGTGGGTGATAAGCAGATAACATCTAAAATCCACCCCTCCTTTCAAAGAAAAAATGCAAAACTTACAGGCTCCTTCCTTCCAGTACTCACTGGGATAAAATAAGCCAACCCAACCGGTAAATATGAAACAACTTAATACTCACATGGCATTCACAACTCACTGCCTATACCAATATGGAAGGCTTACAATTCAGGAGACTAAGAATAGGATATATAAGGCCCCAGAACAAAACATCCAAGCCTCTGCAGTACTTGATAAAGTGCAGACTATGCAACAGAGAGAACAAGTTGATGGTGACTGGCATCCTATGTAACTTCTGCCTAATAAGATTTTCTCGTTATGATTTACCAGGGAGAGCCAATAACAATTTATATTCCTCAACTGGGTGGTGGCAGCACATGTTTTTAATCCCAGCACTCAAGCATCGGAGGCAGTCAGATCTCTTGAGTTTGAATCCAAACTGGTCATTCTAGGATATCCAGGACTACACAGAGAAACTGTCTCAAAAAATAAAATCCAGGCTGGAGAGATAGATGGCTTAGCAGTTAAGAGCACTAACTGCTCTTCCCGAGGTCCTGAGTTCAATTCCCAGCAACCACATGGTGGCTCACAGCCATCTATAATGAGATCTGACATCCTCTTCTGGTCTGTCTGAAGACAGCCACAGTGTACTCATACACATAAAAATAAATAAATATTTTTTAGAAATCCACTACTAACAAAAACCCAACAACAATAATAACAAAAACAATTTGTATTTCCAAACATATTTACAGAGTCACCTCAAGAATATATAGGGTAGTGGAGGTGCAGCTCAGTGGTAGATGTGATTAGCAAATTCATGAAGTCTTGGGTTCAATTTCTAGCAATCATCTTTTCAGGAAATAATTTTAAGAATAAATATTTTTTCCATATTGCCACAGTTCAGTGAGAGAGGACCTAGATTTAGCACAACTGGTGTCTTAAAAGTATTTTTTTTTTTCTTAATTTTTGTAATGCTCTGGCATCTGTGGCTGTCTGTGAGGGACTGCTCTTCCCAGGGTTATGCTAATACTTAGATATCTTAGACACAGCAACCACCTTGCCTTTGAGTGCCTTTTACCATGTAAACAAGCCAGTAATCAATCTTTTATCCTTCCTCACGTCCACCCCCAATTTGAGTCTTTTTACCAAACGTATGCAGTTCAAAACACTGTAACTTGCCCTAAATGATCCCAGGCAATGAGATAAGAAAACCAGAGTCCTTATCTGCAGCCCAAAGCCCACCCAAATTATTCATATTCTAATCCTAAGTCTGCCTTTCCTGCCCGAATATATACTTTCCTCTTGTTCCTTCTGCCTCCTGGAAGTTCAGGAGTGGGTAAGATCTCAATGCAAGAACAATGTGACCACTGAGCTAAAACAGAAGTTGCCTTTGCTGATAAAGGAACTAGTAAGGGCCCTAAAAGGTAAGGATCCTAACCACTCGGGTGAATGCTCACTTGGGTCACTGTCAACAGACATGCAAGTGGTGTAATAAGCAGAAGTGGACCATGAAGAAATGGACAAGGACCCCCTTCCAACAGTGATGTGTCTAGGTATGCTGCCCCAGGAGTGAGGGTAAACATGCTCCTTCTTGGTATTTACTGTTGTTGTAATCAATAGCAGTTGTTTGTATGAAGAAGAGTAAAAAGTGGGAAGGAAGGAAGGGTCCCATCCACATAGGTAACTGCTCTAGAGAAACCTTCATGGCAGTTCAGAGAGCTGCTGAAACTCATGAAAGAAACCCTCTGCCAAGGAACTCAAGGAGACTGGAAGCAACAAGGCTATGGCTTGTCTGATCTCAAGGTTATGGTATCAATGAAAGAAAGATCAGCACTGTGCTGATCTGATGTCTTGCACTGGGTCTTACCAGAGCACAAAGTGTTAATAAAAACTGCCCTGGTGGCCAATAGCAGTTCTATTTTTTCTGTATGGTGCTATCAGTGGAGTAGCTTGATAAAACTTCAGTGGGAAATTATGGGTTACAATTGATGAAATGCTTGACTGTAATAGCCATCGGAATCAAATGAAGTTGCTCAATTCAATTCTAACTAAAAAATAAAATAAGACAATGACCAGTGAGTTGACAGTAGGCAAAGGTGCCTGCCATGTAATCCCTCAAATTCATGTAAAGGGAGGAAAGAATGAATATCATAAATTGGCTTGTGATCCTCACTGTACACTGTAGCATGTGCACACAATAATAAAAAAATAAAGGGTCTCATGCATGGTTGCCTGATCATAAGTATCACAAAAGATACCAGAACCACAAATTTTCAAAAGGTCACTGCAACCTTATACAAAAAAAATACTCCTGTAAAACTTGTCTGTATAATCTGAGATTGGCACTAGCCTTGTTATTCATCCTTGGACAAGTATTATTGCTTCAAAATGTTTTGCAATCTTCCCTTTTGCCTTGAAAGTTTTTCCCTTGTCATAACCTTTGGATATACTCACAGCTTGCACATCTGTGCTATATGCTATTCTCAAATAAATAATACTACTCTTTGAGGACAGTTACGGAGGCTGACAAACATGTTACCAACCTTCTGTAGAGGTTAAACACAGACAACAAAGGCCAGGGAGATGGCTCAGTGGGTAAGATGCTGCCACTAAAACTAAGTACCTGACTTTGATCCTCACAGTCCACATGGTGGAAAGGGAAACTGAATCTCACTAATTGTCTTCATATGCACCATGGTATATCCATAGATAAATGTGGTCAAAGACAGAGGAAATAAGCTGGGCAGTGGTGCACACCTTTAACCCATGAAAATGAAGAGTTTGAGTTTTATAATCTAACAAAGAAATATTTTTAATAGCAGCCATACCTCTGATGTCAGCTTCCCAGCAATTTGCATTCTCTCAATTTCTGCAGGAGACTTAACTAGCCGTAGGCGCTGTATCAGCTGCTGGACACTCCGAACCTTGTTCTTGCTCCTGGATTTGGCTTCAGTTAGAGGCTGCATGTAGTCAGAGTGAAGTTGTACATGAGAAGGCTTCATCCAGTCATACCAAACCATGTTCGTCTCAGCTGAAAACGGAAATCCCAAAATAAGTTTAAAAACAACAGAGGCTGAAGGCCCACTTTAATGGTAGAACGCATCGGAATAGGGAATATCTCAGCGGTGGACTCCTGCCTAGCACACACAAGTCCCTGATTCTTTCAAAAATGAAACACAAATGCGTGAAAAAAAAGATATATTGAGCAAGACAAAACTAAAAAAATCTATTGTGTAGAATCCTAAAGGTTCGAGTGATACTTTCTCAAGACAGAAGCATCTGATGGGTCTGGCATAAATCATTGGAAAGGTCATTCTCTGAACACGATGCGACACTTTGAAATATAGACAGCTTTCTACTACAAAATGTTAGTGTTCTTATGAAAGTGACAGATGGGCCTAAAGCTTTATTATAGTCAAAATTAATGTTTTTTTTTTTTTTTTTTTTAACTTTTAAAGAATAAACACAGCAGTTGTTCTTTACCTCCACAGCTGATTTCTGCCCTCCTGCATTACTGGGCATAAAAATGAGTGCGATCTGCTTAATCACTTGTATAAGACGGCCTAGAGATAAGCTAGCAAAGTGCTTCCAGTTTGTATCTGTCATTTGGTTTGCTGTAAGATCTAAAAGGGTGGTGCATTTGTCTTCAAGACTGGGCTCTAAGACTGTTCTTAACCTTCCTAATGCTGAGACCTGTGGTCATCTCAACTATAAAGTTATTTTAATAGCTACTTCATAACCATAGTTTTGCTAGTTATGAATCTTTATATAAACATCTGATAATGCAGGATATCTGATGTGCAAACTGCAAAGGAGTCAGGAGCCATAGGCTGAGAGCCACTGTTCTAAGGCTCATATTGAAAATGATGTACACTACTCAGCAGTTTGTATATAACTCATCTTTTTGCTAATAGTGGACCAAGAATGACATTCTTCACTAAATCTGTAGGGTTGTATGATTAAAAAGTGTATTGGGACACAACAGGAGAAGAATTGAGGAAACTTGGACTGGGTATGCATTATGATGCTACAGGCCAAACATTTTAAAAATAATAATGTCAGGGCTGGAGAGATGACTCAGTGGTTAAGAGCACTGACTGCTCTTCCAGAGATCCTGAGTTCAATTCCCAGCAACCACATGGTGGCTCACAACTCACAATGGGATCTGATGCCCTCTTCTGGTGTGTGTGAAGACAGCTACAGAGTACTCATATATAAAATAAATAAATCTTTTTTTAAAATGTCATTAAATATATAGTACATAGAAAATAATTATAATAGTATATGTCCTAATTATCTCAAAATAAATAATATGTATTACTTATATTCAGCATAAGAAATCAAAGCACCACATGGGTTGGTTTTGTATGACAGTGCTGGGGTTGGAACCTGAAACCTGGTACATGCCAGGCAGATGATATACTATAAAATAAAACTCCAATGCAGATTTTTAAAAACACTTGAAAATAAGTTTATTAGACTCATTAATACTTTCCAGTATCTAGCACTTTTACCTATCACACTACTAACATTAGATTAATGGGTCAGTCAGGCATGGTGGCATTTGGGCAGCACCTTTAATCCCACAGGCGGCGGGGGGGGGGGGTGGTGTCTCTGTGAGTCTCAGGACAGCTGGGGCTATGTAGAACCCTGTCTTGGAAAGAAAAAAAGTAGATTTAAGCTGGGCTGGGCATGCCTTTAGTCTCAGCACATGGGAAGCCGAGAAAAGTATATCTCTGTGAATTCCACGCCAGCTAGAGCTACAGTGAGACTGTGTCAAAACAAGCGAGATAGCAAAAGACCCAAGCAAACAAAAAGGATACTGAAGGCGATTGGCTGACAACTTTAGCTACACCACAGGAACTGTGCGACAGTCAGAGCCAACTCCATAAAGCTGCCCTCTGACATCCACCATGCTGTGGCCTATCTGTCCCTCCATATCACACACCCATGCATGCACTTAAAAACAAACTTTAAAGAAATGATGTGTGTGTGGATAAGAAAAGTGGATAAGACAGTGAATAAGAAAAGTCCTCTGAAGAAACACATGGACTATGAGGATTTAACTATAAATGGTTAAATAAATTTAAAAAGTGTAGGACTATTTTGACTGTGTGTGTGTACCACGTTTGTGCCTGCAGAGACCAGGAGAGGGCAGCATATTCCCAGGGATTGGAGTTAGGATGGTTTTGAGCCACCATGAGGGCAACTTTTGATTAAAGACATGCCAAGCCCACCTTTTATCAATGGGTGAAAGAAAACCAAACCCAGGTCCTCTGGAAGATCAACCACTGAGTCACTTCTCCAGCCTCAGGTTAATTTTGACTGCCAAAGTCAACAAAGGCAGCAACTTATATAAGAAATTCAAAAGCCAGAAAGAAAATGGTTTTGAGCTCAACATTTCTGTGGATTCCTTTAGCCACAGCTCCAAGATAGGTCTCACTTAACCCAGGCTAATCTTAAACTTTTACATATGTTCATGTCTCAGGCACCCTGAGTGCCGGGATACAACATGTACCACCACATTTAGCAATAGTTCTGTTTTCTACAATGGACACGTCTCTTCATGATACCCAAAGAAATGCTACAGGAAAATTATTTTTGAAAGTAACAATTATAGGTCAAGGTAGTACTTGGCCTATAGTTTGGCTTTACTAGCATTACCTCTCAGTTTTGGTAGCAGGTGCTGAAATTCTTCCAGAGGGTAGGCTTCATCCACTCCAGTTAAGGCTATTGCTCCATCTGTGCCAGATCGAGGGCCATCCCACAATTCTCGAGCAGGATCTCTCCGAGGCACAAAAAGCATGGCCTTATGGGATGGTAACTGCTTCCCAGAGAAGCTCTGAAGGACCAGGATGCTATCAGGCTCTTGGAATCCACAGAGATACAGGAAGTTGTTGTCCTGATGGAATGTGTAGGGGATGTCGTTGCTCATATAGTATGTAGGGTTAGAGAGCACCACCACTGTGTGGTCTGTCCCACTGTGCCCTTGTGCTTCTTTGTGGACCAGACTCATAAGTTTATGTCTTCGAAGTGCATATTCCACCTGAGACAGGCCTGGTGTCACCTCCCCTAGAAATGGCAAGAAAAAAAGGTCAATTGATGTTTGAATGGCTCTACTGCTGAGTATCTGAAGTCCTGTAAAATGAACTGTTAGATGGAGACATACATAATCATTTCTTTAATTGATGATATAGTACACAAGGAGTTAAGATAATCCGGGCTTTTATTTCTCTGCAATACTGTAGTCAAATGTGATTACATTGGAAAAATGTGATTATGACCTCCTAGGATTTAGTAAAGATCTTAGGTTCCTTCTTTCATTCATCTAATCAAGTATTATTTAAAAAATATTTGATTTATTTTTCCTGTTTGGGTGTTTGTATGCTTGTATGTATGTCTATATACTATGTGTGTGCTGGAACTCTACAAGGCTAGAAGAAGCTGTTAGGTCCTCTGGAGCTGTAATTACAGATGGTTGTGAGCCACCAAGTGGTGGTGGTAACTAAACCTGGATCCTCTGCAAGAGCAGCAAGTGTTCTTAGCTGCTGAACTACTTCTTCAGGCTCTTATAGAGCATTATTATATGGTAGGAACTGCTAAGCATATAGTCAAAGTTTCCCTGAAATTGCAATATATTAAATACATTTTGTTACATTGTTTCTATATGACTTCCCTGTAAAATGAATGCAACATATTACCAAGGTACAGAATAATTGAATATAGTAAAGAATTTTCTGCACTTTCAAGATCTTAAAAAAAAAAAAATCTCAGCCAGGTGGTGGTTGTGCACACCTTTAATCCCAGCACTCAGGTGGCAGGTAGATCTCTAAGTTTGAGGCCAACCTGGTCTATAAAGTGAGTTCAAGATCTTCCATATGAAACCCTGTCTTAAAAACTAAAACTAAGCCAAACCAACCAAACAAACAAACCAAAACAAACCCAAACAAACCAAAACACAAACCAAAAACCCCCACAGCCAACCAAAGAATCTCCTCTGAATTCCTAAGGTATACTATATCTTTCTAGCAAGAGCTGTCACCCTTTATCTTGTATTTACAGTGATCTGAGCATATCCACTAAAAATCCACAGTAATACTATCCATTTTTTGAGGCTGCTGTGAAAATCAAATATAGCATGTAGTTCCTTTTTCCTCTTTAAATTTGGAATTATATTCATTTATTCATTCATTAATTTACTGTGAGAGGGTAGACATTTACATGACACAGCATGCATGCTGGTCCCAGAGACTGTTTAGGTTTTAGGCCTTTTTAGATTATTATCATTTATTTTATTTTACTTTGAGACAGGGTTTCTCTGTGTAGCCCTGGCTGTCTGGGAACTCCCTCTGTAGAGCTGGGTGGCCTCAAATTCAGAGATCCACCTTTGAGTGCTGAGATTACAAGTGTTTTGCCATCACTGCTAGGCTTATTTTATTTCTTTTGTATGAGTGTTTTTTTTAAAACATGTTTGTATGTAAATCATGTCTGGTGCTCAAAGAGGCCAGAGGGCATCAGATCTCCTGGAACTACAATTATGAATGGTTCAAAGCCTCCATCCAGATCCTCTGAAGGAGCAAAATGTGTTCTAAAATGCGGAGCCATAAGTCCAGCCTCTCCCCAGCCCCATATGCATGGTTTTTAAGAATAAAACCCCAGGGAATCTTTTGAAAGCTATAGACTCTTGCTTTTCTCTAAACTGCACATGGGTAGATACAAACTTCTGACATAAAAGTTCAAAGGGCTAGATTTCCCCTCTGTCTCTTTCAACTCAACTGAAAGCTATTGAAAAGGGCTATGTGTTGATGCCTGGGTGAACCTTTAGGAAATAAAAACTGCCTACTTTCAGTCTATATTCTAGAGCAAGAAACAAAACAAAACAAAACAAAAAAACCCAATGAAACAACCATTGAGGGCTAATGAGATGGCTCAGTGGTCAAGAGAGAACACTCTCTTGTAGAAGACTTGTTAGGTTCCCAGCTCCCTATGACAGATGGCTCACAACTGCCCATAATTCTAGCTCACGGGGCTTCAATACCTCTGGCATCCAAAGATGAACTCATTGAAATATATCCACACAACTAAAAAATAAAAACTTAAAAATTAAGAGAGAGCAATTTACCAAAGCATATCCCTTCAACCTTCACTTGCTGCTGCCAATATCCTTGCCTGAGAAAGAAACAGATTCCATGTTCAAGAGCACTCAACCTACAGCATACCAAGGACATGGCAAGTGTTCTGCCGACATTTCTACCCCAAGGAAACTGGAATCTGCTTGTTATATCCCTGTATGTTTCTATCCATACTTCTTTTCTGTTCTCCTTGATGATCTATGAAGAAGACTTCTGCTGCTTGTGAACATGGCAAAAGTATACTGCAAGAGGCTCTGTGTCTTTACAGATTCTTGTATATTCTTTGGACCACCAGTCATCCCTGCTAAATCCACATTGCAGACTTTCAACCTCTATTCACTCATGAACTCTGCTATCTGGCAACTTTCCAATAATATGAAACACCTGAAGTTTCTTGCATGCCCACTGCACGTACAGCACTAACTACCCTGTATCAACTCACTTAATTCATACAATAACTAATGCACTATTAATTCTCCCACCAGTGGCCAATTTCCAGGTGTAATTATGCAAAGACAACTATGGATCAGTGCTGTGTGAAAAGGCACAGAATAAAACCAAACATATAATTTTAGAAAAGAAGCAAACTTCTCTTTATAGCACTCTATTGGGAGTGAGATTAGAACACACGAAAATCTCTGTTGAACCTGCTCCTGTCCTACTTAAATTCTAAGGAGTATATGCTTTGATAATTAATATTATATAGAGAAAAATTAAGCAATAAAGGAAAACTTTGGGCTTGGCATGGTGGTACATAGCTTTCTCAAGACCTGGTAGGCAGAGGTAGGAGATCTGATCTTTGTGAGTTCTAGACCAGTCCAGCCCACAGTGAGATTGTATCAGATATAAATAGATAAACAAATAAACAAATAAATAAATAAAAGAAAGATAATGGGAAGATGTTTCAAGCATGAGGACCTGACTTTGGCTCCTCAGTGTCTATGTAAAGATGAGCAAGTTGGTACACACATAATCCTAGAGCTGGAAAGGAAGACAGATCCTGGAGACTTGATGGCCATCTAGTCTAACTGAACTAACCAGCTCCAGGTCTACTGAGACCTCCATCTCCAAAAATAGGGCGGAGAGTACTAAAGCAAATGCCTGATGCTGATCTCTGGCCTCTATAAGCATCCCTGACTGTGTATATGTGTGTATGGTCTATGACATCACTGGCATTAATGGACCCATATTTCTGGACAAACCCCACACTCATAAGCATTTTTAGAATTCGCTTTCTGCTGCTGTGATAAACATCACTGCATTTGCATCCTAGTAGTTTTATGTCCTGTGTACCACTGTTTTCCCCCTGCCTTTGTCATAGTTCCCAGAGTATTCTAGTAATCAGAGGAGGACCTTGGAAGTTCTCTTTGTAACTATGTTCAGCATATGTAACTCAATTGTTTGTGCTCTACTTTGGAACTGTCTAATTGCACTTACTTGTATAGAACTAAGTACAGCAAATCCTGCAGTGTGCATTCTATTAATAAAATATATTTAGGCCAGGCATGGTGACACATATCTTTGATCCAGCACTTGGGAGGCAGATGCACATAAAACTGTAGTTCAAGGATAGCCTGGTCTATGTAGTTATGTGCCAAGACAACCAGGAGCTAGTTACACAGTGAGATCCTGTCTCAAAACATAAAACAAACAAACAAAAAACCCCCCAAAACCTTAAGTTAAAAATATGAATAATAAAAATTTTGCTCACTCTTCTTGATAATCAAAAGTCACCCTGATACAAAGTCAAAAATGATTTCATTATTGTTTTCTATAAAACTTGGATTTGACTAGGTTGTGATGAATTTTCTGTAATTTGACATGTTCCACACACTATATACACTAACCTCTACCCTGAATAGATGTTTTGCCAAAAAATTTTGAAATGTTCTGCTACATTCTACACAACCAAAAACCCTTGGAACTCTCCTAGCCTTGCAGTTTTGGGGGCTATATAAGCCCCACTTTTTCCTATGTTCAACGCTATTTTTCTTAACCCTTTAGAGCCCTGTCCAACAGAAAATAAAGCTTGCTTAACTTGTCCAAGAATTTGAGTAATGGTCTTTACTCTCCTTCAGTTGGATTAAACAAAGAACTCATCCCTACTTCTTTACCTTCTGAGATGGAGCCTCCCAAGTCTCCTAGAACCATTGGATAGAAATCTGAACTTTGCACCAGAGCTAATGCACAGCTTAACTCTCTAGTAACTATTCATGTTAAATTTGCCATTGTTACTCAACATTGGAAATGTTCTAGTTATCCAAGCAGCACATGTGTGTAGGTGCATGTGTACATGTATGTGTGTATGAAGGCAAATAAGGTTTGAGGAGCAAAGTGACAGCTCATTGCATCAGGGAGGTCTGAGAATGGGTTGTCCTGCTGATCTAGTTCCATAAAAGCAGAGACTAGTTATAATTTTAACTCCTAATTCTGCTGCCTTCATTGCTAAGAGCTGGGATTACAGGCATGTATTACCACACTCAGTTTTCAGGGTTCTAGGGACTGAAACCAGGTTCTTAGGCATGCTAGGCAAGTGTTCTACCAACTGAGCTATAGCCCCAGCCTCATTTAAAGCATTAATTTATGAAATCTAGTTTCATGAGAATGATTGTTTTAAAGTCTTTAAAATATTGGTTATATTTTTCCAAGTCTAGTAACTATCAGCAGTTTGGAATGATCATTAGCAAAGTGCCTTCAAACTTCCAAAATTTCAAAGCAGTAAAGTAATAAATCATAAGAAAAACTTACATAGGAAAGGTGCCTTTTCATCTGTTGGGGAGAGTGGAAAGCATGTAAAGAATGAACTTTGTACTCTATTAGTAAGCTTGGCAGTTCTTGATCACAGAATCAACAGTTCATCTGGCCTGGATTTCTTCTGATAAAACTGTTATTTCTAGGTAGGCATTCTGGCACTTTGTGAAACTGTAAATGATTAGGGATTAAAGTTTTATCTTGTGGAATCAATTAAAGACAGAGGGGCCAATCAGAACACTAGAAGTCTCACAGTCAATTCTAAACTGTAGCCAAGAAGGAAGTTCCTTCAAGACATTTAAGGATGGGCCTGTTAGGACAGCAAGAAGATTGTTCTTCATGTTTTGTTAGCCAAGCAGAAAACCCAGAGAGAAAAGAGCAATGAAGACTGAAAATGGCTGAAAAAATGCAGATTTTTGCTGTACTCTAGGTATGTAGTTTAATTATTTCCCCAAACTAACTAGACTGATATTTTAAAGTGGTCTATTATGAAAAGAATTGGTTAATATTAGGTAACTAATTTAATACTAGTTTTTACTGTATACAAAGTAGTTCATGAACTGATTCACAGGTAGAAAAGAGAAATTATTTTGTTTCCTTTGTAATGTGAGACATGAGCTTCTGAAAAATAAAATAATAACCAAGTAGACTTCATTTGTATGTATTGAGCAAAACAAGAGACAGAAAGGGCACATACCATACAATTTACTTATAGGGCAACATAAACAGGCATTTTGATCTTAAAACCTGAGGGATGGTTTTGTATGGGTGTAGGGGATCACCACAGCAGGGCATGAGGGAACTGTTTAGAGAACTGAATGTGTGTGTCTGTCTGTCTGCCACAGTACATATGAAGAGGTCAGAGGCCTCTGGGTTTCTGTCTTCACCTGCCATCTTGTTTGAGACAGGGTCTCCTGTTTGTTGCTGCTAGGCTAGTTGGCCCATGAACTGTGGCAACACATGTAAAGTACTGTCTCTGGCTGTTTACATGTGTTCTCGGTATTCAAACTCAGGGCCACAGCAAGCACTTTTACCCATTAAGCCATCTCCCCCGCCCCAGGTTGGCCTCAAACTTATGTGTTGTTGAGGACCTTGAAGATCTGAGCCTCTTGAATACAAATTTTAAAAGGTTCTATGTATTGACCAAGTTCTAGGTTGCACTCATGGCTTTCTTTGCCAGAACATACTAAATTGTAGATTTGTACAACTCTCTGGACATATATCTTATCTGACTAAAACCATGCCCTCTAAATTTTTATAAGAAGGAAGACATCTTTCAGGGCTGGGGATAGAATTCAGCTTAGAATGTTTCCTTAACATGAACTAAGGTATACTGTTACACCACAGTATACCATCCCCAAAACAGCAACAACAAAAACACTTAAAAATAAATAAACCAACACCCCCAAATTCAACTGCATTTCTTTTTATGTAGCAAGAGAGACTGAAACTATTTCTAGATTAGTATTTGTCTTAAGTGTTATATACTAATGCATGGTATAAAATTTGGGATGGGAATATAGCTCAGTGGTAGAGCACGTGGCTAGTATAAGCATGCATAATGCCCCATAGGCAATTCCTCAGTACCACCACGAAAGAAAAAGAGAGGAGGAGGGAAATTTTGGTGTGTTGGAATCTTAGTTTAGCAAATCAGTGACTTGGGAAGAGCTTTAGTTTCCTCATCTATAAAACAAAAAAATAGAGGCTAGAGAGATGGCTCAGTGGTTTTGAGCACTGGCTGCTCTTCCAGAGGTTCTGAGTTCAAATCCCAGCAAACATATTGTGGCTTACAATCATCTTTAATGAAATCTGATGCTTTTTGTGGTGTGCATGAAGACAGAGTACTCATGTACATAAAATAAATAAACAGAACCAAATAATAAATAGGTACTTTACAAAGTTGTCAGGAGGAAAAAAAATGCTGCCAAAATACAACAGCAAACACAATATAAGTACAAGCTATAATTATTATCAAAAATTAAGCTACAATTAGCAATTGCTAGCTGTGTGCCATACAAGTGATACCAGCACCTAGAAGATTGAGAAAGGAGAAACCTTTTGAGGTTAACCTGGACTACACAATGAATGCCTATCTTAAACTCAAAAACTGACGGTAGAGCCAGGCATGTGTGGTTCTGTATTTCCAGAACTTAGAGGTAGCAGGATTTAGAGAATAAGGTTATCTTTATGCTACATAGCAAGTTCAAAGCCATTTAGCCTATATAAAACCCAACCCAAACCAAACCAAAAAAACACTACACTTGAGAGATTGTTATTGTGGTAATGCAATTGCTGGTAGGATTTTGGAAGAGGAAAACTGACATGGACAATCACTATTCATATCCAAGTAATTATGTGCACAGAAGTCTCAGGTCTTGGTTTTTTCATCCAACAGCTACAAGTCAGAAATGACCATTTAGGGTTGTGCTGGTCAGGTCTTCCCTGCTCCCCCAACATAACAGAAGTCATAGTCATCTGGAAAGAGAGAACTTCAACTGAGAAAATGCCTCCATAAGGTTGATGTATAGGGCTGGAGAGTTGACTCAGAAATTGAAAGCATTTGTTGCTCCTTTGGAGGGTCCAGTTTGATCCCTAGCACTTACATGGCAGCTTATAACCATATGTAACTCCAGTTTTGGGACCACAGAAGTAAATAAACAAATAAATGATAAAAAATAAAATCAAATTGAATTTTTTTTTTTTTTACAATTCAACTCTAGTTGGCAGTGCACAGAATTCCAGATGATAGTTATAATATAAAGGTGAACCAAAACTGAGTCAACATGAATTAGACATACAGGTAAAAAGCTATAAAAGTAAAGAACATATGCAGCAGATAATCTTTGTTCAGAGCTCAGAGGTGAAGGCTATTGCTCAGCGAAAAACACATGTATAGTCTTTATGAAGTTTTGGGTCTAGTTTCCAGGAAACCTCCAATTCCAGGGGATCTTCTGACATCTAGACATCAGGTATACATGTAGAGTATGTGTGTGAATGAGTATATACAAGCACACACATGCACTAGCACACAGACACACACACAGACACATACACACACACACACACAGGCAAAGCACTCATGCACATAATGTAAAATAAGTCTAACAACAACAAAACAAGTTGAGATGGGGCTGGAGAGATGGCTCAGGGGTTAAGAGCACTGACTGCTCTTTCAGAGGCCCTGAGTTCAATTCCCAGCAACCACATGGTGGCTCACAACCATCTGTAATGAGATCTGATGCCTTTTTCTGGTGTGTCTGAAGACAGCTACAGTGTACTCATATAAATTAAAAAAAAAAAAATTAAAGGAAATTTTTATGTTCTGTGTGATCAGCACTAAGACTAAACACTGATGTTTTGTTTCAGGTTGTTTTTAATACTTTTTTCAGAGCGATATTCAGATTTGTGATAAAGGCAAAAATAAAAGTTATGTACAGAGTTAGAAAGCAGTGATTTAGATATGAAGTCAATCATCTTTGTAGGATTGTGATGTTCAAAGTCTGGGAAATGCAGCTTACCACAAAGTATTTCACCACAAGAAATCAATCATTTCAAAGCTGGTAAAACTTAAGAATCAATTCAACCTTTTCTTATTCCTTTAAACAGAAACTACAAGTAGGTTGATAGGGTTAAAAAAATGTAGTATCAACTGGACTACTATTTTGCTTACCTTACAGCTTTGAAAAACTCTGATTTCTTGTGTGTTTCAGTGGTGAGCTGCATTTCCTGAGTGTCAGCAGACTTCCCAGCAGGAATTCCAGTCTGATGAC
Organism: Micromys minutus; assembly: GCF_963924665.1. NCBI lineage: Eukaryota > Metazoa > Chordata > Mammalia > Rodentia > Muridae > Micromys > Micromys minutus. The sequence continues at coordinate 37,110,322 of NC_137962.1, forward strand.
GAATCAGCCAAAGGAAGTCCTCACTGAGAGACACACTGGTATCATTCACTGAGTGGAAACAGTGAAAGAGTGACATATTTCTAAAGGGAATTTATATTATTAATACACATGCTTTTGTTTAAACTTACAGAAATATACATTTACCTTTCCATGGTGAAAGAAGTAAGTGATTTTCTTCAACCCTAGCTTTGTCTCTAAAGCCTTCTCTGCTTTACTCTGCTATCCCATCTCTGGGATACTATTCATAACTGCATTACTGTCTTCCTAAACATAAAACAAAATAATTTCAGACTGAACCTGGGCAATTGTGATGGCACATGGAGAAAGAAACCTTACCAGTCCTTTGCATGACTTTTAATCAGCTGGAGTAGGCCACTTCTCACAGCAATAAACATCTAGAAATTCTGTTCAATCTACACTGAAGTAATTAAAAATTTCAAAACAAACATTTAACATTTTAAATAGCAACAAAGGATCTACAGAAAATAGCTCTAGAAACTATGAATTAGAATTTTTCTTTAGAAAATACTGAAATATGAGGCTGGAGATGGCTTGATGCTTAGAAGTTAAAAGTACTGGCTGCTTTTTTAGGGAACCCGAGTTCAGTACCCTGGACCACTGTGGCAGCTCACAACCATCTCTAACTCCAGTTCTAGAAGTTATAATGGCCTCCAAGGGCAGTAGGCACATATGTGGTACATAGATATACATGAAGGCAAAACTCCCATAACAAAAATAAATAAACAAACTTTTTACTGGCTATTCTGAATCATAGTTTACTGCATTTATTATTCTAAACTAGATGTCAATAGAGTACTGGTAGTTCCATGGACGCATCTAAACTTAATTGAAATAAAAACTTAAACTCCCCAGTCACATAAACAATGTGAGTATTATGTATATACACATTGCAAAATAACACACAGCTAGTGAGAAAAATTTTAATGCATAGCAATATTCTAGGCAGAGTATCTAAACTGGAGAGATGGTTGTTACCATCGAAAGACTTACCTGGTCTGAGGAGGTGTGGATGTGTAACCGGGCTGGGCTGGCCTAAGTACCGGTTTGGAATCTCCTTTACCGGCAGAGGCTGGAGGGAGTACCTTCGCTGTAAACATAACATACATCCTGAGGAAAAAAACGAAGGATGAAATGGAACAGTGGATATGACCATCTTTATAGCATGTGTAGTTTTATCTGTTCCCAGCGGTTTGGACCCTTACAAAATGCACACTAGGACATCTTTCCTCTTCCCTCTAATATGCACGTGGCTCTTTCTCTGTGCCAGAGCTTGTATTGGGCCCTAAGAAACAGAAATAAGGTCTTTACCCTCACAGATTTTAGTATACTACATTACAATAAACACAAACACACAATACAGCTATGAAGAAGGAGCTGTAAAAAGGAGAAGGAGAAAAAAAGAAAAACAAAGAAGAGTCAGAAAGGAGTTTAAGGGTAGCCTGAGGATATATTTTAAAATTTGGAAAACCAGAGCTAACATTCTTATTGAGACTATGTTAATTCTAAGGAAACAAGTACTTGCTATTTCATTTAATCTTGTAATGTTATAGTCTGATAAGATAATGTCTGAAAAAATGCTTAATCATAGTTGACATATAATTGAGTATAGTTAGCATTAACTCAACAGAACTTTATTGTGGATATCACTGGAACACATGCTAAGCAAGATGCAAGAGTAAGATTGTTTGCACTAATCAACAAAATGAAGTATGGTGGAGCTGAGACAAAACAGAACATCACAGTGCTACATTATAAAGTGAGAGTCATATATACAGCAACTGTTACAAGATGGGTGAGGTCATTCCTAAAGACATTTGTGTGGGACTGCAGAAGACAGTGATCAGACTGTTCTGAACAGAAAGCCAAGTCACTTCCCCTTGAGGCGAGAAGTGAAAAGAAGCACAACACATATCATTGTAGCAGGCACCTCAAGTGAAAACCTGGTTTCTTTGGAAAGTCAGTTATGTCAAATGATATTTTTGTTGGGGTTCAGAGGTGAAAGAATGTTTCACTGAAACAGACAGATGAAAAGTGTTTTGCTATAGTGAACACGTGAAAGAACGTGTGATGTTTAGAAAGAATATATATGCTTAGAAAGAATATATATGACCCCACAGACAGTGTGAGAGCATTGGTTTGCCTTGCTCCAGCTAATGGTCTTTGCTGACAATACACATGCACTGGTTTGCTTTACATCGAATTGCTGAGCTTTGCTTGTGTTGACTTCATAGAGAGAAACTCACCAAAGAACTTCTGGTGAGGTTCCTGTGGCTTCTTGCTCCTTTTGTGGACTTGGGTGATTGGTGAACCTCCTGGTTTCTTCTAGATTGAACTGCCCTGGCTGATTTGTGTGTGGTGTCTGCTGAGTGGACTAGACTGCTGCCAATTCATGTTTTGTGTTTGCTAGTTGAAGAGACTGAGAACAACAAAGACTGGAATCTCCCTAAATAAGTAGTTCTAAACAGGTTCACTTCCCCTGTATCCTAATAACCTTTTTTCCCACTACCTCTGGTGGCTGGTGGGCTAGAGGGGAGGTTAAATCCTTCTTAGAGTAGATTGAGAAGAATTTATGCCTGCAGGCATTTGTGCAAATGTGCTTGAATGTAGAGAAGCAGGAGGCAGAGAGAACTCATGAGAACACACCAGTGCAACAGCAGGCTACTTTGCTAGCAGACCTAAAAAACCTTGTATGGTTTAGTGGATCTCTGTAAGTTCAAGGCCAGATTGGTTTACATAGTGAGGTCTATGGCAGCAATGGCTACACAGTGAGACCCTGTCTAATTTTTAAGATCAAAAATCCCCAAACAAATGAGTTATCAGGATCAGACATAGAAAAACAATTTACTTAAGGTCATACAACATTGGACAAAATGAGATTCAAATGTAGGATTATTTAAATTAAATCTTTGGACTTTATTCTTTGGACCAGACTCAATGCAGATCTTATTTAATCCTGACATAATTAGCATTGATTGTAAAGTCTTTGACATATATTCTGTCCAAAAGTGGAGTATTGTTAAGTCAGGTAGAGATAAAGATTTCTCTAGGGCCTGTGAAACATTATGGATTGGCATATATTTGACAGTTAGGAGTCTGTGTGTGATGTATATGCCAGTTTGTGAGTACATATGTGCATGCAAGTATGCGCACATGTGTGGAAGCCACAGGTTTACAAAAAGTGTCTTCTTCAGTTGCACTTGACTACAGTTTTAGAATCAGAGACTCACTAACCATGTAATTCACCAATCTGGCTTGACTGGCAGACCAGCAAGCTTCAACCTGAGTCCATGATAGGATTACAGACACATACCACCACAACCAGATGTGCAGATTTGCACACTTCTGATCTTGGATTCTGCCGAGGGTATGATATTATTATGGTATTTGCTATAGTAGCCTTGGGGACAAATGCAATGATTTGCTGAGCTTTCAAGGCACTTACTACAAGTCTATGTCTGCTCTTAAATCAGACCCAGATAGAAAAAGAGCAGATGTTGACTAATTTTTAATATTAAAAAAGTTATTAGCCAGGCAGTGGTGCCTTTAATCCCAGCACTCAGGAGGCAGATCTCTGAGTTTAAGGCTAGTATGGTCTACAGAGTAAGTTTTAGGACAGCCAGGGATACACAGAGAAATCCTATCTCAAACTATCTGCCACAACCTTCCCCCTACACACACACACACACACACAAAACAAAACAAAACAAAAACCCTACCACTACAACCAAAAAACAAACAAACAAAAAAAAACCCCAAAAAAACAAAAAAACTTTTTATAGAGAACTTCCAAAATTGAAAAAAATCACATTCCCCAATCAATCACACCCAAAGTTTATATATGTCAGTGAACTACATTTAGTAGCCATTTGGGATTGGAAGCTTTGGAGCTTCATATTGCTTTTTGTACTGACTAACAAATAAACTTTTATGCTTTTAAACCACCAAAAACAAAACCATCTACATGAGTGAGAACCAGAAAAACAACTTTACAGTTTCTTTTATAAGTTCCAACTTAAATATTTTTAAAACATTTACCCCTCAAGAGAAATAACTTTCTCCAGAGCACAGCAATCTTTGCCCCTTATATTTTTTTAGTTGCCTCTTGACAACAAGAGGGCTATGCTGGTGGCCAGGCATGTGTATGAGCATGGTGACAGGGTGAATGGGATGGAATGGTATAAAGAAAAAGACCACAGTTAAGAGCTCCGAGGCCAGGCTGAGGCTCAGAGGCACAACATTTAACTTTTGCATGCTGGGCTCTGGGTCAATCCCTGGCACTGAAAAACAGAGTTGGGAGTACTGGTTCAGGGGTGAAACATTTTCTTAGCACATCAAAGCCCAGTACTGAAGTACAGAAATAAAAAAATTTGTCAGACTCACCCCACTTCTTCACTGGTGAGTAATACCTGTTTCAACTGCAATTCATATAACAGCATAGCCATACTTTCCCTGCCTCCAACAGGAAGAAACACACTGTACTTGAGGCTTACAAAGTGTATTTGGCCAACTATTCTGTGTGTCAATTTATTAAGTTATGTGACCTAATTAGGTAAGTTTTTGTTTGTTTGTTTGTTTGTGTTTTTGAGCCATGGTTTCACTAATCCTCACTGCCCTGTAACTTGCAATGTAATCCAGGCTGGCAGGAATTGTCTCAGTAAACTCAGCCACATATATATACACATGTATATGTGTGTGTGTATTTGGGACTATGTAGCCTTGGTTGGCCCAGAACTTGCCATGTAGACCAGGCTGGCTCTGAACTCACATGTACCACCTGCTTCAATCTCCGTGGTGCTGGGATTAAAAACATGTACCACCATGCCTGGCTTTATTTTTATACTTTATTATAGTATGTTTTCCCAAATTCTGAGGGCTTCTTAGGAGATTAGCTCCCACCCCCAATTTCCTAACTTTTCTCTGGATCACTGACTGTCCTATGTTTTGTAATGTCTAGACCCTATGCTCTAAAGTTCTAGTCCAAGAAATGAGAGAAGAGTGGAAAGAACAGAATTTGAAATTAGGCTCCAGTTGAAATATTAAAATTTTGACTAACAAGTAACAGGTTTCTAAAAATTATCTCTTAGAACCCAGTTTTGTTATGAATGCAAAATGTTTATTTTGGTGGAAAGCTGTACCAATTAAATAAGAAAGTAAAAGTAAACATACCAGGGAGTGTGACCCAGGAAATAACCAACAGATGCACATATGTAGCCCTTAGTGTATGTAAGCATGTATATGAGGTAGCACTCAGATTGAGTTAAGTGTTTCACAGTCCCTCCAGTCTCTCAACATCAAACCAAACACTAAGCAAAATTTGCTCAGTCCCGGCAAAGAGCCTACACCACATGTGACACTTACTATCTCACTGAAAATAATTTAACTGAGGCAGAAAGCAATGAGGTAAGAACAGGGAGAGGTGAAGAACAAAGAGGATTTTCTGGGAAAACAAACTGACAGAATAGAACAATTAATCTTAGCTTACAGATAATTTACCCAGAGAGTCAATTTATTCTTTCTTCCTTCCTTCCTTCCTTCCTTCCTTCCTTCCTTCCTTCCTTCCTTCCTTCCTTCCTTCCTTCCTTCCTCCCTCTCTTTCTTTTTTTAAAGATCTATTATTAGCCATGGTGGCTCATACCTTTAATCCCAGAACTTGGGAGGCAGAGGGAGGAAAATCTCTGAGTTTGAGGCCAGCCTGATCTACAGAGCTAGTTCTAGGACAGTCAGGGCTACACAGAGAGACCCTGTCTTGAGAAAATGAAAACCAAAGTGACTAGTGTCTCTGGAGGCCAGCAGACAGTAGATCTCCTGAAAGTGTAGTTACTGATGATTGAGAGCCAACAGGTGGGTACTGGGAACTGAAACCTGGTCTTAATTACTTTTATTTGGACTTTCTTATTCTACTTTTCCAAATACAACTAATTTTCTTTCTTCTCTTTCTTTTTTATATGTAAGTACACTGTAGCTGTCTTCAGTGTACTGAAGAGGGCATCAGATCTGATTACAGATGATTGTGAACCACCATGTGGTTGCTGGGATTTGAACTCAGGACCTCTGGAAGAGTGGTCAGTGCTCTTAACCAATGAGCCATCTCTTCAACCCCACAACTGATTTTCTATATTGCAGTCATTAGCCCAATGAAAAGTAAGTCAGATCACCAAGCCAGTATACCAACTCTGCAGAGGGTTGTGGCAGACATTAACAACCTCAGGATATGAATTAATCATTCCAGAAACAACTACTCTGTCCGCTGACTGACAACTCTGTCTAGTCTTAACTCCAAGGCCATCTCCTCACAAGTTTCTAATAACCAATGTGAAGTAACCCTCTGTCCTGTCCACTACACTCCCCTCATTTGTTTTTGAGAACATAAAGGTGATAACTTGAGATACTACATTTTCCAAAGTTATTATAGGCATTTTTTTTTTTTTTTGAGACAAGGTCTCTCTACATAGTCCTAGTTGTCTGGGAATTCATTCTGTAGACCAGGTTGAGCTCAAACTCACAGAGATCCACCTGCACCCCCAACCCCCATTGTTGACATTAAAGGCATGGGTCAGCAGAGCATGGCACCAGTATTTTATGCATTTCTTATACTCTCCTTATTTAGGGTTTGAGACAGGGTCTTCCTCTGTAGTCTAGGCTGGCCTGGAACCTTCCATAATCCTATCTTGGCCTGCTACAGGCATGAACTACCCATTTTGTATACCATTGAAGCATCATCTCTAATAACTCACTGCTAGGAGAAAGCCCAAATAGTAGGACACTGACTCCAGGAAGTCCTCCTTGAGACAGACCATGGCCCATGGTGCCTCTCATACAACCAGTCTATCCATCTGATGGATCTCCCACCACAGTTCTTACTATAATTACTTATTCTTATCTTCTACTGAATGATGTCTTTTGACAATAAGTAAAAATTTCAACTGCTTGAATACTTTTCCTTCCAACAAAGTTTTCTGTTTTTATTTTTCTCAATAGAAACAGAGAAGCCCAGTGACAGTGGTGCACAGCTTTAATCCCAGCACTCAGGAGGCAGAGGCTGGCAGATCTCTAGGCATACTGATTTACAAAGCAAGTTTCAGGACAGCAAGGGCTACACAGTGAAACCCTGTCTTCAAAAAAACAAACTAAACAACCAACCCAAACCATAGAACCATGCAGTAATTGAGGCTCAGTAAGCTAGAGGACAGAATATAGAAAAGAAATGTGGCGATTAACTATAGATCACACACAGTGACTTGGGAGAGGTTGCATTTGGAAGATACAGTCCCTATCTCTAGCGCAGTATGACACCATAATGCAGCTCTGACATATGCTTGTCCCTCTGCTTGCCACACAATCAGAACCCTCAAGTCTTTCAGCAGTGTCCCACCCACACTACTAACATTAACTTCAATGTAAAAATATGCCTATTTGCAGTCACTTCTGCTACCACCAACAGCAACAGAGCCTGAGCTGCAACGAAAACGGTGCTCACGATCAAGGGTGTTTGTTTCTAATACTGTCAGACCATGGTGGACTACTACGAAGTTCTAGGAGTGCAGAGATATGCGTCACCGGAAGACATTAAAAGAGCATACCGTAAAGTAGCACTTAAATGGCATCCTGATAAAAATCCAGAAAATAAAGAGGAAGCAGAGCGAAAATTCAAAGAAGTTGCTGAGGCATATGAAGTGTTATCAAATGGTGAAAAACGGGACATTTATGACAAATATGGCAAGGAAGGACTAAACAGTGGAGGGGGAAGTGATCCTAACGATGAACGTGAATACAGTTTCACATTCCGTAAGGCAGATGATGTATTTAAAGAAATTTTTGGTGAAAGGGATCCATTTTCATTTCACTTCTTTGAAGACTCACTTGAGGACCTTCTAAGCAGTTCAAGAAGCTCCAGTGGAAGCAGAAGCAGAGGCACAGGATGCCTTTTCTCCCGATCCTATGACCACCCAGTATTTGCCAGGCTTTCTTCTTATGACACAGGATATTCGTCATATGTCTCATTGGGGCATGAAGGCCTTACTTCATTCTCTTCCCTGGCATTTGATGATACTGGGATGGGCAACTATATGCCCATTACACCTTCAGGCAAAGCTACTAATGGAAGAAACGTTAATTCAAAGAAAGCTTTTGAGAATTGTAAAGAAAGAGAAGCTGAAGATGACAGTGAGTTGAGATCCTTTCTTATAAATGAAGAGGGCTTTGCAGATAAATGTAACCGGAGAAGGCAGTCCTTCAACAATTATTCACCAAATTCCTGTACCCCCTCAAATACAACTCGATACACTCTTGTGGACAACGATGAACAAGGAACACCTTGGGTCACCAAGAAGGAACCTTCCATTTTCTCAGCAGGATTCAAGGAAGGTGGTAGGAGGAAAAAGAAGAAGCACAAAGAGGGGCAGAAGAAGAAGTCCAACAAAAGGAACCGCTAATTGACCATTTAGACACATTATGCTCATATAACTTTTGAACACCACTCTTTTGTGTGTTTTGGTTAATCACAGTTTTATAGATGAAATGTGTTTAATATTATGTAAGAGTAAGTGGGGCTTTTGTTTCTTTGCTTTTGAGATATGGTTTCAACTTTGTAGCCCTGGCTAGCCTAGAGCTTGCTAAGGAGACAAGGCTGACCCTCAAACTCAAAGAGATTTGCTTATTCTCTGCCTCTCAGTTGCTGGGATTGGAGGTGTATACTACCATGTCTGGCTTTTTTATTTTATTTAAACCTTTTTACCAAGATTGTGAACATTTGGTTAGCAGTGTGTAGATAAGTTATGTTAGATGAATTTGTGGTGACTGTGACTTTAAAACTTTGGAAAAGAGCAAAGTTATTTTTTTTTTTTTTTTTTTTTGTTTGTTTGTTTTCTTTCTGAGCAGTTTGAGCATAGAATCCCCATTGCACCCAATGGAGTTTATGAGCTATTTAATTCTTCAGTTAATACTATCACAAATTTCTTATAAATATACATAGCATTAGGAGATAATCATCTATTAAGAAACACAGGTTCAGACTATATCAAGTATTTTAAGTTTGAAGGAGCCAGACATTTGCTTAGATGTTCAGCACAGTTCTGTTCATAGCATCTAAGAGGTAGAAGCAACCACAACAATCAAAAGACCAAGATAATAACAAGAACTTATGAGTAGCTACGGTTGTGTACGCACATGTGTACACACACACAAATATTCAGACTCAGAAAAAAAGTCCTGCCATGCTGTCTGCGTCTATGTCTCAGTTGTTTGATGAAGGTGGTTTTAACTGGAAAATCTTGTCATTTGCTTTAATATGGATAAGCTTGTGGAATACTTGGATTACTAAAACCTTAAGATATTATGTGAAATAAGCTAGTCACTCATAGACAAATAATAATTAATGTTAACAGGATACCTAAAGAAGTCCAAAGTGAGAGACCAGAAGTAGAAAAGAGGTTGTTTTATGGGTAAAGAGCTTCAGACTCATAAAACAAAAACATTTTCTGGAACCCCACTTCTCAATAATGTGAATATACTAATACCATTGAACTATACATTGAAAAAATGTTTAATATGATAAACTAAATTTAGCGTGCATTATACCACAATTTTTTGAAAAGCCAGCATTAGCCAAGATTCCTTGGAACAACCTGGTTATATCATGTGCTGCAAGGCACTGGTCACTCTCTCCAGATATGACACATTCTAGTATGATCTGTGTAAGATATAAAATGCATTATTGTAAAACACCATAAGGTTCATGTTGAAAGAAAATACGATGAGTTATGAATATAGATACCCAACAAATGGTTTAAACTAAAAACTTTATTAATTTGCTTCTTTTTAAAAATAAACTTTTGGGCTGGAGAGATGGCTCAGTGGTTAAGAACACTGACTGCTCTTCCAGAGGTCCTGAGTTCAATTTGCAGCAACCACATGGTGGCTCACAACCATTTGTAATGAGATCTGATGCCCTCTTCTGGTGTGTTTAAAGAAGCAACAGTGTACTCGAGTATACACAAAATAAATAAATACATTTAAAAAACCTTTTTATTTCAACACTGTTACTTCCTAAATTTTCTATACTGCTTCAAACTTCATTGAACACTGCTTCTCAACCCTTTACTCATCCTCAAACTCTTAACATTACTATTTGCGGGCCTACTACTTGCTGAGCAGTATAAGGTGCTCTGTTTTGTTTTTGGGGTTGGGTGGGGAGTGAGGACAGGGTTTTTCTGTGTAGCCCTTGCTATCCTAGAAATTGATCTAGAGACCAAGCTAGCTTCAAACTCAGAGATCTGCTTCCCTCTGCCTCCCAAAAGGCATATGCTACTGTTAAGTGTTAGGTATAGAAAACTAAACAAAAGACATAGAGCCTACAAACTGGAGATACACATTAAAGTAAAACGAGATCTGCTAGGTTTTTTAGCTGCTTGATTAAAAAGGTAGGTCAAGTGTATGTTTGGTAAGATACCTAGACACTTGAAGTAGCAAGGTGCTACATTCCCGGTGTATGCTGCATTGGAGTCTGAGGAGCACTGAGATATAAGCTGCATGAGAGGAGTCTGGGGAGCACAGAGATCAGTGCCACAGATTAAGAAGAGCAAATGGATTAAAACAAACAAAGGATTCTGCAGGGACTGACTGACCACTATATGCCTGTTAACTGTTAAATAGGAGAGACTAAGACATAGAAGGTTTTGAGGAGGAATCACATATTGAAATTGAGCTCTTCTGTTGTTGCCAAGAGACTCAAGCAAGCAAGGTTAGAAAAGGGGAAATCAACTACTGCCACAATCCATTTGAGATTATAGTCATTTAGTCCAAGATGGTGGCAATGGGGTGTGTGATTAAAAGTGGTGGCAGAAGGATACACTGCCATAGGGTATGCTGACTAAGGTGTGACAGGAGTTGAAGCCAGGCTTTGGAAAACAAGAAATATAAGAATGGAACTGTCTTAAGAGAGAAAGGAGTGCTAAATTTTGGATATGCTACACAAGAGACACTAAACACTGAAAATAATTTGCAGCATAACTTGTGCTTATACATTGTCATTCAATAATATTGGTCACTTTTTTAATTTTAAAAGTGTTTAATTATTGCAAAATTTAGGCATCATTCTAGGCATTAAGATGCCAGTCTCAAGTTCATATAAATTACTCAATTAAAGGTGCAAATAAATCATCCAGCAACACTGAAACCTTTGTTTTGTATTGCCTCAGTGGGTAGGTATAGGGGAGGGAAAGGTAATTTATTCTTTTGGAGAAACTAGGGATACTCAGTTATTTTCAGAAAATACAAAGTTATTTTCAGAAAATAAACTCATAAAAGTTTAGAGTATTTTAAATAATATTTACAGAAAATGTGTCATTTAGTAAGGTTTACCTGTCTCCATGCAGAATTAAAGTTGAAAACAAAACTGTTTCCAGATCAAACCCCAACATCTCAAAAACAGTAAGAATTTACTATGTCTCCCATTCATCTTTCTATTTTTCTTTGAGTTAGATTTCATATAACCCAGGCTGGCCTTAAACTTGCTGTTAGCCAAGGATGAATTCGACTACTGATTCTACTGCCTCTATCATCTAAGTGCTGGGATCACAGGAATGTACTATCACATCTGGCCATTTATCCACTTCTAACTGAAAGTTCAGATTTAATTATTTTTCCCAATAGCTTAAACTTAAAAAAAAAACATTTTTCCCCCTTCTTTTCTTGCTCCGTTCCCCAGTGTTTCCAAGGTATATTCAGGAATACCAGCCCAAGGCTTACCACAGCAAAGAGTTCAATGGACAAAATATATTTTGCCAATCATTGTTAAATATATTCTCTGAGAATTAAGACTAATCAGGAGTGTGTGGGTTGTACTTTATGTATCTGACCAAATCATTTGGGTATAATACCATAAATGCTCACGAACATAATTTTTAAGAGGTCCCTATCCATCTCAAATGGAAATGTTTAGTACCACCACTGTTCTTAGTGTTCTGTGGATCTGATGATGTTTGTTGTCAGGACAACTCTTTGCTTTGTTAGACCCTCTGGCCTTCAAAATCAAACCTGTAAAGGTGTGCTTGTATTTCTTATCTCTTTATTACATCCCCCTTCACCACAACATAGAACCTTTATTTCATGAGCATATTCAGTATGCTGCTACATAGTAATTTTTACCTTTTTATCTGCCTATCATAAGGAGAGAAACTTTTTAGTGTTCAAATTTTGTTGAATGAAGTTAACTTCCTTTCTTATGTCAGATTTAGTATGCATACTAAATGCCTTAATTTGAAAATGTAATTTTTTTTTTTTTTTTTTTAGAGATAGGGTTTCTCTGTATGACAGCTTTGGCTGTTCTGTAACTCAGAGATTCCCCCTGCCTCTTGACTCCTGAGTACTGGGATCAAAAGTGTGTGCCACTACAGCCTGTTGAAAATGCAACTTTTAAATGTACAACTAGTAGTTTATTTTGCTGCTTCTCAGATGACTAGCAGCATATTCCATCATTTCTCAACTAAGTGGACCTTAAGTTAGCAACATTTGCAGGCCTGGGGGCCTTTAAGTCACTGCTAAACCTTCTGACAACTCCAGGTTCAATTCCCATCACTTACAATTAACTAACCAAACACTACCACCAAAAACCCAAAAACTTCAAAGTGTAAAAAGATACTTACCTCCTGTATCCACACTTCTGATTTGCATGCCTTCCTCAGGTGAGAAAGTCCCCCCCCCCCTAATTTTTGAGACAGGGTCTCAATTATGTAGCTCTTGCAGTCCTGGGACTCATTTTGTAGGCCAAGTGGCCTCAAACTCAGAGATCCACTTGTCTCCTCCACACTGGCTGGTTTTTCGTCAACTTGACACAAGTTGGAGTTTTCACAGAGAAAGGAGTCTCCCCTGAGGAAATGTCTCAATGAGATCCAGCTGTAAGGCATTTTCTCAATTAGTGGTTAAGTGAGGAGGGCCCAGCTTATTGCTGATGGTACTATCCCTGGGCTGGTAGACCTGGGTTCTATAAGCAAGCAAGCTGAGCAAGCCAGGGGAAGCAAGCCAGTAATCAGCACCCCTCTATGGCCTCTGCATCAGCTCCTGCCTCCAAGTCCCTGCCCTGTGTAAGTTTCTGTCCTGACTTCCTTTGGTGGTGAACAGCAGTGTGGAAGTGTGAGCTGAATAAACCCTTTCCTCCCCAGCTTGCTTCTTGGTCATGATGTTTTGTGTAGGAACAGAAACCCTGACTAAGAGACCTCTCTAGGGTTGGGATTTAAAATGTTCATCACCATGCCTGGTTTGTTATGGTAGTTAGAGCAGCAACTCTCAACCTGTGGGTCACAACCCCTATCGGGGTTGAACAATCCTTTCACAGTGGACCAGTATCATCAAATCCTGCATATTGGCTATTTATATTACAATTCATAACAGTAACAAAATTACAGTTATGAAGTAGAGAAGAAAACCATTTTATGGTTGAGGTCAACACAACATGAGCTGTGGGTTGCAGCATTAGGAAGGTTGAGACAACTGCTCCAGAGCCTTTCTAAAGAAAGGCAACTATATGGCAGTTGTCAAGGCAAGTTCTGGGAGCAGTGAATGACTAAACTACATTCACTGTACCAAAGTCTCAAAAAAAAATATTTTTAAGAAAGGAGTAACCAAGAACACATATTTCAAGTCCTATTTATGAGATTTGAAACCTAAACTCTAAGGATAACAGAATAATTCAAATGCAAAACCAACAATAACAAAAAACAAAATGAAACAAAACAAAAGCATTCCTCTCTTCTTTGCTGAATTCCCAAATCAGTTGGGTCAAGACTATAATCACTCAGCTATAATGTCATTTGTTGCTTATCTGCCTCCCTTTTGGTTATGAATAACTGGTGAAGTGGAGAGGGACCCTCAATAACCAACTCAAAAAGTTATTGGATGAAACTGCACTTTCTGGCTCAGGAAATGAGAAGCTGCAAACAGAATCTACTAAGCAGAATTAAGAACTGGTATAAAGAACTGGACACCATCATGTAACACACATCTGGCTTAACCGTGTTTCAGTCCCTCAGTGATAAACTGAAGATTCATTGTCACTCCTTCATTAAAACTAAAAAATATTTAGTGGTAATATAACAAGATTCTGAACTTATTTTCCTTAGAAAAAAACTATAATGTATTTACTGAATGTTTATGTATTTTAGCCCAGAATCTAGTCCTAAAGCTAGATCAATTCAGGATTTACACGAAACTTCAAGAAAGTCAATGATCAGAAACAAAAGGCTGGTTCTAGTCTAGTCACAGGCTGTGGCCTCTGTGAATATAATTAATCAATCACACATTTTCACTCATTCCCATCAAAGGCACATCTTAACTGCTAAGATTACAGAATAGGCTCTGTGCAATGGAGGATTTTAAATTAGCTAGCATAATTTCATTTTCAGCGAATCCAAGAATCAAGACCAATTTTAATGTTAAAAATCCTATTTTCTGGTTTACATTTTGCACACCTCATCTGATGTAAAATCCAATATTAGGTCCCCTTATAAGGTAGATGAGTCACTTTTCAGGGTAAAATTTTGTTAGATTAATTGCTCGGAGTACTGTACACGGAAGGTTCACATTCTCCGTGCTCTATAACATTGACTGTTTATGTAAGATGTTCAGGCACGTCCCCCGTCTAGTACTTTATAATCTGAACTGCACAAAACATTTGTTTCTAAACGTGTTTCTTATATCTTTTGAGCTAGCTTTCCGATGAAACATACGAAAGGTGAATGATTTACCCTGACATAGCACACACACATCACACACAAAACGCTACTTGACATAAAACAATTTAGCCAAGTGTGATGATAAAAGTTTAGAATTCGACTAACTTTGAAGATAGTCCCTTGGAGTTCCCTTCTCTTTAGTTGTCCCAGCTTCCCAGAATAACAGAACCTAAAGCCCACTCTTTCCTAAAAAAATCCACGGAGGCCCCAGGAGCTGACTGGTCCAGAAACACGGATCATTAACTTGTAGCTCTTTGGACTGCTTTAGGCTTCTCCAAGAGAAGACCTGGAGGGGTGACGCCGGCGGGAAAGACTCTAACCTGAGAGGCCGCGGAGCCTTGCTATAACGGGAACCAGCTTGGGGGTTGAGAGCAGAGACGGCATGGCCAGCAACTACTGGTCAGGAAGAGAAAGTACAAATTGCGGGGAAAACTACTAGTACAGCCGCGTCGCCAGGAAACCAGTCAACCGCCCGGCCTCTTCCGGCAGGCGCTGCTCGCGGACTTTCTTTCGGGGGCGGCGCAGAGCAGTGACGTCACCCGGCTGGGTTTTTGGCGCGCCGGTCCTATGGGTATTTTTGCCCCTCCTCCTGAAAACGGCGTCTAGTTTTCTAGTCTGCTTAATGCCCACCTTCACAGAAGAAATAATCCTATTCTAAATGCCTCCCTCTGGCCCGCTTGAAAGCACACACACAAGATCTTTCATCTATCCCAGGATCTAGGTTAGAGGAAAAAAAATGCGAGTGAGACTGTTGGCCTATCGGAGCAGGCATTATCATGGGCAGCCACACTTCTAGAAGGTTCTAGGCGCAGCACAGGTCCAGAGGTAGGGGGTAGGAATGAGCGAGCGAAGGACCGGGGTCACGAGGCCGTTGTGGGGGAGGAGCCAGCGGCGGGGGAGGTTCTAGTCTGTTCTGCCTCGCGGCAGCCGCCCCCTTCCACTCGGTCACGTTGAGCGGCTCCCGGGCCTGGCTTAGGGCCTCCTCAGCCGCCCACCGCCTGCAGCTTCCAGCCTCCCCACCATGGATCCCCGCAAAGTGAACGAGCTTCGGGCCTTCGTGAAGATGTGTAGGCAGGACCCGAGCGTCCTGCACACCGAGGAAATGCGCTTCCTGAGGGAGTGGGTGGAGAGGTGAGCCCTGGGCCCCGCGGACCGTTGGGAAGAGGGGGAGCTGGGCCCGAGCTGGCATGGGGAGGCGAGGGTAGCGGGTCTAGGCCCCCGCGTGGTTCGGTCTTTAGTGGCTTCGAGAGGTTATCGGAGGGACCGGGAGCGTTGGGCAATTTAGGGGTGGAAAAGCAGAGGGTAGAGCTGGGTTTTCCGCAGCGAAGTCTCCAGGGGGTGTGTTTTGGGGAGAAATAAATGTGGAGGGTTGTGGATATTTGAGCAGTAGAAATAATGCGCGAACTAAGACAAAGCTTTTACAGAGGGGTTGTTTTTCTTGAACCAGGCGTCTTGCTTAGGTCGCATTGACCCCCCCCCCCCCCCATGTATTGTTTTAAATAAACTAGTGGTAACTTATTTGTTCTATAATAACTCGTTATCTGTACTTGACCTTACAGCGATTTTAATTGTCTGGGATTGTGCTGGGAATCATTTATGCCCACGTTAGTTGTAGCTCTGTCATGTTGGATGCTTTAGGGAATTTTTTTTTTTCCTCTAAGACCGGCGTTCTTGCAGGACTAATTGTAGAGTATTTCGCTTGCGTACTATGAATTCCGTGAATAGATATCGTGCCGGCTGCTGGGAAACAGTATTACTGGGGAGTTGGTTTTTCTTTTTGTTGTTTTAGTCTGATAAAAGATTTTAAAGGCAGAATTAGAAGGAAGTTTAGGCACCATTAGACTCAGAGTGAAAACCAACAGTACAGACAAGCTGTAAATCTGTACAGCTGCCAGGAGGTGGGAGATGGAAAAAAAAAATTAAAAGTCATGCCCTCTGAATTAGGGATAGCAATGGACGCTTGTAGAAATGGGGGAGGGTCTTCAGAGAAAGTGTTCGAATTCAGTGTCAGGTCGAGCATGTTTAGGGACTTTGGTTAATATCAAAAAAGAGATAGGAAAAGGTAAAGTTATATTCTTTTCAATTAGAACCCAGAAAAAAACCAAGCAGGCTTAG
The DNA here is from genome assembly GCF_963924665.1 of Micromys minutus. NCBI lineage: Eukaryota > Metazoa > Chordata > Mammalia > Rodentia > Muridae > Micromys > Micromys minutus. The sequence continues at coordinate 37,127,184 of NC_137962.1, forward strand.
CCAGGAAGGTCTGAAAGAAGCCGCGTGGAGTGAAGGGATCATGAGCAGTTTACTTCTTTAAAGATAATTATTCTATACTTTTTGCATATCTTCAGGTGTCAGCTTTTCTTAGAGGTTGTTTTCTGGAGGTGATTGACAGGTCTAGTTGGATTAACTTTAAGGGAGGATCCAATAAATAATGTGTAGTTTTTTCTTCTTAAATTTTTTTTTTTTTTGTTTTTGCTGGCTGAGAACCAGATAGGCCTCAAATTCACAGAGATCCCCGTCTCTGCCAAATATTGGGATTAAAAACATTTGCCAACACACCAGCAATTTCATTTTTTAAACTATTTTATGTGTATTGAGTGTATTGCATGTATATATGTATGCCTGATGCCCAGGAAATTAAGTAAAGGGCGTTGGGTCCCTTGGAACTGGTGATTGTAAGCCACTATTGTGGGTGCTGGGAACCGTACTTTGGGTCTTTTGTAGGAGCAACAAATATTCTTAATTGCTGAGCCATCTCCCCAGCCCCAGTGTGTAATGTTTTGGGTGGTTTAGAGTATAGTCTCCCCAGGGAAAGATGGACTAGGAGGAATTGGCTTAACTTGAATGAGCCTCAACAAATCCTGATACTCTTCACCTAGGAAGGACTCTTTTGTATGTTTAATTTTTTCAAAGATGTATTTATTTTGTGTGAATATTCTGCTTGCACTTTAATAAGTCTACTGCATACTTCCCAGTGAAGCCAGATTAGGTTATCTGATTCTTTGGAATCAGTTGTGAACCACCATATGGGAAATAAACCTGGGGTCTCTAACGAACAGAAAGTACTTTTACTTGGTGAGATGTAATCTCTTCAACTCTCACAGTATCTTAAATCCTACCAAAATTCAAATCCAAGGCTGATTTTGAGTGAAGAGGTCCATCTTAATTGGGCTTCAAGCCTTTTAATGTAAATATAGCAAGTTACCTAAATAAGGGTACAGATAAATGATACAAAATTAGTTTTTATAATTACATTTTTATAGTTTAACAGTTTACATATTGGAGGAGAGAGCCCTCAGCTGTTAAAAGGAGGTCCACAAATGTTGCCCAGGAAGGGATTTTTTTTTTTTTTTTTTTTTTTTTTTTAGGAAAGTACTTCTTTTTCTAGTCAGGTGGTGGTGTTGGCAGTGGCATGCCTTTAATTGAAGCAGATGGATCTCTGAGTTCAAGGCCAGGAAGTTCCAAGACAGTCAAAGCCACAGAGAGAAACCCTGTCTTGAAAAACCAAAAATGAGGGCTGGAGAGATGGCTCAGCAGTTAAAGAGCACTGACTGCTCTTCCAGAGGATCTGAGTTCAATTCTCAGCAACCACATGGTGGCTCACAACCATCTGTAGTGAAATCTAAGGATCACTTCTGGTGTGTCTGAAGACAGCAAGTGTACTCACATACATAAATAAATCTTTAAAAAGGAAAAAAGATAAAAGCCAGAAACAAATTTTAAAAAACACACCTTTTAACAGGCAGGCTTAGTGCTGGTTCCAGCATATCTTTTCCCTGCCCAGGTAAACAGCCTGTTAGCAGGGATTGTTAAGGAGGAACAGGGGGGCAATGATTGCCTGAGTTCCTAGTTGCCCTGTAGGTTGAGGCTGCAGCAGCTGTGATTCTAGGAGTTTCAGACCAGCCTGGCTAAACACAGCAGGACCCTATTAAAGACAAAACCTATTCCCTCCCATCCAAAAGAATAAAACAAAACCCCATACACTCACTAAAGCTGCATTTCAAGAGCACTTCTTAAGCCATGAGCAAAGGCTGGTTGAGTAATTTTCTTTGGGGAAAATGGAACTGGTGATTACTAAAAAAAATGCAAAATATTTCTACAAGTATATTCTCAGGGAAAAAGAAAGAAGTCAGTGATGTTTGTGCTGGCATTCTTCAAAACCTGCTGAGCGTTTTCTTCTTTTTCTCTTGTCACTTTCATAGATGTTTTTTACTCATGTTAAATATATAGAACTCTAAGAACTTACAAAATTATTACAGTAACTATTAAAACAATGGAGGAAACCCTAGTGGTGTACTTGTGTAATATGGCTTTGAGTCTTGGTACATACCCTTTAACAATCCTGTGTTTTGAAGCCTTTGCTTTCTCAAAAACAAAAAATTGCACAAGTTGCCATTAGACATTTGTTAGGACTAGAAATAGAGGACTAAATTTTAGTGTTGTTTCCTAATGAACGGCCTTCTAACCCAAAAGCTTAAGATATTTCTGTTCTTTGAACCACTCATATCTTGTTAAAGGAACATGGGTGGTGGTGGCACATACCTCCTTTAATCCCTAGAGAAATTGTGCCTGTGTAGTGAATTTCAGATTACATTCAGTGGAACTCTTGTTAGGTGTTAATATTTCCCAAAATAGTTTCTAATGTTATTTCTCATGGATAATCCATGTATTGTGATTGAGTATGTAATGTTTTGGTGTGATACACTTCAGTATGAGGTGGAGAATCTTGGGATGCTTAAGAGCCTTCGAAACTTAAATTGAGATGTTAATATAAACTAGATGTTTTGTCTTTTTTTTTTTTTTTTTAAGATAGGGTCTTACTATGTAGCCTTGGCTAGCCTGGAACTTACTATGTAGACCAGGCTGGCCTAACCTCAGATATGTCTTAACTCCACATCAAGGGTGCCAGGATTAAAGGTATATGCCACCATCCTTGGCTCTTTTGTGCAATTTAAAAAGATGCATCAAATATAAAGTTAGTCTAAAACAATGGCAGCATTTAGAGCAAACTGTTTTCAATATTTTAACCTTGGGTGGACAGTGTGACTATAAGGGGGAAAAAGAGTGAACTCAAGGTTTCAACTCTAGGAATGTTAATAACATGATCTAGAAGTCTTTATATTTAACCCAATTTGCAGTGACTGACAAAGATGCAGAGGAGAAAGCAATTGATACACATATATAAAAATGCAAGTTTTCACTGCTGGGGACTGATCCCAGAGCATGGAAGGCAAGTAGTGCCACATGCCCACCCAAAAGTGATTGTTTGAATAACAATAGGATCTACATAGTGAGTTCCAGGCTGGCCAAGGCTAGTGGGACCCTGTTACCCTCCAAAAAAGGGAAGAAAGAAAAGCAGATCTGAATTCACAGTAGTGTATGTGAGTCCAGATAAATGGTCCTTTTCCACAGTGCATTTTGCAGTACTTGATGGGACATGCCTTTTAGGAAATGTCGGAAGTGAGTAGAGTACACTTCTAGCCCAGTTTACACATGTGCTTAAGTAACAGTAGCATGCAGGAGACTGAGATTTTAACTCTCAAGAGAATTATGAAGTTTTGTGTGATCACATTTAACGAAGGTTTCTTCTCTTTCCTGGTTGGTGATTTAAAAAAAAAAGTGCTGAAAAAGTTAGAATGGTGACTTTTTTCAGGAAACTAGTTTCTTTTTTTTGAGACATTGAGAGAACTTAGGTCAAAATAGTCTACATTTAAAATTGGTTTGGGCTTGGGAGTGGTGAACTACAATTTAGAATGTGAAAAACATGAGGTAAAGCTCATGAGAACTTTTTTTAAATGTTTAACACTTTTTTTTTTTGGAACAATATTTGGTCAAAATTGATTGCTGATAGTAGGCTGCCAACATGCTCAGTCCCATTGAGTATGTGTTTTCTACTAGCGAGGACAGTCTACAATGCGGCCATCCAAGTCAGACAGCTGTACAGATGAGTCAGTGCTGTCCAGCTCTTAGAATTACAGGCTGTATTTGTTGCCGGCTCTCATTTTCCTTCTAAAAGTTGTCAGTTTTACTGACTTTGGTGATTTTTGACGATTTTAGTATTACAAACCAGTTATTCTAGCACTTCTATCCATTGAATTTGAGTTTATCTTAGAATTACATTTTTTGGCAGGACTGTCACTTCACAGAGCTAAACTGTTGTAACTATGTTTGGCCGTCATCCTACATTCCTGACACTGCAGTTTGAAACTTGGGAAAAACACAGCTTAAGAAGCCCGTCATTAAAATTTAACTTATAAGCCAATGTTTGGTTACTGTGTACCTTTGAAAATCTTTTCTTCTCCCTCTCCTCTCTTTAGTGTGCACTGGCATTTTGCCTGTATGTGTGTCTCTGTGAAGATGTCAGAACTCCTAGAGCTGGAGTTACAGACAGTGGTGATCTGCCATGTGGGTGCTGTGAACCCTAAAAACTTTTGAAAGAGCAGCCAGTGCTCTTAACTGCTGAGCCATGTATTGCCCCATCCCCCTTTTTTTTAAAGTGTAGAAATGTTTGTGGTGCTTATATACTTTTTCTTTATTAAGTCATTTTGCTTTACTGAATTAAAAATTAAGATATTTTAGATTATATTATCTTTTGTCATGTCAGAACCATTATTGAGTAATGGAAAAGTGTGTGTGTGTGTGTCTGTGTGTAATTAGAACAAATAAACTGCACAGTTTTTCTTGAATGAATGATTCTTCAGAAATGCCAAATTTGGTTGACTTGGTGACATACACACATGTAATCTTAGAGGATGTAATTTTAGAATATCAAAACTTGAAAGTCATCTTGGGCTTTTTGTCAGACTGTCTTAACAAAGTATAAAACCAGGGATTTGAGCTGTTGGAAGCTTGGCTACTTTCCAAAGTACCTAGATATAATTTCCAACATTCATGGTATTCAAAACCTTGTGTCATTCTAGTCCCAAGGAATCTGACGCTTAATTTTGCCAGCTTCCAGGCGTACCAGGCATACACTCGGTACGTGTGTTTGTACATACAAACACACAAAATAAAAATCTTTTTCACTAGTCACAGACAGTTGTGAGCTATTATGTCTGTGCTTAGAGCTGAACCCAGAGCCCTTGTAAGGACAGTGAATGCTCCTAACTGCTGAATCATTTTCCAGCCTGTGAAAGCAATCCACCATCCAGAATTTCCACAAAAAGACTTTTTGTGTTTTTGTTTTCTACTTGCTACTTTGCATTTGAACTTCTGTTTCATGTTGGGTTTACTGAAGGATGTTAATTCATGCCACAGATGAGAAAACATTTATAACACATGGAGCTGACACAGGCTCATGGACAGACCCCTGGATAAGACAGTGAATTGAGACCCTGGGTGATAGTTGAACATTGCCAAAGCCGCTCTTTAGATGGCCAGGACTGTACAAAAAGGGATTTAATACAATACAAAGCCACCCTTCCCCCGGGAAGGCTGGAGGTCTAGGATGGATGACTATATACTGATAACTAGCATAAATTGGTGAAAAAAAAATTGGAATCTGAAGCCCATCTAAATTCAGCTTAGATATACATCCTACATCCAGATCCCACTAATGGAAATGTGGGTTAAAAAATCATGAAAGAAGTTATGGCCTGCTGAGTAGGCTGAAGTACTTGCTGACAGAACCTGGGTTCAGTTCTGGGCTTGCTTTGTTGAAGGGAAGGGACATTGTCCTCCACCTCCCTGTGGGCTCTTGCACTTTCACACCACAAATAACCACAGTAAAAAAAGATAAGTAATAAAAGTAATGTAACTTTACATGGCCACTTAGGCATTCTGCTATTTGCATGTGAATTTATTCTTTTTGTAGTTTTGTTATTTTCATGTTGTCCTGGAGACTTGAGAAGTGGTTTCTGCATGCTAGGGAGTCACTTTACCACGAGGCTCCTGACATACTCTTTGTTAAATGTCACCCTCAAATTCTGCCTTTTAGATAAGTCCTACCCCTTATTTTCTAAGCTAATGGCTTAGAGGATGATTTATCATTTTGTTATTTATTGGTTTCTCCGCCTTTTGTTTTGCCTTTAAGAAGAGCTATAATGACAAGTTTATTAGGCTTACAAGAAGTAGGGAAAAGGTTTTATTAACTAGTGCGCTAAAAACAATTTGAAGTTGACAAAAAAACCACTCAACAAAGCATTCATATTGAGAATGTATTCTTCTAAGCATTGAAAGGTTATTGAAAACATTTAGACTTTAGGTTCTTCGCTTTTTAGTGAACTTAGAGTAACCATTCTAAACAACTATCTTTTTTTATTTTTTAAGCATGGGAGGTAAAGTACCACCTGCTACTCATAAAGCTAAGTCAGAAGAAAATACCAAGGTAAGTTCAAATTTCTTTGTTTAAGATAAGATACTGTGTTTCGAAACCAGTGTGGGCTACATATGTAGACTGTCAGTCACTGTTCTGTTGCTGTGAAGGGGTACCATTACTAGGCAACTCTTAGATTTAATTGAGGGCTTGCTTACAGTTTCAGAGGTTTAGTCCATTATTACTATGGCAGGCACAAACAGTAGCTGAGAGCTACATCCTGATGTGTAGATAGAGACACTGGGCTTGGATTGGGCTTTTGAAACCTCAAAGCTGACTCCCAGTGACGCAGTTCCTCCAACACTTAATCCTTTTAAATAGTGCCATTCCCTGGTACCTAACCATTCAAATATGAGACTATGTAGGGGGGGTGCATTCTAAAAGTATATGCTAACATATCAACAATTTGCATATTTTGCTAAGGATTTAAATATTTTAGAATTTAGGTAAAAACTCAGGCATTTATTTTTTAGAAGGAATTTTGCCCTTTTTTTTTTGGTTGGTTTTTTAAGACAGGTTTCTCAGCATAGCTCTGGCTATCCTAGAACTTGAACTGGAAGACCAGACTGGCCTCGAACTCACAGAGATCTGCTCGTTTCTATCTTCTGAGTACTGGGATCAAAAGCTTTTGTCACTACTCTTATCTTGAAATTTTACTTTATGAGAGGATAGGAGAGTGATGGGAGGGAATGTGCCACCGTGTCTATGTGGAGGTCATAGGATAACTTGCAGATGTTGGTTCTCTCCTTTGATTATATGGGTCCTAGGAATTGAATTTAGGTCCTAAACTTGGTGGCAAGTGCCTTTACTTGTGAGCCATCTTGCAGGTTCTTACTGTGTAGCCTTGGCTGACCTGGAATATTTGTAGGCCGAGTTGGCTCTCAATTTTAAGAGATGTGCCAAGTGCCAAAATTAAATGTATATGCCTACCACCCCTGGCCTAACTTTGTTTTGTTTTGTTTTGTTTTTTTTGTTTGTTTGTTTTTTTTTTTTAAAGATTGAATAGGGAAAGGAACCTAAGAGTTAAGTTACTTCTGAAGTACTGACAGTTGGGTGGTATAGGTTGGCTAGTGTGATACTTTTTGTAAGATACGTAGCCTCATTAACCAGAGAAGGCAGTGGTAATTCATCTCTTACTCATAATGCTGCATACTAAAGGGCGGAAGGAAAATTTGCTCTCCATTATGTGCTTGAATTCCACAGATGCTTTCTTTATAGTTCTCAAACTGAGCAACCCTTGAAAACTGAAGTGTTCAGGACATTTGTCATTAAAACAGGATAAACTGAGTGTGGTGGCACTGGCCTTTAATCCTACCACTTGGAGGCAGAGGCAGGCAGATCTCAGAGGTCAGGGCCAACCTGGGCTACAGAGTTAGTCTGACTCAAGAGAAAACAAACACAAAACTACTCAATCAGAAACCCTCACAATCTGAAAATATTCACCCTTCCATATAAGTCTCATGTTGTTGCCCAGACTGACCTCAGACTCCTAGGTTCAAATGACCCCACTGCCTCGACTGTTTTTAGTCTTTTAAACATCAGTCAGGAATAGTCTGACTTATTTTGCATGAATTGTTTTCCTATTTGTGTTTTAGTTTTCTGAAACAGTCTCATGCAAGGTAATTTGGTCTCATAAGCCCATGATCATCCATGCCATGTACAGCCAAGATGTTAGATCACGGAGAGTTATAGGGGACAGTGCCTATGAAGAATGATCTGTAGTGTGTAGTATATGAGTTGCTTTTGCTTTAAAACAAAACCCTGACAGTTTAAATTCTTAAAGGTTTGGATGGTGCCAGGCCTATAGTTAATTAGAAATGAGAAGTAAAAGAAGGGTATTAACAACTGAAATATAGTGAATTCGAGTAATGTATATGGTGTGTGTGTGTGTGTGTGTGTGTGTGTACAGACACAAACGCATAAAATACGTTACATATTTAAGTACTGACAACACTATCTAATTTCTTGTGCTAGGAAGAAAAAAGAGATACGACAACAGAGGAAAACATAGAGACAGAGGAGCCATCGAGTGAGGAGAGCGATCTAGGTGAGTGCTTGGTGGTGTAGTGTGCAGTAGGTACTCTTGGTGACTTAGTCCTGCATGGTTGGGATTTTTGTTTAGTAGTTTGTTTTGATACGGTGTCTCAGTTTGTCGCCCAGGATGGCCTGGAACTGTGGCATACATACATAGCCTTGAATTTGAGGCAGTCCTCCTGCCTCCGCCTCCTGAGTACCGGGTGTCTGGTTTTATATACTGGTCTGGTTATACACTGAACTACAGCCCTTTTCCTTTATCAATGGTTTGCCTGTGTTTTGTAGAATTTGTGTACACCTGATTTTTAAAGTTAATTATATTAAAATAAAATAGTATATTGTCAGTTATATTTTCCCTCAAAATTTACTGTTGTGGAACATCTTAAAAAATTATTAGAGAAGTTTGTAGAGGTCAAAAGGACAACTCTTGGGAGTTAGTTTTCTCCTACCTTGTGGAGTTTCAGGGCAGAATCTCAAGTTCAGGCTTTGGAGCAATCACTCTACCCACTGAGTCATCTTTCTGACTCCCAAATCTTTGCCAGTGAATTTTGGAAAATCAGTGGTGTGTTTTATATAAAACATTGCTCACATAAGCATCATGATCACTACAAGAGCTATCTGACTTTGACCAACAATTTTAAGTAGTAGTTTTGTTTAATTTTTATTTGATGTATATAGGTGTATGCATATGTACCTGTGCACTACATACTCAGTATGTGGTGCTCTCAGAAGCCAGAAGAGGATAGCAGAGAGTTACCTTGTCTCCAGGTTACCTCCTAATAGCTATTAATAGTTATTTTAGCGGGAAAGTAGTTTATAATGTATTGGAGTTCAGGGAAACTAGCTTATAGTTGTACTAGCAAGTCGTTCATTTTCTTTTTGGGATATACCTATAACCGCCGACCTGTTGGGTATTACTTAGCCTAGCCCTGAGCTCCACACAGATCATCATTTACTGGCTTGTTTCAAGCCAGTGACTTAACCATACCACACTGGCAATTTAGGTTTTAATCTCATGGTTTTCAACTTTTGCAGAAATTGATAATGAAGGTGTAATTGAACCAGACACTGATGCTCCTCAGGAAATGGGAGATGAAAATGCAGAGGTAAGTTTAGTGACTTACTTTAGGAAAAGTGAAGTTCCCCGGTGTTGGAATTATTTTATAACTCCCAAGATGTGCATGAAAAATCTTCCTTTGACTTAGGACAAATTTTATAATCTAACTATTTGCAAATTCCCATGTTATTTTTAATTATCTTGTAATTTGTTTTACTTGTTCTTTAAACTTACTTCAGCTTGACTGACCTGTAAAATTGTTCCCCTAAAATATATACCTACAATTAGAATAGTCTTTTTTCTCTGAGATGATTTTTTCCCCCCAAAATGGGGTTTCTCTTTAGCCCTGGCTGACTTTGAATTCATCTGCCTTTGCTTTCCAAGTGCTGAGATTAAAGGCGGGTACCACCATACCGGGCTTAGAATTATCTTTTGATGGAATATGTAGTGGCACATTATTTTTCAAATGCTTTTGTCATAAGGAGCCTCTCCTCAAAGAGCTGAAAACTGATACTTGGAAAGAAAGTGTAGACTACAGTTTCAATTAACAATGAGTAGTGGCCTTCCAGAAGGTCCCAGTATGTCTTACAATGTCTCATGGTGTCTGCTAAAGAAAGTTGTTTACAAATAGTAATGTAATGACTGCAGCTTAAGATTTTGGACCTTCAGCACCAGCTATCCTCAGTTATCTTTGCTAATCTTGTGTGAGGTAGTCTGTATTTGGAGCTTTGAGCTGACTTCTAATACAGCTGACTATATTCTGATCTATTTTGGTCATCAGTGGGTATTTGCACAATCCTGTTCAGACCTTTTCTCAAGTTTTTCTTAAGTTGTCTTTTCCTTTCTTATATTTCTACCCCATCTTCACCTTTTTTTATGATAGGGTTTCTTAGCCCAGGTTGGTTTGAAAATTTCTGCCTTGGATCTCCAAATGCTGTATATACAGGTCTTGCCCAATTTTATGGAATGAAGTCCAGGGCTTAGTTGCGCTCAGACCACCTATATCTTAGCCCCCCTCCTTCTGTGTGTGTGTGTCTCATATAGCCCACACGGTCCTCAAACAAGGTGATCTTAATAGTTTCAGTCTCCCAAGTGTTACTGGCATGCACTACCATGTCTGACTCTAAAGCTTTATTTGCCTTTTGTTAATTTACTCAGCAGAACGTTTATTGAAGTTTCGTTCCATCAGTGCTGGCATACTGTTTACTGTGTTTGGCCCCCTGGGGACTTTTGTTCTGTGTGTCTTATTTGCTTTCTTTATACTAATGCCACATTTTCTTATGAAGAAGTATACTAAGTGTTGTCTGCCTGGACACGGATCCATAAAACGATGACTATTTTAGTTGTTCTTACTGTTTTGTTTTTCAAATAAATTTTAGAATTAGATTGTCAGGGTCCCAGCATAGTTATTTTCATTCACAGTCTGGTTGTTTTCCCCCTCCCCTTCTGTCTCCCTCACAGGAGTTTGGGGGGTGAGAAAGGGAAAGGATAGGGAGATTTGATTAGGGTTACATTAAATTTAAGTCAAATTGGGGAAAGAATTTCTCTCATTATTGAGGTCATTCATGAATGTGGTATCTAATTTTAGGCTTTTAAAAATGCCTTTTAATATTTTTTAAAAGATTTTATGTACATAATATATATCATATGTATTATATGTAGTCTTCTACCTGCAGGTATGCCTGAACACCAGAAGAGGGCACCAAATCTCATTATAGATGGTCATAACTCACCATGCGGTTGGTTGTTGGGAACTGAATTCAGGACCTCTGGGAGAGCAGTCAGCACTCGTAACCTCTGACCAATCTCTCCAGCCCCCTCAATAGCTTTCTTAAAAAAAAAAACTTTAATGATTTTTATTTATTTGCATTGGTGTTTCGCTTGCATGTATATCTGTGTGAGGGTGTTGGATTCTCTGGAACTGAAATTATAAAGAATTGTGAGCTGTTACCTGGGTGCAGGGAATTGCACCCAGGTCTTCTGGAAGAGCAGCCATACTCTTAATTGAGTCATCTCTCCTAACTCCTCAATAACTTTCTTTTTTTGTTTAGTTTTTTTTTTTGTTTTGTTTTGTTTTTCTACATAGGAACTTGCTCTGTAGACCAAGCTGGCCTTCAACTACTTACAGAGATTCTCCTGCTTGTGCCTCCCAAGTGGTGGTATTAAAGGCTTTTTGCTACCACTGCTCGGCCTTCAGTAGTGTTTTTAGCATTGCTGCCCCTCTAAATTCCATGTCCTTTTGTTAAGTACTTTGGGTCACTATTTAAAACAAAAAAAACAAAACAACCCTTTAAAAATGTACACACTGTTGACTGATGTTTGTAGTTGTCTCTTTTCCCTCTTCTTCTTGGGATTCATTGAATTACCCTGTCATTTTAAGGTTAACATTCTTTAGTTCTAGAACATTTTAAATGATTATTTCTTGCAAATAGTGCTTCACTGTTGTACTCTTACTCTGGAATCATGACTCATGACTGGATGTACGCCCCTGTCCTTTTCTGTCACTGCTGGCTTTGACTGCTGTGTCTCATCTCTCCCACTTCACATCTCATTGTTTGGTTTTATCTTGATAGTTTTATGTTGATTCTTTTTTTCAGAGTTCCTTGGTTATTTATGTCTTAATACGCAAATTAATTTTAAGATTTATTTTTGTGCAGTAAGGTCTTCCTTTTTGACCCATGGTGGATTCCAAACTCAGGAAAACCTCCTGGGGTGTTAGGATTACCAAAGTTCACACTGTATCTTGCTTCTATGTAGTATTTTGACCACAAGTTCTCTGAAATTTTTCCTGTGGATAATTTTCAAGGTCTGAATAGATACTAGGCTTTTTCTGGAAGAAATGTATTTGCTTCCATCAAAGCTCTGAGTTGAGGCTGTCAATTAATTCTTAGGATAGCTTTTGACACTGGTAATACAGAATTCAAGTGGCTTTATGGTTTGGCTTTTTTTTCTTTTTAAAACATTCTTTTTAATATTCATTTTATTTTGTATGTGTGTACTTAGATGAGACTGGCTAAGTGGCAATACTTTTGCCTGCTGAGACTTCCAGGTGAGATGTAGATTTTCAGGAGTGCTTTCCCCTCTCCATCGCTACTTAACTGATCCCCTTGTGTGAAGGAGGTTTAGGTTTTGCTTACTATGTGGTCTTGCCAGTTGTAGACATTTCAAGTTTGAAATTCATTTGAAGTATGTCTTGTTAACCCATCTGCATTGTCTTCCTCTGAATGTATTCTTTGTGGGTGGTGTTCTCCATTAGCTTCAAAAACAAAACACCAGGGTATTAGGGTTGACCTTTGCTACAAAGGTGAATGTAGATTGAGTGCTTGCTTACCCTGAATTGCAGCCTTCGTTTACTCTCGGTTTTCTTGTTTATTTGTGCCTTTTGTTGTTGTTGTTGTTCGAGATAGGGTTTCTCTAGCCCTGGCTGTCCTGGAACTCACTCTGTAGACCCGGCTGACTTGGAGCTCAGAAATCCACTTGCCTCTCTCTGCCTCCCGAGTGCTGGGATTAAAGGCATGTACCATCACTGCCCAACTTAGTTTTTAAATTTTTGCTAATTTTTAAAAATTACCTTGGCCTTGTGTAGGGCCTGCTGTTATGAACAGTTTCTGACTTTGTTTTTTAAAATGTTTTTTTTTTTAATTTGCCAAGTGAATTTTTGTTGGCTTTGAATTCAATTAATAACTTAGAAATATATCAGAATATTTTAGTGAATACAGTTAACATGATACAGATCTAACAAATTTATTTTTCTATTTAATATAAAACTATTTGTTAAGCATGCTAATTTCAATAAATATGTATACTATACTGATCAAATCAGAATGTTTGTCCTTTTCATTTATTTCCTAATAAAGACAGATTGACATGTCATGTTCTTTGACTCCCTTCTCTATTCCCCTCTTGAATACAGGCATGTAGGTCAACATTTAACAGGCACACTTGGATAGCCATGTCTATTGCAGCACTGTTTGCAATAGACAAGTTAGGGACTTGTTGCCTGTCAGTAGGTGAGTGGAATATTCTATTGATGTGAAGAGACTATGACCAAGGCAACTCTTAGAAAGGAAAGCATTTTATTGAGGGTTTACTTCTAGTTTTAGAGGGTTAGTTCATGCAGGGACAGGCTGCTGGAGCAGTAGCTGAGAGCTGTACATTCTGAGCCTCAGACAGCAGGCAGAGAGAGGCACTGGACCTGGCATGGGCTTTTGAAATTTCAAAGACCACACCCTGAGTAACAAACCTTCAAGGATGCATCAACTCCAACATGGACATACCTCTTAATCCTTCCCAGTTTGTAAACTTAGTCCAGGCATGCAAATAAATGAGCCTGTGGGAGCCAGCTCATTCAAACCATCATGGAGATAAATAGTGTGTGTACACTGGATTTTTACTAAAATGAAGCATGAAATTGTATTGTTTGCTGGAAAATAGGTCCACTTGAAAATCATAGTAAGTGAAATATGCCAAACTCAGAGACAAATACCACATTTTCTTTGTATGTCTAGTGCTGTACATAGATATATAACCATTTTTATATATGTGATGTCAAATTTTCTTGGAAGTCTTTTTATGTTTGTGGAAGTCTTGTGTGGTCTTAGATATTGTGTTATAGGCTCAGTTTCATGCAGTTTTTTGTGGTGTTCAAGAATTGACTTTGCTTGTTGCTCTTGTATCATATGGGTCTTAGTAAACCAGGCTGGCCTAGAATATTGTACAATCCTTTTACCTCTACCTCTACCTCCTAAATACTAATCTCAAGGTGTGTGCTTTGCTTAGTGTTTTTGTATTCTTGTTTTACAGATTGAGTAACTTGTCAGTTCTTTGAACTTTCTAGTTAGATATAAAGATAGCTAACTTTTCTGTTCTGAGATGTAGCAACTCATTTCTATCTCCCTCCTGCTCTACCACTACCACCAATGCAGGGCCTTACTATATTACATATTGCTCTATTAGTCCTGGAACTTAATCATGTACACTAGGTTGGCCTTGAACTCAAAGATTCTCTTGCTCCTTCTGAGTACTGGGATTAAAGGTGTGCTTTTAATGTTTGACAGAGATCATTTTCTTAACCAGCACCTGCAGGTATTGTTTCACAGGTAGAAGTGCTTAACTTATTACCAAACATTTGACTTTGAATGTTTAGCATATGTTCTTGTTAATCTTTGTGCTGTCAACATTGTTGTTGGTATTTGTGCTCATAAGTAGGATAGGGACTCACAATATTTTTATGGCAATAAAGGATTAAGACATCATATGATTGGAGTATGAAAGGCACTAGTTCCTTTATGAAGAGACTGGTTTTAGTTTTTATGGGTAGTTCTCATGAATGTGGAAAGATGGTTAGAAAGAAACAAAACAGAAGTCATATCTAAGGCACAGTTTGCAATGTGTTCAGTATTATAAAAGGTTAACACATTCATTCTCTATAGGTTTTCACTAGAGAGGTAAGTGCATGAGTGTCTGGATCATGACTCTTGTGTCACCTGTAAGACAGTCTGAATCACTTATTCTCATGCTTGCTTCACTACTGAGCTAACCTTTCGTTTCCTGTTAGATAACTGAAGAGATGATGGATGAAGCAAATGAAAAGAAAGGGGCCGCCATTGACGCTCTAAATGATGGTGAGTTGGGCCCTTTTACTGTATTTCTATAATGGATTCTTTCCCTACTGCAGTGACTGTTAATAGTGTAACATGAAGGGATTGAGTTTATCTTACTAGACTGAAGATGTTAGGATCCTACAGCCACCACCTTCCTCATGGCAAAGAGACTAAAATCATTCAGCATCAGTGACGTTGCCTTAGGATGGACAAGTCTGACTTAGCCTCTTCTTGTATCTGTCAAGGCCTTTTTAAAGAAATATCCTGATAATCCCTAACTTGACATGGTGATACCTTTGATAAATGGTATTTGTAGGCCAAACACTTGTTAGGATGGGAATAGAGTCCCTGCATTTTAGGTCTTCAAAACTTGCTATTGGTGGCAGAAAGATCCTTAACATGTAAAAGGATCCATAGCAAGTCTACTTGGCCTGAGTTCGATCCCAAATGGTAGAAGAAGAAAACCCACTATTACAGGTTGTCCTCTGACCCTCATGTGTTCTTTGGCATGCTCCTTCCCACCCTTGCTAAAATTTCAATTAAATTTTTTTGTTTGAGTGTTGTGTCTGCATGTATGTTGTGTATGCACCATGTGTGTGCCTGATGCCTGTAGAAGCCAGAAGACAGGGTGTCTGATTGCCTAGAACTGGAGTTACCAGTGATATGAGCTGCCATGTGGGTGCTGGGAATGAAAATAGGGTTTGTTTGTTTTTTTAGAAAAGCAACATGTGCTTGTAACCACTGAGCCAATTCTAAAGCCCCTAAGAATGTAATTTAAAAAAATACTATCAAGGTTAATATTATGTTTAATTACAGTTAGAACAAGTAAGTGATCATAAACTTGGGGCTGTTGTGACTACTGTGTCTTATTAACATTTGATGGAGACTGCGTCATAACGTGGGTGGCTGTCACTCATAGTTACTATGTCTTATGCACATTTGCACTTGATTTAGAAGATGACTAAAGTTTATTTGAGGATGAGTTTAACAGTGTTGTTCCATATTGGCTACTTGACTTTTTGGTGGTAGTCTCTGTCTCTGTGTATGTAAAGCTGGCTTAGAACTTCCACTCTGTAACCAAGGCTGGCCTTGAACTCAAGATCTTCCTCTTCAGGCTCAGGAGTGATGGGGGTTTTAGGCTTTGGCACCTCCCCTACCTCATTGTACCTTTTTTTTTTTTTTTTTTTTTTTTTTTTTTTTGGTTTAGGTCCTTGTTGCCTGTTTATTCTTTGTATTCTACTGAATGTCCTTTTTATTTTTTTGAGACAGGGTCTTACTATGTAGCTCTAATTGACCTGGAACTCACTATATAGACCAGGTTGGCCTAGAACTTACAGAGATCCACCTTCCTCTGCCTGGTATTAAAGTCATGTTCTACCTTCACACCCAAGAACTCTGGTTATTACTATTGTTTTCTTTAAGGACCAGTACTTTACATAACATTTGAAGATTTATCATGATGTTCCTATCTATTGTGTCAGACTCTGTAAATATCTATATTTTAGATTTTGTTTTTGTGTTTTAGACAGTGTCCTTTTGATAGTTAGGTAAGCCTCCAGTTTTGATCCTATTGCTTCTCAGTCTCCTCATTACTGGGATTGTAATATTGTATATGGTATGTGCCACCATATACAGCTTTGTTATTATCCTGTTGACTCCAAATGCATACTCACCCACACTCCCTGCAGTGGGATGGATGGAGTTCATGCTCTTAGGATGGTTAACATGAACTACTGTGTAATTGAGATCCCACACCTTTTTACATGAATGCTTAGGCAAGCTTTGTATAGTTGGTTCTCTCTTTTCAATGTTAAACAAACTGCTTTTACCATCTTGCCAGGTCGCCCTGGAAACCTTTTTTAAAAATTCTAATCACACTTTCACTGCCTTAGACTTGTGCTTTATTACTTCCCGTAAAGTTGTTCACCGATTTCACCTTGCATTCAAACTCATTTTCACAGCCTCCATATTAGTCCTTTTTCATATTAATTTTAATTGTTCTGCCTCTTAAGGGGCTGTTTGCCTGTTTGAAGTTACACACACTTGCAGTCTTTTAATATGTGTGTGAATATATATATGTGTGTGTGTGTGTGTGTGTATGTATACACATATTATATATAATACATATTATGTTACATATATATAATACGTATGTGTGTTTATATATATATATATGTGTGTACACACAGATGTTATTTCATTAAAGCTTTTACTAGCAGCCAGTGTGTGAGGTGGCTCAGTGGGTATGAGGTATACATAGTGTTGCTACTAGTCCAAATGACCTGAACCCACAAAGTAGAAAAAAATCCACTCACTCAAGTTGTTTCTTGACTTCTGTTAGTGTGCCCCACCCCCTCAGAAATAATATGAAAAACCTTTCTTATACTAGTTGTGTAGTTTGTTCAGGGAGATGGGGATAAAAGATAGATTTAAATATCGAGTGGGAATTAGCTATTTATCGGGTACTGGAGTAGAAGAGCATTTGTGTGGAATTATGTAAAGCCCTAAGTTTGAATCCTGATACTGGGGTAAAATTTTAGTTTTGAACATGGTTGTTACCAGAAAGAATTACTTGTATAACATATATTTTTGTAGTACATTAATAAGGCTTTTAGTGGGGGTGGCATTTTTGAAACAGTTTCACTATGTAGTCCTGTCTATCCTAGAACTCATTATATAGACCAGGCTGGCCTTGAATTTGCAGAAGTGCACCTTCTCAAAGGCTGGGATTATTAAGACTTTTTTTTTTGGTAAATTCTGTTGAAATCTTAGATTGATTGGTAAATTGGGTAAATACTTTTCTCAACAATTTGACATTTATTTTAAAGTTCTGTATTGACTTGCCTTGAAAATTAAACTGGATATGCACTAAACTTTTGTGTTTGTTGAGCTTCTCTTAAAAGACCATTTTTTGGTTTTTTTGTTTTGTTTTTTTAATTAACGTTTTGGGCCAACTAGAGTGCTTGCTGCTAAGCCTGACAAATTGAGTTCAATCCCTGGGACTCACATGATGAAAGGAATAAACTTCTGAACATGGCCCTGATTTCTGCATATATGCATACACAAATAAGAATAACTGAATGCGATTCTTTACATAGAAAGCTAAGAATGTGGGGCTGGAGAAATGGCTCAATGATTAAGAATGTTTGCCACTCTGTTGCAAGAGCTGGAATTAGGATCCTACCATCCATGTTAAGTGGCACACAGATGCTCATAAGTCCAGCTCGAAGGGATCAAATGTCAACTTCTGGCCTTTGTGAGCACTCTCCAGCGTGTTCATTTACATTTATACAAACACATAGATAAATAAATAATGGTAACTGTGAATAAAGATTAGCTTCTTAATGGCTTAAATGTCTATTTTTGTTCATTTAAACAGTATATTTCAAAAAGAGAAAACTGTAGTTTTCATATCCTGTGAAATTAGTTTTGACACTTTATCCTCTTTAGTTTATCAAGTAAAACTGAGTCCTATAGAATCAGTCTGCGTTTATTTATTCGTTTATAAGTTTTACAGGGCAGGGTTTCTCTATGTAGGTCTGGTTGTCCTGGAACTCCCTCTGTAGACTAGACCAGGTTGGCCTCAAATTTAGAGATCACTGTGTCCCCTGCCTGTCAAGTGCTAGGATTAACACCATGTGCCACCACTCCCCAGCTATGTTTTAGATTTTTTAAATATTTACTTTTAACTTTTTTATGTGTTTGGGTGTTTTGACATTTTGTATATTTGTTGAGTGTCTAGTGCCATGGAGGTGAGAAGGCGGCATCTGATCTCCTGGAATGTGGGTTATAGGTGACTGGTTGCCAGCCAAAATATGGGTGTTGGAAAGTGGACCTGGGACTTCTGGCAATTAGTGCTGTTTCGGTATCTCTAGCCTCTCACTATTTTTTAAAAATGTTAAAATGCTGGCTACTAAACATGCTTGGTGGAAAGTACTGTTCCTATCTCTATACTAGTCTGTTCTCCCCCCCTTCTCTCTCTCTCTCTCTCTCAAGTAGACTGAGAAATTATGTATAATTCTTAGATAAATCAAAATCTTTTAATAGCATCGTTGTCTTCTTTTTACTTCAGGTGAACTCCAGAAAGCCATTGACTTGTTCACAGATGCCATCAAGCTGAATCCTCGCTTGGCTATTCTGTATGCTAAGAGAGCCAGGTATGAACACTGAAGTACAAAGTACCTTTTGTAGACTTCTTACACTCACTTGTTAAAGTAACTTTGATTTTGTAGCAATCTCAAAGGTTTTATTTCAAATGAAGTTGTTTTTAATAATGCCTTTGTTTTTTAGTGTCTTCGTCAAATTACAGAAGCCAAATGCTGCCATCAGAGACTGTGACAGAGCTATTGAGATAAACCCTGATTCAGCTCAGCCGTACAAATGGCGAGGGAAAGCATACAGGTAAGTGAGCACAGACTGAGAGCCGAGTTTAAATGGTGGAACTCATGAGCTGAAACACTGGGTGTGGCCAGGTGGTGTTGGCACTCTCCTTTAATCCCAACGGCATTGGATAGACAGAGGCAGGTGGATCTCTTGAGTTGGAAGATGAGCCTGGAGTCTAGAGAGCCCAGGGCTACAGAGAAAAACCCTGCCTCAATGTGTTGCATCACCCACCAAATGCTGGGTGTGGTGCTGTGGAGGCTGAAACAGGTCAGTGTGTCTGTAGCATACATGGTGAATTATAGGGTAGCATCCAGAAACAGAAGTTGACTGCACCTGAGAAATGGTTTTTGAGACTGTATACACACACACACACACACACACACACACACACACACACACACACGGGCACAAAATAGTCAAATTTAACCAATTTCGAAGACTTAATTTAAGTCTGTTTTAATATGTTTTGTTCAGATTTTATCTAAGAGCTTTTATTTCACAGTAATGTGTTCAGTATGGATAATTAAGAAAAGGAATGAGAAAAGATTTCACTCTTCTCACGGAAAACCACTCAACATTAATTAAGTCACATAGGCACATACAAGACAACCTGGTTTTCCTTTACCAATAAGAGTACAAGAAGAGATATTAAATAACCTAGCCTGAAATGTTGTTATTCATTATTGGGACATTTAAAAAGATCTAGATAAAGAATCAATTTTTACCCAGTCTAATAATCATTCATAGTGTTGGAACTTACTGTTTAATGTTTGTCTTACCGAAGTACAATGACTGAAGTGGATTGAGAAGTTGATGTAGGCGAAGTTTGAGTAGAAATAAGAATGGATGTTCTTAACAAAACTGTTAGATGACAGTAGAGATTTATTTGAAGGCATGTCAAAGAGGTAAAAGGTAAATGTATTGCTGCTGTGTGGTACAGGGAAACCTCACACATTGCTGTTGACTTTTTTTGAAATCAGACATTAGTCTTCAAATGGCACTTTGCTATCTGGTTACAGATTTCAAATAAGCTATTTTTCTAAGAAACCATAGTTCATTTTGTGGACACTAAAATTTGTGTGGTTACATATACTTAATGCTTCTTACAGTGAACACAACCAGGAAACAATACCTTTATAAATTCATGATTTGAATTAACAATTTATAAATTGAGTTTATGCTGAGATTTTCTATTAAAAAATGTTTGCCTTTTAAGTCTCTATTTCTATTTAATTTTGTAAACATTTCATATAAGTGATAGTGTTTTAGTTAGCACAGTATACTGTCCAAGTAAACTTCGAAGGCTTTCTTGGCTTTCAGGAGTGTCCTTAAGAACACATCCCATTTAAAATACATCGCCAAAAGAAAATATTAGGAAGATAGTTTCAATTTTTGTATATGTGTGTATGTTGTGAATGTGTGATAGTCTCATTTTTGCTTATATTTAGGTTTAAAGTTTGTGTTTCCATTTTTATCTTACTTGCCTTGGGTGGTGGGAGGATTTTACGCCATGGTGTACATGTTCTCCAAGCATTTCTTTTGTTTTGGGTGGGGTCTGGGGGGTTTCCAAGACAGGGTTTCTCTGTGCAGCTCTGGCTGTCCTGAAATTCATTCACTCTGTAAACCAGGTTGGCCTAGAACTCACCTTTGCCTTCCTCTGCCTTTGAGTGCTGGGATTACTGGGCCCCCCCACCCTTACCCCCAGTTTGTTCTGAGTACTAGATTTTGTTATGTAAAACAGAAGTAAAGCAGGCCCATGTTGCATGTCTTTTCCTTCAGTCCTACATAGAAAATAACATGAACTACCTTTCATGTTAAAACCTAGCTGCTTTACCTTCTAAATATGTCAGTACTCTCAACTAAGAATAGTGGTAGAACCAGCTTAGAATTGTCATTGTGGGAATTTCAGTTTCATCACTGGTTTTTTTTTTTTTTTTTTTTTTTTTTTTTTTTTTTTTTTGAGTTAGGGTTTCTCTGTGTAGCACCAGCTGTCCTGGAATTTGCTCTATAGACAAGGATAGCCTGGAATTCATAGAGATCTGCCTGCCTCTGCCTCTGAGTGCTGAGATCAAAGGCATGCACCACCACTGCCTAATTCCTACACAGTTCTAGAATTGATTGATAAGAATTTATGGATAATAATTAACTGAAAACTTTTTTGGTACTGTACATTTTGTGAGAGTTTGTATCTATTTTAGACTCCTGGGTCACTGGGAAGAAGCAGCTCGTGATCTTGCCCTTGCCTGTTCACTGGATTATGACGAGGATGCCAGTGCAATGCTGAAAGAAGTTCAACCTCGGGTATGTCATTTATTACCTAAGACTCTGGGCCTGTGCTTGGCCGAAACACGGATGAAGAAGGATGTCAAAGTTAGTCACTGACAGTATGCTCGCTTAGCAGCCTCATTAATTTGTCATTTTTCCATTATTGGATGCTGTGTTAGAGAGCAGACTGTGACTTTTTTTCCAAGTTTTCAGTGGGTCTATACAGAAAGTGAGAAAAGTGGCGTGCACACTGGCCTTTAATCACAGCACTTAGGAAGCAGAAGCAGTTTGAGCTCTTAGTTCAGGCTATAAAGAGAGACCCTGTCTCCAAAAAAGAAAAGGGGAAAGAAGGAGGGAAGGATTATGTTTCATATCTGCTCTGACCTTATGTAGTATGGAACAAAGGTGTGGCCTTCCTGAGTTTAATTTCAGTTTATTTTTATTTGTTGAGACAGTATTTCTCTGAGTAGTCCTGGCTGTCCTAGAACTCTGTAGATCAGGCTAGCCTTGAACTTTAGAAATCCACCTGCATGCCACTACTACCTGTTTTTTTCCTTTTTTTTGTTTTTTTAATGAAAATGTATATCAAAAGACTAGAACCTTTATGTACAAATGAGGTTTATATTTGTTTTGTTCCCGAGACAGGATCTCACTGTCTAGATCTGTTTTGGAATTTAGTGGTAGGCCAGGCTGGCCTTAAACTCAGAGATCCACCTGCCTTTGCCTCCCAATTGCTGGGATTTAAAGAATGTGTTACTATACCCAGCTACAATCCTTTTTTTCCCCCCAGAAATTTGGACTGGGGATACTCAGTGGTGGAGTGCTTATATAATTATAAAGTTCTCAGTTCAGTCCCCATTCAGGTGAATGAGGGATGGAAGAAAAAGTTACAAATAACATTAACTTTATCCTTAAATGTTTAACACAGAGTTTTACTAATTGCAACTTATCAGACTTACTTGATTACTAGAGCTTTTTTCATTTATATATGTATGTGGTGTTTTGTGTATATATGATGTGTATAATAATGTGTCGAAAGGTTGAAGGAGTCATTTTTCTCTTGAATTAGGTTCTGGAGATTAAACTCAAGTCACCAAAAAAAAATTTTGTTTATTTTATGTATATGAATACACTGTAGCTGTCTTCAGACACACCAGGAGAGAGAGAGAGAGCATCAGATCCCATTACAGATGGTTGTGAGCCACCATGTGATTGCTGGGAATTGAACTCATGACCTTTGGAAGAGCAGTCAGTGCTCTTAACCACTGAGCCATCTCTCCAGCCCATCATCAATATTTCTTAGCAATTGCTTTGATTTAACTTTGAGTCCTCTTACTGCCCACCACCCCTAGCTTAAGCCCAACTAGGGTTTTTTTTTGTTTGTGTTTTAGCAAACTAGTTCTAGCATACTATAAACTATAAAGTTCTTATAAATATTTGCACAGACACTAACGTAACACCTGAATATCAACTGCTCACCTCCAAATCAGTTTGAAAGGATTGTTTCAGACTGTTTCTTCCTCTCCCCTTTGGGTGGTTTTAGGGGCTCAAACTTAGGGCCTTGTGTGAGTTAATCATATACTTAACACAAATCTGTATGCTACAGGGTCCAAAATTAAATGTTTCTGGCCTTGTCCCCGTTTTTAAAAAAAAGTTTTTATTTTATATATATGGGTATTTTGGTTGCATGGATGTCTGAGTACCATGTTCCTGTGATTCCCACAAGGGGTATTAGATCATCTTAAACGTAATTATAAGCTGCTGTGTGGGTGCTAAAAATCAAAGCCAGGTCTTTTGTTAGAGCAGTGAGTACTTGAAATTATTGAGCCATCTCCCCAGCACCATGTTGTCCCCCATTTCATAGGGGAGGGAAGTCTAAGCAGGCTATGGCAAATACTTGTTATGTGTATGGAGTATTTGCCTTCCCGTGGCAGATATCATTGATGATAGTGTTTCTGCTGAACTAATCTGTGACTTGTGAATCCTGAGTAATACATAGTAGATAAGAGGCCAAGAAGCTAGAATTGTACTAAAACTTGTCATGTATTTATCCTTGATCTTTGTCACCTGTTTGAGATTAGAAGAGAATTAACTGCTCTTCCAGAGGTCCTGAGTTCAATTCCCAGCAACCATATGGTGGCTCACAACCATCTGTAATTGGATCTCATGCCCTCTTCTGGCATGCCTGAAGACAGCTACATTGTACTCATATATATATACATATATACATACATACATGCATACATTTGCAAAAAAGTTTTTAAAAAAGATTTTGCTTAAACTTCATGTCTAAACTCTGGTTTCATAGTGCCTAATGATTTGACATTGCTCTTAAAGCCTGTCATTTGCTTATGTTCACATGTAATAATGGTTTTCATTTACATTCACATATTGTATTTTGTTCATTCTTCCTTCCCAGTACCTTTTCCCACTCTCCCCTTAGAGCATAACATGTTCCCCTTTTTGCTTTTCTTTTTTTATTTTTATTAGGGTTTCCTTAAAGGTGTGTGGATGAGGATATTTACTGGAGCATGGGCACCTTACCAGTGACTATGCAACCAAAGAAAATGCCTCTTCCTCCAAAGTAATGGGACTTTGTCTGAGACTTCCAGCTACTGAATCATGACAGGGAGACTTACATGATTGCCTAGGTCTCATGGCTAGGCTTGTTCTCGGCTAGTTCATAACTTATTAACCCATTTATTTTATTTAAAATCTCCCACCTGGCTGGTTAGTTACCTCTCTGTAGTATCTGCCTGCTTCTTTCTTCACCAGTTCTCTCACTTGTCTTCCTCAGAGTTCCTATCTTACTAGAAATTCCACCTTCTACTTTCTGCCTTTACTGTAGGCTGTCAGCGTTTTATTTTACCAATCAGAAGGTGAGAGAAGTGTTTAAAAGATAGTTGATGCTTTAGCAATATCAAAGTCTGTCCTGTAGTCAGATCTCTGCTGGTTCAGAAATCAGCATTTGTATAACATGGGACAGTCTTTACACAGTGTGCTGTCAGTTGCTTATAAGCTCTCAGGGTAGAGTAGGACCTCCTTAGTGTCTCCTCTCCCTCCAGTTTCCATGAGGTAGGTTTTTATTTTTCTGTTAAGATGAAGCTGTCATTTCTTAGAGCTGTTTGTTTGTTTGTTTGTTTGTTTGTTTGTTTGAGGCAGGGTTTCTCTGTGTAGCTCTGGCTTTCCTGGAGCTAATAGACCAGGCTAACTTTTATAGACCAGGCTAACCTTGAACTCAAGATCTGCCTGTCTCTGCCTCTTGGGTGCTAGGGTTAAAGGCTTGCACCACCATGAAGTCACAGTCACTCTTAACAAAACTTCCTTTGCCTCTATTAAAAATGGCAGGTAAACTTACTTCCTATGCTTCTCTTTTTTTTTCCAGGCTCAAAAAATTGCTGAACATCGGAGAAAGTATGAGCGAAAACGTGAAGAACGAGAGATAAAAGAACGAATAGAAAGGGCAAAGAAAGCTCGAGAAGAACATGAAAGAGCCCAAAGGGTAAATTCCTGTAGCTAGCCCAGTAGATTAGACTTTAGGGCCTGATGGCTGCGGGGGAGTCTTTTAGT
The DNA here is from genome assembly GCF_963924665.1 of Micromys minutus. Classification (NCBI taxonomy): domain Eukaryota; kingdom Metazoa; phylum Chordata; class Mammalia; order Rodentia; family Muridae; genus Micromys; species Micromys minutus. The sequence continues at coordinate 37,152,157 of NC_137962.1, forward strand.
CTGTTCTCTTCATTTTTCATCTTAAATGAGCTTATATTTCACTAATTTACATGTTAGTTCTTTTAAAATTTGCAAATTTTGGCCAAGCGTATAACTTGCAGAGTACTTCCCCAGCAGACCAAATCCCTCTCCCATTCAAACTCAAAATTTTCTGGCCAGGCTAATTAAAACTTGATAGTGCTATTATTTTGTGTGAGTTCTTTCCAACAGCAAATTTATGACAAAACAATTCTAGCTGTGCATGTGCACACATCTGTAATCCCTGCCTGCATTCAGGAGGCTGAAGTGGGAGGACTTTCACCTTAAAATAAGAAGTTAAAAAAACAAAAAAAAAACCCCAAATTGGCTACATAGTCTTATCTTAAGGGGATAATTCTACCTGTTTTTAATTATACCCGGGTATTATAGAAATGTAGAGATTCTTGATAGTTTGTTCCAGTATTCTTAACAGTCTTCTTTCTTGTTTTTCCTGGTTTCCTCCCCATGTATCTTTGTATATTTGTGTTGTATGACAAAACTTTTCCTGGGGAGACACTACACACATTTATTTACTCACCCCAGATTGACAGTGCAGATACAAAATCCATCTTGGTGAACCTGGAGTTTTATCAGTTATTTACAGGAATATGGGTGAGGGATTACTTGGAGGAGCAGAAATGACTCAGCTGCATCGCCAAAGCCCATCCAGCTCACAAGGCTGGGAACCTGGAGCTCACTGCACTGCCTGCAGGCAGCTCTATTGATCTCAGAGTCTTTGTAGCTTGGCTCTTGGGGAGGGGATCGAGTTAATTTGGTCAGTTGCAGGGACTTCCTAAAGCTATTTTGAGTTTACCTTCTTGAAAGTTTCCTTGTAGGTTAGACTGTTTTAACTCTGGAGGAAACTTACATAATTGGTTTTATCCATTGTAACCTATTTGTTTTCAACTTTTGTTGGAAGAAAGGACATATAGTTATATAATTACATAGTAAGTCATAATTTGGGGGTCATTTAATAAGCATCATAATATACGTATTATATTTATTTGTCTTATTACTATTTATAAACGTGTATATGCTTTGTTTGGTTTCCTTTCTTTCATGTCCTGGGGACTAAACTGGGGGCTCACACATACTGTGTAAGTGCTGTACACTGAAACACTGTTCATCTCCATGATTGTTTCTAACAGTATCAAAGCTCTAGTTGGCCTTTCTTAAAACCAGCTCAGGAAGCCTTCTTCCATGTTGTTTTACATTTTGCTGGGAGAATGATAGAAGAGAGGAACCTGAGAAATTTAAGTATGCCCTTTCCTTTTGAAGTTGGGAAAGAAGTGAGAATTTTAGCTTGTATAAATATAAGTGTATGAATACTGCAAATTCCATTTGTGCTTTAACTCTCCAGAGAAGTAAAACTGCTAGAAATCATAGTAAAATAATGTTCAGTGACAGTTGGAAATGGATCTTGATGGGAAGTGCATTCGTCTTGAACCTTGTCAGTTTTACTGTCTGCTCTTTTTGATTTCCTTGGACAGGTTAGGTATGGGGAGAAGCTTTCTTCTTGTTGCTGCTGTTGTTTTTCTTCGTCTGTTATATAATTTGTTTTCATTTTGTTTTTAAGGAAGAAGAAGCTAGAAGACAATCCGGATCTCAGTATGGCTCTTTCCCAGGTATTTTATTTTATTTTATTTTTTTTTTTAAGGAAAAATTAAGATATATCTTGATTTGGGATCTGAGGTGTGTATGTATATAGGGAGAAAGAAAGTTCTTAGAACTCTAAAGAAGTTTAGAGAATAAAGTTCATTCTCATTAACATTTTTGTTATGGAAAAACAGCATTATTTCTCTCCTGTATATAGTTTGAGTGAAAACTAAGAAAAATTAATAGTGTTGAGGGCTGAGTATTATAATTCAAGAAATTAATTATAATGCAATCTCTTTCTAAATTGCCAAAGTAAGATTATGTCCTGTTACATGTGATAATATTTATATTCATGAGGATATTGCCTAAAAACATAGGGCTGGAGAGATGGCTTAGTGGTTAAGAGCATGGGCTGCTCGCTCTTCCAGAGGGTCAGGGTTCAGTTCCCAACACCCATGTAGCAGCTCACAGTTGACAGTAACTTCAGTTCCAGGGGAATCCATTGTCATCTTCTGGCCTCCACAGGCATGAGGAACGCATGCGACATATAGACATACATGGAGGCAAAATACTCCTACACATTAAAAGCAAACCCACCCCCCCAAAAAACCTAAACTAAAAAAGTCAGGTTATTGCTGTGCATAAAATATTTTGAGTTCAATATGAGAAGAGAACATGTTTGTTCTTTGTGCGAGTGTGAATTAGACCTTGTGAGTGCTCCCCCCCCCAAGCTTAAGAATTCCCTTGGAACTGGTGTTAAGAGTTAATAAGCAATTCTGAGCCTTGCAAATTGGATGCTTGGAACTGAGCTTGGTCTGAGCCATCTTTCTAGGCCCTCTTTTCATTCTTGAAATGTTTTATAATGAAAGATTATTATCAAAACAAAGCTTTTGAATGTTTCCAAAGATCTAGTGTTCAGGTAGGTGAGGATGCGGAGACATTGTGAAGTTTATCTAGTAATACACTTCTAGGGGTTTTGTTTTTTGTTTTGTTTAAATGGATGTTTTCTACTTTTTGGTAACTAGTTTCTCTTAAGGAGAGTTTGGGCATCTGTTAAGTGTCTATATGCCTTTCTTTGGGTAGAACCATTTAGACCAAAGCTAGAAAATGTCATGTGTTCATCAACTTTAAGAAGACAGAAAAATTCTAGCTCATAGCTTTGTTCTAGCTTAAAATATAAATCTGGTTGTCAGTTCCCTTTGTCCCTGAGGCAGCTTCACTAATGTGAACTAATAATAGATAGAGCTCTTCTCTGTGCCCTTTGTTTGTCACCTACCTAATTTAGCAATCCTTGCTCATGCACTCACAGATAGCAAGCCAGGCCCAGATACCCACAGCTCCAGTTCCAAGTAATCTAATGCCCTCTTCTGGTGTCCATGTGTAGGCATGCATACTCACACATTCATTCATATGTAACATGTACAAAGTAGTGTGGGTTTATAATCTAATACTGTGCTTAGAAGAGTGAACGAAGTCATTTTTTCCCCAGAGAATCACTCTAGAAGGAATCTCTAGGAATGCTTAACTAGATGTACAAATTCTGCTCTATAGTGATACATGCTTAGGAGGACTGGCATGAATTTCAGGCTAGTTTGGACAACATAGGTGAGATTTCAGCTAATGAGAACAAAACCCCCAGGTTTTTTGTTTGTTTTTGTTTTAAATAATTGTATATTCTTTTTAGAGATTTTGATTGTTTAGAATTGGGACTCAAATACATAGATTCACCAGGTCTAGTGAAGCACACGAGTTACACCTGTCATCTGAGTCTGTTCTGACTTGGCATAAACTAGAGTCATCTTAAAGGAAGAAACCTCAATTGAGAAAATGCCTTCATAAGATTGTTAATTAGAGCATTTTAAAATTAGTGACTGATGGGTAGGGCCCAACCCATTGTGGGTGATGCCATCCCTGGGCTTGGTGGTCCTGGGTCCTCATGGTCTGAGCAAGCCATGGAGAGCACCTCTCCATGGCCCATGTGTCAGCTTCTGTCTCCCAAGTTCCTGCCTTGAGTTCCTGTCCTGACTTTGTTTGATGATGAACAGTGGTATGGAAGTGTAAGCCAAATAAACTGTCTCCTCCCAGCTTGCTTTTGGTCATGGAGTTTCATTACAGTAATAGAGACCCTGACTAGGACACAGACTTTAGGAGATAGAGGCAGGAAGCTCAGGGTTTCTAAACGAGTTCTGTGCCAGCTCTGGCTCTGCAAGGCTAGCCAAAGAAACTGAAAAGAGAAAGAAATCAATACATTTTTGACATCCCTATTTTAGGTAAGGCTTGAGGAATAACTGCTCCAGGTACATGTTACAACACTTTTAAAAGAAAACAAACCTACAAATTAACTTTAAATTGAAACAAATAATACTCAAGAATGAGAAATCCAATGGTGATTGAGCTTGTGTGATGATGAACTCAACTTCTACAATTCTAGTGTTGTGGATGCTGAGGCCAGAGTTCTAGGCCAGTCTGGGCTGTGTTCTACCCTATATCAAACACCTCATTCCTCTTTCCCCAAAAAAGGTAGTTCACACACCTGGTATTTATGTTTGGGAGGACCAGCTTATGTTGACTGGTTGATTATTTATTGTTTCTTTTTTGAGACAGGGTTTCTCTGTGTAGCCCCTGGTTGTTCTGGAACTAACTCATTCTGTAGACTAGACTAGCCTTGAACACACACATATCAGTTTGCCTCTGCTTCCTGAGTGCTGAGATTAAAGGGGTGCACCATTACTCCTAGTGATTCTTTATTTTAAGGCAAGGTTAATTTGTTGAGCAGTTCTAAGTAGTAACAAATTCAGTATGTAGTGAAATCTGATGTACAGCTTTAACTTTTAGGAAAATTTTTTAAAAAATTTAAAAAGTTAAAGTTTCATAGCTGCTGTGTTCAGGATTGACTACAGACTGCCTAGTAGTGTCCTTATTTTTTATGTGTGCACTTGAGTATTGAAGAGGGTTAAGAGAAACTTGTTGGAGTACATAATTGTTTCATTTATTCTTATAGGTGGTTTTCCTGGGGGAATGCCTGGTAATTTTCCTGGAGGAATGCCTGGAATGGGAGGGGCCATGCCAGGAATGGCAGGAATGGCAGGAATGGCAGGAATGCCTGGACTCAATGAAATCCTCAGTGATCCAGAGGTTCTTGCAGCCATGCAGGTAAGATTTAGAAGTACAAACTTCAATCATCAAAGCATTCCATTTCTACTTGGTGTGAGGACAACACACTTTGCTATCCTCCTGCCCCCATTATCAGTTAGCTAATTTTGCAGTGTGGCATTTTCTTTCTAAATTGAGATTAATTATTTTAAAAGATTTGTTTTTATATGTGTATGAACATTTTTTGCATGTATCTGTTCTTGACATGCATGCAGTACCCTTGGAGATCATAAGAAGGTATCAGATTCCCTGAAATTGGAATTAAAGCCTTTTGTGTATGCTGGGAACCCAAGCCATCTTTGCAGGGACAGCCAGTGCTCTTAAACACTGAACCATCTCTCTGAACCCTATCTTACTGTTCTATATATGCGTGTCCTTTTATTTACATATATGAAATATATACCAGTGCCAGTATGTGCTACCAGAGTAACATGTTACTGGTTGTGAGATGTGTGCTCCTGGCATAGGTGCCTGGAAGCAAACTCAGGTCCTCTAGAACAGCAAGTACCTTTACCTATTGAGTCCCATCTTAAAGGTGAAGTTTTTAAAAGTTCATTTTAGGAAATAGCAGTTTGTGCTTCTTTGTATCCATGTTATAGGTGCTTTCTTTTTTATTATCTTTAGTTGATGTTACAGAATTAAACTTGATGAGCTGGGGTACTTCAGAGATAATCCTACCCTGGTATATCAAACTTGGCTGAAGCGTTTTACAGTAACTTGTCAGTAGGGTATTTAGTATTCTAAATCCTAAAGTTCATCCATTGGCCAATTTTTAAAAATAAGTTATAAGACCCGAAACTAAAAATTCAAACCTCTCTCCCTATTTTTCTTCAGGATCCAGAAGTCATGGTGGCTTTCCAGGATGTGGCTCAGAACCCATCAAATATGTCAAAATATCAGAGCAACCCAAAGGTTATGAATCTCATCAGTAAATTGTCAGCCAAGTTTGGAGGTCAATCATAATGTCAAAGCCCTTGCTGAATGAAGAACAGCTTAGCTCACTTACTGGATGTTGCAATAATACAAACCAGTGTACCTCTGACCTCACCGGGAGAGCTGGGGCGCTTCGAAGATAATCCCTACCCTCTGCATCTAATGTGGCTGAGGCATTTTACAGTGGTTTGCCATTAGAGTGTTCATTCAGATAATGTTTTCCTACTAGGAATTACAAACTTAAAACATTTTTCAACCTTAAACATATTTTTTAAAAATTTAGGGGATGTCATTTCCTACATTTTTCTTTACTAATCTTTTTGGTTTTTTTTTTTTTTTTTTTTTTCCTTTTGAATTACTGGGTAAGGAAGGTGAATGTGAATGATTTATGGCTCTCATGAATGAAACAAAAATTTGTTAGCGGGAAGCAAATAAAATACATTTAAGTTGATTGAGTTGGACATACGGTTACTGAAGCATCTTGATTTGTCTTTTTTAATGTTTTGTTTCAGAATGATCTATTTCACTAAATCTCTTGGGACCACCAGTATTTGGATCTGGCCTTGGTGGGACTGGAGTATTGGGCAGAGCAGCAGCAGTCTGTTTTTTGACCTGTGTAGTCTGCATTTTAGTCTTAAACTGCTTTGGTGTCCCTTTTGCTAAGTGTTACAGGGGAGTTAGATTACATATCTCTGCTGTTGTCCGTTGTTCAAATAAATGTTCCATAGCATTCTCACCTAGAGAAAAAAAAAAGTGCTTTCTGTTTTTGTCAAAAATGACCTTTCTGCTTGTCATCCTCGGAATCTTTTTGAGCTAAAGCTAGTCTTTTCAGTGACACCATCACTTCTGTTGTTCACAGCATAACTGTGGAAGCAGATCCATTGCTAGTTTAGTTTCATATATGGCGATTGTAGGTCATACCTCAATAGCTAGTATCTCACTTGGCCTTTTACCCTCGTGAACTCCTGTCATATCAAAAGTCATTGGAAGGAAGGATCCCCTTTGGTTTTGGGTATGCTTATGAAATTGAGAAACAATTGCAATATTAGAGTTTATATGTGAAGTGTACATCTTTGTACTTGGAAGAGTCTTAATTGTTTACATTTGGTAAAGATTCATTTGTCCCATTTAGTTCTTAAATATTGTGATGTATTTAATGCTTTGTTTTCTCTCCTACAAGGATAAAATGATCAATCCACAGAGTGCATATTAAAATAGCATATATCTGCAATCATTTGTCTATACAGGTTTTAACTGCTTCATATAGCAGGCACAGATGCATCTTGTTACATGTAAGAAAAAGCTGTATTTGAACAGAGCATGTGTTTAAAGTCCTTAACAAATATTTATCACATATTCTTAAATTGGAACTTTGCACGGTTCTTAGTCCCAAGTGTGTTCTCCTTTCATACAGTTTCCATGGTGCGTGTGCTTTACTGAAGATCAGTTTCTTTTGTACTTTTGACTACACATGACCTAATTATAATATGGAAATATTACTATAACTGGATGAAATTGCTCTTCTGAAAACTGTCCTGTGCTTTTAGACTTGAGTTCCACAGATAGTAAAAAGTACAGTCTTCACATTTTTTTTTAAAGAATCAGTATCACTTTACACCAAAAACATTGATTTTTTTTTTTTTCACTAAAGATAATATAAGAAAAATTATCTAAGAAGATAAGGGGCTTTTTGCTTAAAGATATGTGGTTAATATTCCTAAGTATGCTGAAATAAAATACTGTTTCAAACTGGATCTTCACCTTCCCCTCTTTGTTAGCCCGTTACATAGTTTTTCCTTGTTTAGTGTTTAGCTGAAGTTATGTGATGGGTGCAGAGACCCCTAAAGGTGAGTATATTGGCTCACATGGGAAGATGAGGGAGGACTCTGAGTTTGAGGCCTCAGAGTCTGCTATATTGAAGGAAGGAACACCTGTGATGATCAGGAGAAGTTGCTCTGGTGCATGTTTTAGCACATGAAGAAGCAGGAGGGACGTAGTCAGGGAGACACACAGATGCTAATCATGTGTGGCATTAATAGCTATCTTCATATTCCATTGCTGAGCTTTTAGCTGTGAGGAAAGACAACATAAGCACAAAGCTTTGTGGTTATATGGACAAACTTTTGGGTAAGAAAAGGTGTCTTGAGCCAACCAGCTGTCACATACCAGAAGATGGCTTCTGTTTTAGAAATCAGACCTGAGTTATAGACACTTGAAATTCCTCTAGTAATCTGAGTTCTAATACCACAGGGTGAGTACCTTTACTGCTTTGCCATCTTGTGGGTGAAAAAAACGAAGCACGTTGGTGGTAGTTCAGTGTTACATTGTGGAACTAGGATTTTTACTGATCCAGGCTTGTGACTTCACAGCTCTTTGTAAATCCTTTATTGATTACAGAAGCTTTGTGTGGTGCCCCTTTCTGTGGTGGGGAGGGAAGACAGGATTTTACTATGTATCTGGCTTGAAACCGAAATTCATTGAGTAGACCACAAAGCCTCTGCCTTCTCAGGTGTTGGGATCAAAGGCATGTGTACCATCCTGCTCTGCTAAAACAGGAACCTCAGGTTGCAGTTTGTTTTTTGTTTGTTTTTAAGGTTCTGTTGACAAGGTTTTGCTATGTCACCCAGGCAGGCTTAAATTCCTGTCTTTTTGCTTAGGCCTTCCAATTACTAGTATTAGGACAACAGTTAAATATCAGCATGCTGGCTGCTGCTGTAAGAAATTGAAAATCAAGGAGGACATTTGAATGATACTGTTTAAAGAATACAGGCGTGTGCTGCTGAAAAGTAAAGGACAGCCTAATTGAGGTTTGTAGTTTAAATGTAAGGAATAGTAATTCCAACAAGTAGAGTATGCAGCTAATAAAGACTGGGAGATGGTTCAGTTGTCAAGAGCACATTTTGCCAAGCCCTCACACCACGTTTGACAGACCACAGCTGCATGTGACTTTAGCTCCAGGTGGTTGTAGCTTTAAAGAGTGTAGCTCATGGGTTGAAGAGGAAAGCAAATACAGCAATATCAAGTTTTGAAAGTTTGAACAGTAACGTGAAGCTTCAGTGTCTGTCACAGTGGAAAGGTAAAATACTGACTTTGCTCTTAGATATCCTTTTATGTGCATGAGGCTTGCATTTATGTAAGCAGACCTGGATTCCCCCAGAGGACAGAAAGCTGTTTGGTTGGTCACTTGGAACAGAGGGTTGCGTGATAGCAACTAAACGCGTCCTTTGCAAGAACAGCAAGTGTTCTAAGCTGCAGAGCCCCAAATTGTCAGTTTACACGAACCGAACTCTGCCAACAAACCATGCTAGAGCTTTGTCTCCCAGGCCTCCGTGCAGGGGTGGGAGTGGGGTCTTGGGACACCTGAATGGAGGAGCGAAGGTTGAAGATGCTGACTCACCCTCTTGTCTATAGTCATCAGCTTATCTTGGAGGGTTGCTGGCTAGCCAACTCTAAGCATCGGTGGTATTGAGATTACAGACTACGTTTAGCTTTCGGCAGTCCGTTTTGCTTTGGTTTGGTTTTTTGAGAACGGGTCTCAGCCAGAGTAATCTCAAGCTCTAAGTAGCCTAAGGTGACTGAATTAATGATTCAAAAATATTTAACAAAATATTTAGTCGTGTGTGTCTGTGTGAGGGAACCCATAGAGGTCTGATCCCCTGGAACTATAGTTGTTTGTCAGCATTTGGATTCTGGGACCTAAACGTAGTTCCTCTGCAAGAACAATACATGTTCTTAACTGAATCAACTCTTCAGTTCCCTGATCCTCTTTCCATTTTCTGAGTGCTGTAATTACTGGTTTGCTGGTAATCATGCTAAGCAAGCACTCTTACAACTGAGCCTGCCAACGTGTTTTGCAAGGAATTAAAGACTTATGTCCTCCCGTTTTATGGGCATGACTAACCAAGTTAGTGTGCAAGCACACAGACTGAGGAGTTAGGAAACTACATAGGCTGTGCTCTGAACACTGTCTTTCTAGTCCGTTTAGCATTGTCCCGCCCCTTGATCTACCTGGGCCAATCAGCGTTCAGGGGCGTTCCTGGGTACTTCACACCCCCCCCCTCCCCGGCTCCTCTCCCCAGCGAACGAGGCTGTCTGTGACCCGGAAGTAGTCGTTCTGGTGGAGGCGGGCGAGACTTCTAAGGGGTGGGGCTTGAGAAGGTCCTTTCACGAACCCACACACTGAGGCGTCTGAGTGAAAAGTATAGCACCATGTCTTCTGTGTTGTCCTACGAAAGTCTCGTACACGCCGTGGCCGGAGCCGTGGTGAGGAGGGGTTTGGGGCCTCGAAGTAAATTCCGGGATGGGTCGGGGAGATAGGCACGAGGGAGATGTGGGGGCTGAGTCTGTCACAACTGGGACGAAAAGGACGGGGATAAAAAGTTAATGCTACAAGAGCAAGGCCAGGCCAGGACCCACCCTCTACCCCAGTCCCTTCTGGGCTTTTTCATAGACTGGCCTAGCAGTTTCAAAAGTCCAGAGGAAATAAAGAAAAAAATTGCTATTTTCTTTGCCCTCTGAAGTCTAAAAATTCAAGGCCGACTATTCCCCTTACCCAACTTTCACTGCACACAAACTTCGTCTAAATTGGTCCTGGGGAGAAACTAAGTGTGAAGATGGTGTGCTTGATGTAAGCCTACTGACAGCCTGTTATCACAGACAAGTGACACTAGCTAATGGAATATCTCTAGTCAGCATTATTGCCTGGACAAGATAGGGTGTTTTTTTGTTTTAAAGTCAAGATCGGTGTTGTTATCCACTACATGTGTGGTTACTGTGAGTTAAGTGGTCTGTTCTTGGATTTAGAAGTGTCTAAGTTCCTTCTATTTGACACTTCCCTTTTCCTTGAAGCTTTACATTCCTGGCACAAATAGCATTCCTCTTCTGGTTCTCTTCCTCAGACTGTTTCCCATGTTCTTTCCTAACTTCCAACATGTACCTTAAACCACCTAGAATCACTGGATCATTCTATCCATTCGGTGGGCCTTTGCTGTACCATATCCCTATTCCAATATTAATTCAGGAACAGCTCATGTTCTGTGAAGAGTAATCTGAGGTTTTGAATTGCAGTTCTATCATTTGTTTACTAGGTACTCTCAATTTACTCTCAACTTACTCATATTTGTAATCTTTGAAGGGGGGGGGATTACACTTGACTCCTAGACCTTGAGAACTAGGTGAGGAAATATTCTTCGGGATCTTAATTCTAGGAGCCACATTCATTTAAATCAATCAGAAGTGCCTTTTGATCATTATGAAAGAACTGGGGTGGAAGTTTGCCGTGACATGTTTTCAGTTGGTCATAGAGACCTGTTTGACTGGAGTGGAAATGCAAATGGGGACCAAATTATTCCTGACTGTGTAGGAAAGAGTCAGTGGTTGAACTCGCTGACTGACATTTCAGACCTGAGCCTCCTGGCAGCTCCATAGAGAGTGTAGAATGAGGAAGGCACAATACTCAGGCAAGAGATGGTCGAGGCCTAGGTGAGATGGTGAAAGTGGTAAATGAGCATTCACCTGGGATGGATTTATAAGAATTCAGTGACGGCTTCGGTGTAGCTTAGGGTTGCTTGTGTCTGACAAGTTTTCGATGGTCTTCCTCCCGAGTGACTGTAAAGACACGGGTTTGGGGGAAAAGTTAAACTTTGTTATAGTTTTGAACTAGTTAAGGTTGAAGTCCCTGAGAATAGCATGGCATTAAATGATTAACTAACTCACCAAGGAAGTGAGTGGGGACTAAGAAAAATGACAGCAACCGAGTGGAAAGGTTAACTGACATTATGGTGGGGGTGGGGGAGGGAGCTGGCAGTCAGAGAAGACTCAAGAACCAGTGTGGGGTGGGAGGGAACTGAAAAGTGCTCTGCCACCTGTTCCAAGAAAGTCTGTCAGGGACAGGGTATCAGGAGGTCAAGTAAGGGGAGGACTGAGAACCAGTTATTGGGTTTATCAGAATGATAAGCTCAGTGATTAAGACTAGTTTTGCTTGGGTTGGTGGGCAAAGCGGAGTGCGACAGAGCATGGGAAGACAGAAAAATCTTTGTATATTGTTTTGGTTATTTGAAATAGGGTCTCACTGTGTAGCCCAGGATAGGCTTAACCTTATAATCTTTTAGCTTCAGCCTCCCAAATCCTCCGGAATATAGACATGAAGTACCATTTCCAGCTGCTTCATGGTGTGTGTGTGTGTGTGTGTGTGTGTGGCATAGCCCAGGCTGAACTTGAACTTGTGATCCTCCTGCTTCTGCCTGCTCTGGTGATGCTTTGTTGTTGTTGTGGCTGTGGTTTATTCATCATCATTAACACCACCACCACTATTACTATTCAACCGCGGTGCCAAAGAGTTGCTTTCAAACTCTTAGCGGGTTTCTATCTTAAGGTTAAATAACACTAAGGTTCCAGGCACTAGAATGCTCTAAGCTATATGGCCTTGCTGTGGCTACCCGGGATAACTGTTTCTACGTAACGAGCAGAAGCACTTTGGGTAGAAGTAGTTGAATCATTGTTGAAGATGTTGAGTTACAGACTTTGAGTTGACATTTCCAGCTTGTTTGTTCAGCTTCTCCTAAGTTCTGCATTCTACATCAAGAGAAAAGCTGTGCAAGCATGTAGACTTTCTTTTTTCAGTGCCTGGGTACAAATCTCAGAGCTTGGCATACACTTTTAACTCCAGTCCAGTAGTATCCAGTGCCCTCTTCTGGTCTCCATAGGAACTGCATGTATGTGGTACATGTATGTGGTACAGACAGACATACATACACATAAAGTAAGGAAAGGAAATCAGCAAAAGAAAGTGGTGCTATGTGACCCAAAACCTCTGACATCTGTATATCAGGCCCTTAAAATACCTTGAAGCTGAGCATAGAGGTGATGTACACCTATAACCCCAAACCTCGGGTTCTAAGGCAGGAAGAAGGAGCCTACGTTTCTAAGCTAGTTTGGGGTGTATAGGGACACTCTTGTCTATAAGATCAAAAGTCTTCAAATATCATTGCTTTTTAAAATACATAATATTCCAAAGCTGGGCATGGTGGTACAAGAGGCAGAGGCAGGTGGATCTCTGTGCTCAAGGCCAGCCTGGTCTACAGATCAAGTTTTAGGACAGCCAGGGTTACACAGAGACATCCCTTCTCCAATCTCCAAAAAAAAAAAAAAAAAAAAAAAAGTTCCATTGTATAAAGTTTTTCATTTATTTATGGTTATTCACACTGCTCTTTTGCTTTGATAAACATTTATATAATGTAAATGTTACTGTTCTCTTCCATAACCCCATTTACTCCTATTTCACTAATTTTGTGATATTTGGAAAGAAATAACTATATTTCCAGATTCAGTTAACTTGGATCTTTATGTGTAAAATATCAGCAAGCTCCCGGGACTTGTGAATGTTAATAACATGGTAACAGACTTTTAATGTAAGTGAATAGTCATATATACAATATTCTTTGACCTTTGTTTCCCTCCAACATTCATTCATTCATTCATTCATTCATTTTTTTAGATAAAGAACAGCTCTGAAGGTCAGGAAACAACTTCCTGGAGTTGGTTTTCTCCTTCTACCCTGTAGGTTCTGGGGAATCAAACTTGGGTCATCAGACTTGGCAACCAGTGTCTCTACCCTCTGAGCCAATCAGACCAGCCCTCTCTTACCTTTTTTTAAAGAAGTAAATGTGGTATACCAGCTGGAAAGTTTTGGGGTAACGCTTAGCCCTGTGTCATGGTGGGTAACTTCCCTTCTGAACTTGGGTTTACCAAGTTATAAGACCGACCATAATGACAGTAAAGTTATAAGACCAACCATAATGACAGTAGCAGGCAACACTTGGGACGATGGTACGGAATATCACAGCAGTGAGTGTTCAGCAAATGACTTATTTTGTCCAGGTTCAGAAATTCAGAAAGTATGTGTTGAGCAGGGTCAGTGGCCCGAGTTCAATCTCCAGCACTCTCCTCCCAAATTAAAAAAGAAGAAGGGGAGGGGGAGGAAGAGGAAGAAGTAGAAGAATCCAAAGGAAGTGAAATGTCCCCTCCCCTCCTCAAACCCGTCTCACTGCTTCATTTATAGCCAGTGATCTCACCTATTATCCTCTAGATGAACTGAGGAATAATGAATTTAACACATTTGATTTACTAGACAAATACATAATTTTATGCAGAACACATCTTTTCAAGCTAAACACAGCACAGTTTTAAGAATTGTTTACTGGGGGATGTAGCTCAGTCGGTTGAGTGCTTGCTTAACATTCATGAAGTCCTGGGTTTGGTCCAGGTACCACATAAACTGAATGTGGTGGTATACACCTGTAATCTCAGCACTTGTGAGGCAGAAGACTCAGGAGCCTAAAGTTGTCTTCAACTACATAGTAAATTTAAGACCAGCTTGGAGTATGGAATCTATCTCAAAAACAAACAAAATACAACCTGGAGAGAAGGGAGGGAGAAATATATTTTATTTTCTGAGCTATAAAAATATATTTCTTTAAGGTTATTTATAGTGTTGTATGTATGGTGTGCCTGTGCACGATGGCAGTTGTGTGATGAGGGGACAACTCCCCTTCATCATATGAATTCCAGGCATGAACTCTCATGATTGTCAGGCTTAGCAGCAAATGCTAGCCCCCAAGATGCAGTTCTCTTCCCCATCCCCTTATCCTTCTAGTGTTGAACTCCAAGGCTCCTCTCACCTAAACTTCCCAAATAGTAAAGCCTGCTGGCACAGAATGCCGTGCCCATGTGAAACATATTTCTGAATACTATGTGGGTTAGAGAAGAAATCATAATGGAAACAGTAATAATAGTATAGTGCATATTAAAACTTAAGGCTGTGCTGAAGACTGAGTTATCACTGAATGAGACTGAAGGCCGAAATGAGTGGGAGAGATGCTGTGTTAGTGTTTGAAAGACTTACAGCACTTTTGACTTCATAGAGTCAAAGCACTCCTACCAGAATCAGAAGACAGACGCCATAGCCGTCTTGAAAAAGAAGAATAAAATTGAACTTCTGATTTCAAGTGCTACAAGGCTAAGCAATAAAATAAAATTGAGAATCTAAAATCTTCAGAATTCACTTGATTTTCTACAAGCCTCCTGAACTCAAATGAAAAAAACAGTCCCTTCAGTAAATGGCAGAGGGAACATTCAAACTACTTCAGCCATACACAAAAATTAAAACAAAATGAATCACAGAGCCACATAACTCTTAGACAAGACAGAAATGTAAATCTTCATGATTTCTTATTTTTTAATTATTACTATTTTATGTATATGAGTGTTTTGCCTTCATATAAGTCTGTGTCTGTGTGCATGCCTGGAGCCCAGAGAGGGCTGGTGCCCATCAGATCCCTTGGAGGTAGAGTCACAGGTAGGTGAGCCACCAGACATGGGTGCTATGACTCAAATGCCTCTTTTTACCTGCTGAGCCATCACTGCAGCTCCTACACTGAAAGCTATTAGATGGCCTTTCCAAGGTTTTATGAGCAAATGTATGCCATGAGCCTGGGATGAGGACCAAGCATTCACTTGTATATCACCAACCAAAATACAATTTTATGTCACCGCATCCTACTTGTCATTCAAAACCCATTTAAGTAGTTGGACAGGATGATGCACACCTTTAATCGTGGTACTAGGGAGGCATTGACCGGCAAATCTAAAAGTTTGAGGCCAGCCTGGTCTACATAGTGAGTTCCAGGATAGCTGGGGATACATAGAGACACCCCATCTCAAAACAAACAGAAAACAAAACTATTTAGTGGGTGCCTTCTAAAGAGTTTTTCTAGTTGAGGAATTGGCCCATACCTCTGTAGGATCATGTCACCTGCTGGTTTGTATCCCATTGATATAACAAGATCTGGGGAATTGCTAGGAAATAATAGAGTGTGTTATTAATGTTAGATTTTTCAGACTTAAAGGTATGCTTTTCAAATTGATCACAGGACTTCTTTATTCTCTTAATAATTACTGCATTCTCAGCAATGGATAGAGGTACACCTCTGTAATTCCAGCACTTAGAAGGTAGAGACAGGCAGATCTGGAGTTCAAAATCATTCTTGACTTCTTAGATAGTTCAAGGCCATCCTGGGCTACTTGAAACAGTACAGTTAAAAAACAAAACAAAAAACAAACAAAAAACCCCAGTATTATAAAGCAAGCAAACCATTTAGAAATTTAAAAAATATATCTATCACATGTCAACAAAAGCATTTTTAGGTTATAATTTTCTAAAGATTAGGAGGAGCTTGTGTATCTGCAGATGTTGGACTATGTGAGTCCTTTTTTCTGTTTGAAAGAACATATGTAACAAGTAGAAAATTCTCCTCATACTAGGAGAGTAAGAATTTTTAAACACAAGTTGTGTCTTATTACTGTATAATAAGTCTTCTGAAAATAATTTTGAGTCAGGCACAGTGGCTTTTCCTGTAGTCCCAGGGAGGTTTGGGGCCAGCAAGATGGCTCCGCAGATACAGGCACTTGCTGCCAAGTCTTACAGCATGATTCTCATCCTAAAATTCATACTGTAGACAGAAAATCAACTCCTGCAAGTTGTCCCCTCACTTCTACATGTGTGCCTTATAAAATAGTTTTCATTATCCAAAGTCCTAGAAAGACCTCAGCAGCTTTCTCCAGACTATGCTCTGAGAGCTCCCAGCGTCTCATTCTCTGTGTTGTGTGTCAGTCTGGCCTGGAAACTTGCTAAATAGCCAGGCTGACCTCCAACTCATAACCTTTAACCTCCTCAGCCTCCCGAGAGCTACAGTACAGGCAGGAGGCATCACACTGAGCCCTCTCATCTTTTTAGTAGATTGTTTATAGCTAGTATAGCCGAATGGTGGTGGCACATGCCTTTAATCCTAGCATTTGGAAGACAGTCAGGCAGATGTCTAAGAAAAAAAAAAAAGAAGAAAGAAAAATGGGTTTATTTACTTATTTTTATATGTAGAGTGTTTTGTCTGAATGTATGTCTGTGTACCTAGTGCATGCCTGGTGCCTGTGGAGGCCAAAAGAAGATCTTGGATCCCCTGGAACTGGAAATAAAGACGTTTTGAGCTGCGGTGTGGGTGGCGGGATTTGAACTTTGATCCTCTGATAGAGCAGCCAGTGCTCTTGACCTCTGAGCCTTCCCTCCAACTCCCTCATACCACACACACTTTTTTTGTTTTGAGACAAATTCTTATAGCCCAGGCTGGCCTTATTGCACTAAAGTAGCAGAGGATGAGCTTGAGTTTCTCATCTTCCTGCATCAACTTTGAGTGTTGGGATTACAGGTTATACCATTCTACACAGTATATAGTGATACTGAAGATGCAGTCTAGATCTTTGTTCATGCTGGGCTATCACTATCCAGTGGGGCCTTTCCCAGCACAGAAAGCAGAGTTGGAGGGTCCTTGCAGATAGGAGATACAAAGTAGGAGAGGGAAGGGAGGAATTGGGGGTTAGGGCGGTTGCAGGTCAAGGGAATTTATCAGCTCTGACTATCTAGCAGCCGGGCCATTTTTGCTGCTTTGACTGTCTAGCAACCAAGTGCTTCTTTATCTATACAAGTTTCACAGAACAGAGACAGACTAATGATTATCCAAGTGGTACAGAATGTATGTTTGACTTTTCATTACACGTCTAGGGTTACAGTCCAGTTACAACTAGAAAAAGCAAACGACAGATTTTATTCTTATGTTAGTCCTGCAACTCCAATTTAAAGCCTCTAAACAATATCTCCTCCAAAGCAAGCATTTATCATATGACAGCCTGTTTTTAGGGTGGCATGTTTGCTGTTTGAAAGCACTCCAAACGAACAAAAAAAATCTGAACCAGTCTTCTTATGAATAGCAAATACTAATACCTAACGTCTTTTACTATATGTTTGATCATCTAGGCTATAAAGTAGAAAAACTTTATTATAGTCAATCTCTCTTATTTTCTGAATTTTATTCCTCCAGGGCGGTGCCCTGTCTCCCTATCTATAAACTACATTTTCAGGGAGCTCTAAATGTGTGTGTGTGTGTGTGTGTGTGTGTGTGTGTGTGTGTGTGTGTGTGTGTAATTTATATATATTTATATAATATATATATAACATCTTGAATCTGTAACCTTTTCTTCTGGCCAGTCAGGGTTTGTCAATTGTCTCTGTTTACCCTGTACCAATTATGCTGTTTGAGTTAGCTCAGGGGCAGATACCACAAGCAGATTCCTGAAATAATGACCTCCTTAAGCTTCATGCTTATCAATCTACAGGGCATAAAGAAGACTTCCAAATAGTGCCCAGATAAAGCTAATCTTAGGATGCTCCTAAAAGAACTCAGACATAATTTTTCTCGGGAGCTGTACTGGCTTCATGACTCTCACTGTTCCCAGTAGGTATGGCTGTGCTAATTCTCCCACCTGAGCCACATGCCCAGGTCCTCTTTCATTTTAAAACAAAAGTAGACCGAGTTAAGTACCTGTGCATCATATGCACGTTCATGAGGGGCAGAATGAATTAAAGATTGTATGTGGCTGGCATAGTGGTGTATCCCTTCAGTCCCACCACTGTAGATCTGGGGCAGGCAGATCAGAACAAAACAAATCAACAAACTAACCCTGAACACATGTTGGTATATACTCACACACTTAAAGAGGGGAAGAAATCAAGGGCTGCTGAGATGACTCAGTGGGTGTAAGTGCTTAATGCCTGGGCTGATGACTTGCATTTTATTCTGGAACCCACATAGTGCAAAAAAACCAACTCCCATGGGTGAATTGTTCTTTGACTACCCTTCCCAACACAAGTCAGAGTCTGTCTCTTTCTCCCTCTCTCCCTCACTCTCCATCTCTCTTTCTCTCTCTCTTTCTCTCTCTCTCTCTCTCTCTCTCTCTCACACACACACACACACACACACACAAATTTAACACCTTTTTTTTTTTAAAATAAAGGAGTGAAAGGAAGTTGTATATGTGTTTGGTGGAGTCTGAGGTTTAACTGTGAAGAGGGATGAGGCATCTGGGTTCTTACACCCCGTCTCAGCCACTCTGCCTTTGGGCTGCCCAGGCCCTTGACTTTCTAGCTGAAGGGACCTCCTGGCTTTAAGTGACAATGCAGCGTAGGAATTTACTTGTTCTCCCAATGCAGAATGTTGTAATTCGAAATGGTTTTGGAGAGAGAACAAAGTGTCTGAAATAGATTTCTCTAGAAATAGATTATTGTAAATTGTAATTATTGTCTGCAATAGCACTCCTACTCAGATAGTTAGAATTCTGTGGGACTCAGTAGGTTTATTTTATGCCTCTGGCACAGTAGTGTGGGACATCATGACTGCTTCTCCTCTGCGTCTTCTCATTCGGTATAACTGAACAAATTGTTCTCAGGAAAGATATGAATCTATTTAGAGAAATGTAATTCAGATTCTGAAAATTATGTTTGTATGACTCAGTGTAAGGTGTGCATGTACAATATTTTGTTGCCGGTAACTGTGCGTGTGAAAGCAGCCCTTTGTGTTTCTTGATGAGGAAACACATAGAGCAGCTGGGTGCATCCCCAGCCCTTAAGGTATAATCTACAATGTTAGTGTTGCACTTGTATGTATTTTACCTCAATTTTAAAAGCAAAACAAAAGAAAAAACTCCTGAGGCTGGTGGCGTGAAAGAAGCTGCTTAACCCTGTGGCTAGCTAATCCCTAGCCCTCCAAGGGGCTCCCTGTACTTCCTAGTGCATTGCAAAAAGCAGAAGGGTGTTTGTTATATTTTATTCAACATTTCTAGATGATTGGCAGCACATTGCCTAAGACGCCATATTGCTGTCATCAGAAGCTCCCATCTCGGCATTCTAATTTTAAGCTTCACATTCATGTTTCTAATGAAACAGGGGGAATCTGTGTGTGTGTGTGTGTGTTTGTGTGTGTGTGTGTGTGTGTGTGTGTGTGTGAGTGTGTGCTCAAGTGCCTGTGTGTGTCTTCTCCTTTGAATTGCTGTTTATTTGCTGCTGCTGGTCTCCTGGGATGACAAGTCAGGCTGGTCTTCCGCATGTGTCAGGTCACCTTGGGGAAGTCCAGAAGCTGGACTGGGAGTCCCTGGCTGCTGTGAAAGGTACCACAGGGCTCCCTTCTACCTCCCAGGGTTTATCCTCTGTTGTATCTGTTTTCTGTTTCTACCTAACAAGTGTGACCATGCCTACCAAGTAGCTTAAAACCATACCTGTTTATCATCTGGAGTGTAGGCCCGTGCAGGTTTACTGAGATAAAATCAAAACATTTCGAGAACCATGTTCCTTTCTTAAGGCAGTGGTTCTCAGGCCATGGCCAAGACCCCTTTTTCACAGGGGTCACCTAAGACCATCTGCATAACTACTTACATTACAATTCATAACAGTAGCAAAATTACACTTAAGAAGTAGCAACAAAAATAATGTTATGCCTGGGGACCACCACAGCTTGAGGAACTGTTACAGGGTTGTAGCATTAGAAAGTTTGAGAACCACTGTTCTAGGGTAAAGATTATTTCCTTCCTTTGTCCACTTTCTGGAGGCTGCTACAGTCCCTGACTAGTGGCATCTTCCTCCATTGCCAGAGTTGGCACTTGGAGTCTCTTCTTCCACTGTGTTACTTACTCCTCTGATCTGCTCCTGAGTTGTCTTTTCTCTAGTGTTGGGAACAGAACCCAGAGTCTTCTCTTTCTCTCCCTCCTCCTCCTCCTCTCTCTCCTCCTTCTCCTCTTCTCCTCTTCTCCTCTTCTCCTTTCCCCTCCTTCTAATTAGTTTTTATTTGGTTTGGTTTAGATAGAGTCTCACTGTGTAGCTCAGAATTCTGTGTGGATCAGACTGGCCTCAAACAGAGAGATCCACTTGCCTTGGATTCCTAAGTGCTGGAACTAATGGCTTGAACCCTATCCCCCCTCTTAGTCTTTTTGTTTACATTTAATTTATTTATATATGTAGATGTGTGCATGTGTTTGGAGGTCAAAGGGCAGCATGTAGAAGTCAGTTCTCTCCTTCCATCATATGGGTTCTGGTATTGGAACTGATGTCATCAGATTCACATCAAGAGACTTTACTCAATGAGTCACTTTGCCAACCCCTGCTACTTTTAAGGAGTCCTGTAATTTCTTTTCTTTTTTAAGATTTATTTATTTGTTTTATATAAGTACACTGTAGCTATCTTCAGACACACCAGAAGAGGGCATCAGATCTCATTACAGATGGTTGTGAACCACCATGTGGTTGCTGGGATTTGAACTCAGGACCTCTGGAAGAGCAGTCAGTGCACTTAACCACTGAGCCACCTCTCCAGCCCAGTCATGTAATTTTAAGGTCAGCTGGTTAATAAACTGCAAGACACTGTGACATTTTCATAGAAATTAGGATATCCACAAGTAAGAAATAGTACTTCAACCTCTGGTCTCTCCATACATGCACACGTGTGCACATATTTCAAATAATAGTATGATTCTTGTATACATTTTCAATTTTGGTGATTATATTGATTAAGCATTTTAGGAAGTATATATATATATGTAACACACACATATACACATACTAGTCTTTTGGGACAAGGTCTTGCCATATAGCCTTGACTGTCCTGAAACTTACTATGTAGACCAAGCTGGTCTTATTCATAGAGATCTGCCTGCCTCTGCCTTCTGAATTCTGAAATTAAGCAGGTGTACCACCATATCCAACTTAGACTATATTTTTAGATTATTGATTATTTTTGTTTTGAGGAGTATCAAAGGCATCATAGTAGCAACTGACCTGAAAAAAAAAAAGTCAAAATTTCATTTATCTGCTGTCTTCAAATGTGCTATAGCTTTGTTTCTTTTTCACTATTAGAAAAACAAAAGGTATTTTTTTTTTTTTTTTTTTTGGAAAATCAAACTTTCCTGCTAAATATCTAATAATAGAATTCTAAATGTGACTAATCCCAATAGATTGAAGTACTGTTTATTTGGTAAGAATTTAATTTAACTGATAGCACTAATCAGTTGTGTTTTTTAATGTTACATATATATATATATATGTATAGAAATAAATATCTATTCTTCTCTTATATATTACATCCCAACAGCAGTTTCCCCTCCTTCCCCTCTCTTCTTTTCCCTCTCCCCTCAGACCCTCAGAAAAGAGCAGGCCTCTCAGGGACATCAACCAAACACAGCATAACAAACTCCAGTAGGGGGAATGGGTCCTACAAGTAGGCGAGAGAGTCAAGGACAGCCCCTGCTCCCACTGTTAGGATTTCTACAAGAATACCAGGCTATTTTAGCCATAGCATATATGTACAGGACCCAGGTCAGACTCTACAGGTTCCCAGATCTCTCAAGTTCCCACGACTTCCGGTCTGTTGATTCTGTGGGCCATGTTCTTAGCAATGGTTGGGGACAGATGCAGAGAACCACAGCCAAACGTTACTAACAAGTTTTTGATCATTTAAAAATTGCAGTCTGGGGTTAGAGGGATGACTCAGTGGTTAAGAGACTCGATGCTCTTCCAGAGGTTCTGAGTTCAATTCCCAGCCACCACATTGTGGTTCACAAACATCTATAGTGATAGAATCTGATGCCTACTTCTGGTGTGCAAATAAACATGCAGACAGAATACTCATATACATAAAGAAATAACCCTTTAAAAAAATATAGCCTGTGGCTGGGGAGAATGACCAATGGTAAAGAACACTGGCTGCTACTGTAGATGGCTTGGGTTCATTCAGCTCCCAGCACCCACACGGCAGCTCACAACCATCTGAACTCCATTTCCAGGGAATCTGACATCCTCTTCTGGCCTCCAGATCACACCAGGAGGGCAAGTAATGCAGACAGACGTGCATGTAGACGTAAAGAGAAACACACACTTTTTTTAAAAGTTGTGGCCTGTGTTTATTTGCTGCAATGGTTAAAGTCCTTTCTAAACTCTGCAGGGAAGTGTGACTGCCATGACAGTGTTCTTCCCCTTGGATACTGCTAGACTTCGGCTTCAGGGTAAGTATTGATCCCAACATCAGGTAACTTTGATGTTGGGAAGCATTTTCTACTACATACTGCACCAAGAAAAGGGTATTCTGCCTATACACTGCTGTTGTCTGTTTGCTGGTTTGGTTTTGTGACAGGGTTTTATATACAGCCCAGCTGGCTTCAAACTCATTCCATAGCCCAACCACGATTCATCCTCCTGCCTCCACCTCTAAAGTTCTTGCATCATAGCTCTGCACCTGACTCAAGTATTTGATCCCCACTCCTCTTTCTGTATGGGGTGAACAAGCTTTGTGCAGCATCTAGGCCAGTGTGGGGCCCAGCTGGACTTCGTGCCCACCCCATATTGTTCTCCAAGGAGAATTGTGGCAACTCAAGTTAAAGTAAATAAGAGGGTCACTTGTAGAAAATCCCCCAGTGGGAATTTTCCGGTGTGTAGTCAGAAAGGTGGGAATACTAAGTGTGTGCGGGCAGTTTCTAGTATAAACTGACTAGCACTTACTTACAAAACCGTCTTCAATGCCAAGGCCCTGCAGGCTCTTAGAAGAGAAAAAGGGTGGCCTGAAGGGTTAAGTCAGGGGAGCCAGAAACGGGTGAATTTCCTCCCACTAGACAGTGATTACATACAGCTTTTACTTCTGTCAGTGCCCCATGACACCTGCCCTTTGAACTCCATCTCACTGAGGTCATCATGTAGCAAGTCCACACATGAAAAAAGGGTATCTTTTTCTTTAGCAGTCATTGGAAAGGCAGGTGGGAACTGTTCTCTTGGCTTACATGTAATGGTTTCTATCTTAGGGTAATGGACTGCATGATGGGTAAGTGGGCAGTGGAATGGGCACTGCACTTACTACACTGGTGTCTGGGCACTGCCGTGTAATGTCCGCCAAACAAGGTTAAGCAGGGTTGACCTTGGAAATACCTTAAGAGATCCCAAGGTCGGGTACTGCCAGGCTTGGTAAAGCAGTCAGTGCTGGGACAAAGTGAGGAGCTGCTGTGAGAGATGGACGCAGCAGGGAAGCTGGCCTAGCCCGCTTCAGCTTCCTGATTCTTCCACCCCAATCATTCACATGAGGGTGCCCCCCACTTGGGGACATCAGAGCTTTGTTCCACTGCCCTTTGGCTACCAGCCTTCAGTTTCTTAGAAGAGTCATAGTGGATGAGCCATGGCATTAGCCATTTCTAATCTGAGAGACCAGAGGGCTTCTTACAGTTATAACCTAAGTCCTTGCCATTCTTTCTAAAACTCCATGGCTTTTACAGTAGAAAGTCAGACCCAGGCTTCACGTGTGCTAAGCAAGTGCTCCACCCTTGAGCTCCGTCTCCAGGATGACTTTTGAGGCTTAAACTGGGCATTTTTAAGGGAGGAAGGTTTTCTAAAGAGAATGGAAACTGGGAAGCAGCAGAGACAAATGCCCACTTCCTGCTCATCCAGACATGCCATACTAAGCTGCCTCTAGTGCTACAGGCTTTTGCATTTTGCTACAATTCTTTTTATTTTCTCCTCCTTTCTTTTCATCTTGAAATTATAAACCAGTGCCACAACTTGTGTAAAGAGAGTTTGAAAACTGACTCCAAGGTTAAACACTTAGCTTACTGGTTGTGGTTAAGATTTTTAGATAGGCGATTATTTATGATTCACAAAGCAAAATACGTAGAAAGGAGTACTATCCAGGGAAGCCTCCAACCCACCTTCACCCCGTCCACCATCGTCACCACTGTAGTTTCTTGGTATCTACATCACTAGGAAGATTCCACTCTCTCTTTGTCTCTTAGTGTTTAAAGTTGCTTTTAATTGTGTGTATGGTGTGTGTGTGTTTGGGGTATGTGCACACAAGTGCAGGTGACCTCAGAAGCCAGGAGCTTTGGAATCCCTGGAGTTACAGGTGATTGTGAGCCACCTGCTGTGGGTGCTGAGCCATCTCTCCAGCTCCAAGATTTCTCTATTTGGACATCCTTTAGAATGGCAGGTGTAGAGTAGTCACCGTGTGTACACCTACAGACCCAACTACTTGGGAGTCTGAGGCCTGTGGACTGTTTGAGCACAGGAGCTGTACTGAGACCTTGTTTCAGAGAGGGAAGAAGGAAGAGAGAATGAGAGAGGCAGAGCAGAATAAAGAGTATCAGTGTTGCCCACTAGAGCCCACTGTTGCATAGGAGTGAAGCATGAGACTGTCAGTCAGCCTTTCCTGGTTTCCTGATCAGCCTTTCAGACTGTATACAATAACAAGCAAGTAACGTGTGTTCCGGGTTTTCGGTCTCACTCATAGAAAAAAACAGTCTGCTCTGTCCCAGACCTTGCATTAAAAATATTCTTTTTTAGATTTTATTTATATTTGGGTGTTTTTCCCAAATGTATGTCTGTATAGCACATGTGTGCCTCATCCCCACAGAGACCAGAAAAAGCACCAGATTCTCTGAGACTGGAGTTACAGATGGTTGTGAGTCACCATGTAGATGCTAGGAATTGAACCCTGTTCCTCTGAAAGAACAGCTAGTTCTCTTAACTGCTGAGCTATTTCTCTAGCTCCCCATCCCCCCAAAACTTTCCATGGTAAGCCTGGCAGTGTTTTTTTGTTTTTGTTTTTTTTTATCCAGTCTTCCAGTTGTCAAGTAGTCTGGTATGCATGCACCATAACCTGCTTACCCTTGCCCTATTGTGAAAGAATTCTTGGGTTGTTTTACTTTTTTGTTATTATTTTTCTTGCAAATATGATGTAATAAAGGATTTGTTCATAAGCTACTTTGTTTCTGTAAACTTTATGGAATAAATTCCCAGATGTGAGATTTCTTCCAAATCAAGGGGTAAATGTGTGATTTTTGAGTAAATGCCAGATTGCTTTTAATGGGGACTGACTAACTTGCCATTTCATGAGATATACTAGTACCAATTTTAATTCTAAAGAAACTGGTTCATCTCCACATTTTTATGTTTTCAGATTAATTTTATAGCTTGGGCAGGAAATTTGAAGTTAATTGAAATGTGGTTATTGCTATCAGTGACAGTGCACAAGAAATGAGGGTGTTGTCCTTCTGGGATTCAAGATTAGGAAGCAGCACAAAGCCAGAATACTTGAAATTTGAGCTTTAATCCTGGCTTTGCTTTTGTTTCCCTAGCCTCTTTTATAAAAGGAAGTATAGGCTGAAAGATGGCTTGGAGATTAATGGCATTTGTAGCTCTAACAGAGGACCTGGGTTCAATTCCCAGCACCCACATGGCAGTTCTAAACCATCTGTAACTCCAGCTGTGGGTTATCAGACGCCCTCTATGACTTCCCTGGGCACCAGGCACACGTATAGTACATATATACATGTAGGCAAAACAGTCATACATAGAAAACAAAATAAATCTTTTTTTTTTTTTTTAAGGAGAGAAAAAAGTAATCATTTTCCTTTATAAGGTCTGAAAATAAAAATGGAACATGCATGTTGGGTTTTTTGATTGTTTGTTTGTTTTAATCTTTATTTATTTTATGTATATGAGTACACTGTAGCTGTCTTTAGACACACCAGAAGAGGGCATCGGATCCCATTACAGATGGTTGTGGGTCACCATGTGGTTGCTGGGACTTGAACTCAGGACCTGTGGAAGAGCAGTCAGTGCTCTTAACCGCTGAGCCATCTCTCAAGCCTGCATGTTGGTTTTAAAAAGAGCACTGTATGAAGGTGAAGAATTGGCTAAACCATTAAGAACATTTATGGATTCAGAACATATGGGTCCAGAGGACACAGGTTTAGTTCCTAGCACCTACATCAGAAAGTTCACAATTGCCTGTTCCTGTAATCCAGAGGATCTGATACCCTCTGGCCTCCAAGATTCCCTGCATATACGGGGCACACTTAAAGTCACAGAGGTACACATACATAGGAAGGATAGATACATGGATGATATGGAGCTAGAGAGATGACTTAGTGCTTACAAACATATATTGTTCTTTCAGAGGACCCAAATTCAGTTCCCAGTAATCCAATTCCAGGGGATCCTACACCCCATTCTGGCCTCCAAGGGCACCTGCACTCAGGGACACACTGATAGCCAAACACACGTACAAACATACTATCAAAAAATAAATATTTTTAAGGATAGCTTAGTAAAACTCCAGAAATAGCATTTCTGCTTTACTGTGGCAATTAGTGTTTAAGTTAAAATCCTTTCTGAGTAACAGATGAAACCCAAGGAATTTTCTCTGGGGACGTAAAGCCATTGGCTAGACACTAGAGGTTCTGAGGCAAAGTAGGGAACTCGAGGCGAGAGCGTACGCCGATGAAGTGATGACTGTGGTGGGACTTGCGGATGCGGCAGATAATACTTGTCTCTATTCTTACAGTCGACGAGAAAAGAAAGTCAAAAACAACACACGCAGTGCTCCTGGAGATAATTAAGGAAGAAGGCCTGTGAGTACCGCCCGTTTCACAACCCCATCAGAGTGGTCTATATGGAGATTCACGTGCTGAGACTTGAAGTCCCTGCTTAGAGGCTTATAGTCTTGGGACATATAGAGGCACATGTGTTCTTGATTCCCTCAGATCTGTTAGCCTTTTGGTTTTTTGTTTTGTTTTGTTCTTAGATTTATTTCTATATGTTTGTACTTTCCTTACATGCATGTCTGTGTATCACATCTGTACCAGATGCTTAAGGAAGCAATAACAGGGTGTTAGATCCCCTGGAACTGGTGTTAAACATAGTTGTGAATCACCATGTGGATCCTGGGAACCAAACCTCTTCAAGAGCAACAAATGTCCTTAACTGCTAAGACCTTTCTCTAGCCTCCACAATTTAATTAATTAAAATTTTTTAAAAGATTTATTTATTTTATGTATGTGAGTACACTGTTGCTGTCTTCAGACAAACCAGAAGAGGAATTCCACTACAAATGGTTGTGAGCCACCATGCAGTTGCTGGGAATTGAACTCAGGACCTCTGGAAGAACAGTCAGTGCTCTTAACCACTGAGCCATCTCTCCAGCCCCAATTAATTAATTTTTTATGGTGCCTTCTAAGAAATTTTTTGTTTTGTTTTGTTTTTTTGAGACAAGGTTTCTCTGTGTATCCCTAGCTGCCCTAGACCCCACTCTGTAGACAAGGCTGGCTTCAAACTGAGACTCACCTGCCTCTGTCTTTTAAGTGCTGGTATTAAAGACATCACTGCACACCTAAATTTAATGTATAATAAAGCAACAGTGTTGTTGCTTAAGAGTTGAGGATTTAGCTCACTGACCCTATTTGCCTCGCCTTTACAGGGCCTGGTTTCAGTGCCAGCAGCACAAACTGCACAGGACATACACTGACTGGTGCGCGCTCGCACGCACGCACGCATGCACACAAACACACACACACATACACACATGCACACACACGGTTCGTTCCTATCAATTGCATCTAGACAGAGTGCATTCTTTTTTAAATTTCTTTAAATTTGCATTTTGAGATAATTTCAGAGTTGCAAACAATTTTAAGACTGAAATTTGTACAAAGAGTGCCACTGCATGCTTTAGGTGTTTATTCACCATTTTTATATTTTCCTCCCTCTGCTTCTGTCTTTAATACATACATGCATATCACACGATCTTTTTCAGTTACTTAAATATCAGTTAGATGTATCAAAGCATTCAAGTCTCCCTATAAGGCCCTGGCTGGTGTGGAACAAGCTATGTTAACCTTGAACTCATAGGGATCCACCTTCCTTTGCCTCCTGAGTGCTGAGATTAAAAGTATGAGTTTTAATTCTTGTTTTAAGTTCACCTGTAGGCCAGAAGAGGGCACCAGATCTCCTTACAGATGGTTGTGAGCCACCATGTGGTTGCTGGGAACTGAACTCAGGACCTCTGGGAGAGCAGTCAGTGCTCTTAACCTCTGAGCCAGTGCATTCTTGATAAGAATAATAAGTGGTTAGGCAGTACAGTGGTGTGTCCCTGTACTGCCCACTCTACCGGAAGCTGAGGAAGAACTGCTTAACGCAGGAGTTAAGAGTCAGGCCTCCTGTTACCATGTGTGCTTTCTGATGTGTGATTAAGCTACTTCCTGCAGCTCTAAGCACTTGTGGGGAGAACATTTTAAGGTACTGCAGATGTCCTGCTCTTTGTCAGACCTTGAGATTGTCAGTAAAGACCAGACTTTCCTGGCTTCTTTTTACTTATTTCTCTCAGTTCTGTGACAACCAAGAGAAAGGAGGGAAGGTTTATTCTGACTTCCTTCCAGTCCTTCACGGTAGGTCAGGCATGCCAGCCGATCACATTGCCTCCACGGGACGGGGGACTGAACTGTCCCCAGTGACTGTTCCCTCTTGCCAGGCTGGCTCTTCCTCTTACAGACTTCACAATCTTCTAAAGCAGTTGCCATTTAGCATTCAAAGCTTGTGGAGAGTGATTTACATTCA
Organism: Micromys minutus; assembly: GCF_963924665.1. Lineage (NCBI taxonomy): Eukaryota > Metazoa > Chordata > Mammalia > Rodentia > Muridae > Micromys > Micromys minutus. Next base: position 37,181,156 of record NC_137962.1, read on the forward strand.
AACCTTGACGGGCTCCTCTGGCAATTGTCCATGATCTTTACTTTGCTTATTGTGTTTTTTTTTCTGTAGCCTGGCACCTTACCGAGGATGGTTTCCAGTTATTTCCAGCCTCTGCTGCTCCAATTTTGTCTATTTTTACACTTTTAATAGCCTCAAAGCAGTGTGGGTCAAAGGTCAACGTTCTTCTACAGGAAAAGATCTGGTGGTTGGATTTGTAGCAGGTAACAAAGTGTTCTGTGTATAAAATATGTGTGTATTTTAATGATGATCTGTGCTTCATGTATCCTCTAAGAGATGATTTAGCACCCAGTAATGCTGCAGAGAATATGACCAGTTTTTCTCACATGTCTTCTTAATGTGATTATAAAGACACATGACATAAAATTTGCCACTAGCCATTTTAAGGTAAGTTAGTCATGTGAACTAAGCGTGCATTTTAAAACTGACACCAGAGGTATTTATTTTACAAAACTCATACACCCTAAGTAAATTTCCCGTCTCTCCTTCCCCAGCCCTTGGTAGCCATCATCCACCCTACTTTCTGCTTTTAAGGGTTTGACATTAGCTTCTGCATGTAAGTGAAACCGTACAGTATTTGCTTTCTTCACTCAGTAATATCCCCGAGATTCAAGTATATAGTGTAGCATTTGACAGATAGTCCCCTTTGTATGTCCTGATAATACTCTGCGGTATGAATACATCACATTGTGTGAACCCATCATCTACTAATGGACACTTGGGTGGTATCCGACACGTGCTGTTGTGAATAGAACACAGGGCTGGGCATCTAAAGAGATGCCCTCCTCTCAAGTACTTTTGTATATATGTCCCCAAGTGGGGCTGCAGATCATGTGTAATTGTCATGAACATGCTATGTCAGAAGCAATGATGGATACATTAATGTCTTTCTACAATGTCAGAATTTTTGAATAACAACTAATCTACTAGCTCCATCAGTTTAGTTGGCTGTAGTTTTCAGTGTTCCAATTTCCCTTGGTAGCTGGCAGTTCTTTTGTTGTGATCTTAACCACTGATGTTATTTTTTAGATCTCACTTTGTAATCAACTGTAATGATGTGTGTGAGCATTAAGGGACGAGGGTTAAAGAGGTGGAGGCAGGAGGATGATGGGTGCAAAGAGGTTCTGGGGTGCCGTGATAGCTAATGAGTCCTGTTGGAGAGTAGCTGGAGATGCCCCTGACACAGAGCCAGGCTGCAGATTTCACAGGTTTGAACTGAGCCTCAGAGTAGAGTAAAGGTGCTGGTGAGAGGGACAGGCCTGTGGAGGCTGCAGAAGTGAGGGGCAGGTCCTGGTAGACAAACTAGTAGACTGTCAGATGGCAGTGGGAATAGGCTGTGTCAGCACTTCTCTGCTGGCTATTCTAGTCCCTTGGCACACACGCTGGATGGTCAGATGATAGGTCAGTGGGATGTAGTGTTAGATGTCTCCTTCATGAGGCTCAGGTGAGGGTGTTTCACCCTTCCTTGGTCTGGTATGTTCTAGGGCCTGCTTCTTCTGGTATGTGACCATAAGGTTCTGACCTACTTTGGTAATTTTACTTGAAGCAGTACATATTACTGGTGTGTACCTTGTGGGTGGTGCTGGCCAGGCTGTGGTGTCTAGATGCATGGTGAGACTTGTTCTGTGTCTGTGTTCATAGGGAAGGTTGAGTCAAGTGCTGCATGGAAGGCAGAGTGACTGTTGCTGAGCAAGCTCAGCCTCGTCACAGCCGAAGTTCTGTCGGCTTTGGGGCAGTGTGCACACCAGGTGAACCTTCACGGTCCAGTGATTGATCCTTTGTAGGCTTCTCACTCTGCTCTCCTATCAGTGTGGATTTACTTCGTCAAGTGTTTTTCCGTATATTCATTGCTTGTTTGTAGATCATCTCTATGAGTGCCCCTTCAAGTTCTTGGACTTTTTTTTTTTTTTAAAACCAAGCTACTGTTTTTGCATCCTTGAGTTGTAGGAATCCTTCATGCCTTGTAATAAACTCTGGTACCTGGATTAGCCCCTAAAACCATTGCAATGTTGAGTGGTGATATCTGTCACCCGTTCCGTTGACCTTGGTTCAAGGTTGCAAGGACAGCAGTAGTGAAATGAGGCTTACAATCCAATGATGTAAGAAAGACAATCGGGAAGATAAATCTAATGTACAGTGAGTGTGTTAGAAAATAAGGATTAAGGGAAAATCTAATCAGAGGAGGAGGGTAGAGAATATGGCCGGCTAGCCAGATCACCATTTCAGACAGCATGGTTTTTTCTTTTTCTTTGTTTCTTTTTTGTTTTTTGGACAAGGTTTCTTTTTGTATTGTTGGCTGTCCTAGAAGTAGCTCTGTAGACCAGGCTAGCTTTGAATTTGCAGAGATCCTTAAAGATGTACACCTCCACCACCTGGGTCATTGTGGCCATTTTAAAGGAGTCGATAGACAGGCAGAAACATGGCAGGAGTGTTCTAGAACACAGCAGAGGTCAATGCGACTGGAGAGAACAGAGCAGAGATCAGTGTGACTTCACAGGACAAGAGGTAGGAATCAATTGGAGAGCCCTCAACAGCAGTGCAAAGTTCTCACTTATGTTCTAACATGAAACCATTGACCACTGTGCTGAGCGTGCTTGAAGACTAGAGGAAGCAAGACATCAGTTAGGAGCAGGAAGCAGAGGATTAGCTGGAAATGGGGTAAGGCTATAAGCCCTCCTCCAGCAAGACTTTACTTCCTAAAGGTTCCATAACCTCTCCAAACAGAGTGACCAACTAAAGACCATGCATGCAGATATATGAACTGTTGAGGACATTCATCCAGGCCATAAAGAGCACAGGTCTAGTTTGTCCTGTCTTTTCCTCCTAGTCTTGCCTCCCCCACCCTGTAGCCAAGCTCTCCATCACATCTTTTTCTCCCTCTTTTCCTGCCAATTCAGGCTAGTGCACATCTCTTTTTCTTTGTCATTCTTTTGTATGGGTGTGTTCCCTCTGGGCAGACAGCTGAGCCTCACTGCATGTCTATCACTCACAGTAAAGCTCCCCCCAACTGATGCCATAGTCCACTTACAGTTCCATCTCCTACCTGCACATTTCAGAGATCCCAATTCTCTACCTGTCAGCCCTTTTGGAGATGCCCCTGTACTCACGTGATAAGAAGTGTGTCACTCTATCACATAGAGCAAGAAAAGCACTCTGGGATTACTCCACTGACACCACCTTTACCTTTAGACAGAGCAGCCTTGGTTTCATGGCGAGAACAAGGTAACTTACTATAGCAAGAAGGCAAGCCATTTCCTACCACATGGGCTGGACATCTGTGTAGGGATCCTCTCCCTCTTCAGCCCAAGATGCTCTGCGCTAGAGAGCTTAGCTTCCTTTGGTGGTTCACACTTAGAGCAGCATAACAATGCCACTCCACATTCTCCCAAGTTCATCTTTGGTCTTACTGGTCCCTCCCTGTCTGAGCACCAAGTGTTGCATGACTTCTTGAGGAGACGTACTCAAATATCTGCTCATCTCAGCTAGGGCTCCCAAGTCCAGCTTGGTGGACAAATGAATTTATTGACCTTACTTGGAGGAGCATACCTGAGCTGTTATAAGACTATGGGTGACCCCAAAACAGCTACATCACCAGGAAGTCTCCCTCCAGCAAAGATGACTACTTCTGAAAACTACATAAGTAAGTACCTCCTCTAGTCAAATTCGCATTACCTGTGTATTTTGGCCATTTGCAGCTTGGGCAGAGTTACATTCAGCTGAGGGAGGAGTTGTGGAGGGATAAGCTACAGTCTAAGATGGTCCATCCCCACTCTCTCTGTGAGTGAATGCTAAGATGGTAATGACCAAAGCTGTAGAGATGCCTCAGTGATCAAGAGCATTTGTGGTTCTTTCAGAGGACCCAGGTTCATTTTCCAGAACCCACAAGATTACTCAGGCTCACAACTGTCTAACTCCATTTCAGGCTTTCGGGCTCTCTTCTGGCCGCCATAGGCTCCCGTGCATACGTGCTCTGCTTAAGTTCACACAAGTATACATACATGAATAAGATTTAAGAGGAATGAAAATAGTGACGAGCACTCTGTGCCTGGAAGACACTTGTCCCCAGCCACATCCCACACAGTAGCAAACAACCTTGAAACGCCAGTGTGCTTGTTCTCAAGAAACTTGAAATTGCAGTTCTGAGGCTCTGTTAGAACTCCTCCTTTCTGACGGTTCAGAAGCCCTTGGAAATGACTTTTATGATTTTAAACCTCTCCCCATGATGCATTTTTTTGTATCTTAATCCATACCCACTCTTGCAGTAACGGAAGCTGTCTTTTCTCGGAGCTCTGTCGCTGTGTTAGCTCTGGAGAAACAAGTTTCTTTCTCTGAGAAGAGCAAGGCCCAGCTTTCCGGGTTCTCAGTCTTCCTCACACTGCTGACCTTTAATACAGTTCCTCGTGTTGCGGGCGCCCCCAACCGTAAAATTATTCTCATTGTTAACTTCACAACGGTATTTTACTACTGTTGTGAATCATGAATCGTAGTGTAAATACCTGGGTTTTCCAATGGTCTGCAGAGGGTCTTTTGGACCCCCACAAGTTTGTAACCCATAAGTTGAGAACCTCTAGCTGTGTTGTTATTCAGATTCTGCTTGAAACTTAGAGGTTTATTGTTACTCATTGTATCTCTCCAAAAAAATCCAATAGACATACCTGGGAGTGTCTGGGACTAGAACCGTACGACTGCATGAATGGAGACAGTGTTTGCCGTGTTTGCGAATTGTTATTTTGAGCGGCAGCAGGTTTGAGTGCCAGTTGCCACTACTTTGAGAGTTGACAACATCCTTCCTACCTCTGTGTTTAACCTGGCCGGCCAGGGTTGTTCTTGTACGGCATGCTGCCTCCTCCCCAGGGAGACCTTGGGCTAGACTCAAGGCTTTCCTCTGCCATTTTGTTTTACTTCGCTCTGTCTTGGGGGGGCGAGAATCGATTTTTGAGATGAGTCATTATAAAATTCATGATCCTCCTGCTTCAGCTGCCCAACTTTGATTTACCATTTTTTTCTCTTTTAAAATTTATTTACTTAAGCTGTGTGTGTATGTGTGTGTGTGTGTGTGTGTACATAGACATGCATGTGTGTGCATGTGTTCATGTTTGTAAAGACCAGAATACATTGAATGTCATTGAGTGTCACCTTTTGTAGCTCTCTGCCATGTTCCTTTGAGATGGGGTTCTTTCACTGAGCCTGGAGCCCACATATTTTTGGATAGGCTACACAGACACAAACACACACACACACACACACACACACACACACACACACACACACACAGTTACAGGCACATACAGCCATCCATGTCCGGCTGTTTATTGGGGTGCTGAGGATCTGAGCTCCATCTCCCCAGCCCTGGACATTCTCCTTCCTCGGCTGCCCTCACAAAATCTTTCCAGCTGTGCATCTGAGACACATTTTCATCTTCCCCCTTGAACAAAGCTGTTTATTTTCAAGATTTCAGAAGTAAACTGCTATGTCCCGGTTAATCCTGCTGTGAGGATGAACAGCAGCTGCTTCTTTACCCTGGAAAGGTTTCCGAAATGAGCTGGCAGTGGACAGGCTAACAAGGGAAATCTTGCTTCAAAAAGCAATCCCCACCCACAAAAAGATAGAGTGATATGTGAAGTGGCAAATGAAAGTCACAAATACCCTCTGTGTCTTTAGGGAGGCAGGCACGTGGTGTGCACGCTTTGTGCATGTGGTGTGCGATAGAACAAATGGACTTAAATTGCACAGGCAGCAACCTCAGGTCCTCGGCTACACAATAACCTACGCGCTCCTCTTTGTCGAAGAGTCATTTCTGAGTGGTAGTAAATGGCCTTTCGAGAGAATGAGTGGGCTGGAGACCAGAGCGGTCTGTGTGATTCTCTCCGGAAGTGAGTTGTCAGGAGAGACAGATTGCCGTTTGTAACAGTCTGGCCAGGGGTAGTAACATAACCCACTTTTCTCTCGACACTTAAGGATGTCATCTTTAGGCAAATAAGGGAACACCAGAGTAGCGCCTCTTCCAGACTCCAGGAGCCTCCATTTAAAAATTACTATAATACCACTGGACTTGGGGTGCTGTTCCCTGGTCCCTTCATCTAGATGGGAGGGTGGGGTGGGGTTCCCATGTTCCTTCCCCTGGATAACTGAATGGTTCTTGTGTTTAGTTAGTGTTTCCCAGCTTTTGATTTTGGTTCTGCTTTCTCATAAATGATTTGTTATAGAAAAGGAAAAGAAAAGGTAGATTTATAGATACTCAAAAGAAAAGTAACCCCTGCTCTTAGGTAAGAAGAGTATTAATTAGAACTCAGAGATTAGAGTTGAAGCAACACCCACAGATTAGAACGAACAGGAGTCATCCTTGAGGGTCTGCCTGTGTGGGGTGTTATTAGGAGCCAAAGTTAGTCATGAGTGGCTCCAGAATGTTGCCATTAGCTTCATTATGTAAGTTGCAGTTTTTATGAATTTTAAAAAAAGTATTGTCAAGTATTTCTGAGTGCATTCCACCCCAGAATTCATAAAATTATTGTGGTAAAAGGTTTCTTTCCATCCATTCTGACTTAGAGGATGAAGGCGTTCTTGATCTTCCCAGATGCAGAGCTTTGCAGTGACTTTGTGACTTTCGATCCCTTCATTTAAATACTGTGGTGCTCTGTGTACTTGAGGCTGTCCTCAGAACCTCTCAATCTTTCTTCTCTATTAATAATGAGAACATAGAAGCAGAGCCTTAAATAATGGCTGACTCTCCTTCTTGGCTGTGTAGCTCCTTAAGTGTTTTGTGTACACCTACTTCTTGAACAGAGCCTGAAGGACATTTTGATTTCTAAAGAATCCACCTAATGGGCAATGCATTTCATTTGTTTGTGAAGGCTCATGCATTGCTTTTCTGTGGTATCCATGGGTTCCAAGCTCTCCTGTGCTCTCTTTCTCCAGGGGCAAGGGTGGGAGGGTAGCCAGGGGCACAGCATTTTCTGGCCTGATTTTCACAGATACTGAACTCTGGTCAGATAGGCTGTGGGGCACTGGTGCCTTTGGAAAGAGTCTAGCAAGGATCTCCTGTGGCAGGCACAGCTTTTTCAGATGTGGTCAGTGCCTTGAGACAGTGTATCAATAGGGTCAGAGGCACAGATAACTTCTTGGTATTATGTAACTCTGTAGAATGCAACTCATAAGATTACTTGACACTGACTTTTATTTGGGGGAAGTGTGTTGGTACAGTGCTCCTGGAAAATAAGCAGAAAAACATCTTATTTTGTTGCCTTTATGATTTGAGTCTCTCTAGCTGCTTTCACAAAGTCTATCCTTGATTAAACTGTTTTCTCTGTAGGGTGTTTTGAGATTCATTACATGAAAACATGTTTTTGCCTCTGTGTTGTGTTTAAAGGACTTTTAGCAAAGAGGGGAATGGGGGACTTCCTTTTCTTCTTCAGGATTGTTCCTGTTCTTGAGAGCTCAGCTGGAGCCTGACAGTTCCATTACACAAGCACACTGCCTGTCCCTTGGTTGATCTGTAGCTATAAAGTAGACACCATTTGTGAAGCCATTTGGTTACAATCCTGTGTGGTATTTTCTTTAATCATTTCAGGACAAGGAGAAGTGTTAGTTTCTCAAGATGCTGTTAAATTGGGACCGTGTATTTTCAAAGAAGCACCTGGTACACTGTGCTGCTCTGAGGCAGCCTTGTGGGGCTAAGGTTGATCTTCAAGCTTGTAAGGGTCACAGCACTCCTGGAGCTCCTTCTGGTATTTTGTGACACTTTGTAACTGCTGTCTGCTGCTGGCTGTCCTTAACGCACTGAGTGATGAGCACTTCTGTCCCAGTGAAGCACTTGGAAATGTCAGTCTGTCCTCCCACCTGTCACCCATAGTACCAAGTCGTACTTGTTTAAAACCCCGTGCTACTTACATGAGAGTGGGCCGTTGTTTTCTCTGACTCTGACATGGATTTTAGCATGGTGTCAACAGAATTCTCTTCCCCTCTGGAGCTGTTATTTAACAGTTGTGTTTAAAACTATACCAAACTGCTACTTTGTTTTGTTTTGCACTGCTGATGATTAAACTAGGCCTTGCATGTGTTAGAGGATTGCTCTATCACTGAGTTAAATCCCCATCCCCAAATCACCATTTGAATTTTTTCTTTCTCTCTTTTTTTTTTTTTAAATCAACAAAGGATTGCCTTCACTGAGTGAGGAAGGAAGTTCTCCTCTGCCTGAAGCTTTCAGCCAGGCTTCCCGATTACTTCTAATAGCAGTAGCATGTGTTGTACCCAGCACAAAGATGAACCTTACCTCAAGTCAGTGGCAGATATAGAAATGCCTTATTGGTATAACTTAAGACAGCAGTGATTAGAAGGTAACTCTGTGCTTCCGGGTGTCTCTCTCTGTTTTTAAGGAGTGGTGAATGTGTTGCTGACTACTCCGCTCTGGGTGGTAAACACCAGACTGAAGCTGCAGGGGGCTAAATTCCGGAATGAAGACATTATACCAACTAACTACAAAGGCATTATCGGTAGGTGTCTCTGGAATATGTCCTTTTTGTTTAAACTCCGTTTCCACAGTAAAGCTGCCTAGCAGACATCTTCAAAGGTCAGGAAACCATTGTTTGCCTGTGTATCTATGGTTGATAGGAGCTCTTCTGCTGAGTCTCAGCCTGGAACATTCTCATATGACCCAACACAAGAGGACACGCCTGCTGGGCTGCTGCAGCCTACCTGGTAGCAAGCCTAAGACTAGGGGTAGACTTGGACTATTCCCAAAGAGTAGATGGGGAGACAGGAAGTATGTGAGTTTTTATTTAATTTTTTGCTAGGTATTAAACCCAGGGCCTTAAGTGTGCTGGACAAACATTCTACCCCTAAAGTAAATTGTGTTATTGTTTTTCTGGGGGTTTGTTTTGTTTTTAATGCAGTCTCTTATAGCCTAGGCTGGTGTCATACTCATAGCTGAAGATGTTCTTGAACTTCTCTGATCCTCCTGCCTCCATGTCTCAGTGTGGAGATTACAGGAATATATCACACTGCCATGCTAGAGTGAACCCATGGCTTTGTATATTCTCTTTTTTTTTTTTTTTAACCCTATGTATATGAGTACACTGTAGCTATCTTCAAATACATCAGAAGAGGGCATCAGATTTTATTACAAATGGTTGTGAGCCTCCGTGTGGTTGCTGGGAATTGAACTCAGGACTTTTGGCGGAGAAGTCAGTGCTCTTAACCACTGAGCCTTCTCTCTAGCCTCAGCTCTGTATATTCTAGGCAAGCACTCTACTGAGTTATATTCCCAGCTCAAGCAGCTTCAGTTTTTTGAGAGTTTTGCTGTTTCCCACACTGGCTCCAAGTACTAAAATTACAGATGTGACTCACCACATCCAGCCTGGAGCTGTTTTTGAGACAGTCTCACTGTATAACCTAGGCTGGCCTCAAACTTAAGATCCTCCTGCCTTTTAGCCTCTCAGGGCTGGTGGTACAGGTGCTTACAGTACAGCCTGCCCAAGTTCATATTTTTAAGGAATAGTACACCTTTTAATCTATAACACTGTCTTTGAGTACCAGGACAGGAAGTCTTGATCCTCCTGCCTTAGTCTCCAGATTGCTGGATTGCCAGAGTGTGCCACCACACACTGCCTGGCTTTCCGCCTTTTAGTGAAGCCGCATGGCCAGGCACTCATTTCTCATGCACTTCTCTCTGTAACAGAAATGGTTCTCTTGTAAGTCTTTGGTCATAGGTTTCAAGAAAAGATCTTATCTTGTGAAACAACACATGGCTTACAGTTTACAGTTCTGCACAGGACACAGTTCCCAGCTGTGCTGACAGACAGTGTTGGAAGTAAGCCAGGATTGCCAGGAAAAGTTCATGTGATAGGGGCTGGCATCCCATTCTGATTGTTATTAAAAGATGATTAACTCCAGTGCATGGCAGCCCACACCTGTTGTCCGAGGCAGGAAGGTAACACTGTTCAAGGCCATACTGGGTTACATAGCAGGAGCATCTTTAAAAACCAGAACAGATGAACAGAAAGGTACCTAAGTAGGGAATCTGCCCCCAAAATATTATTGGAAGGATAGTTCTATCTAGGCCCATCTGAACAGAATAAATGTCTTTTCTAGTTAGGGCACTGTCATGGTGCTTTTCAAAAGCCTGACTTCTTGCTTAGATGCATTCCACCAGATTATTCGAGATGAAGGGATCTTGGCTCTGTGGAATGGCACCTTTCCCTCCTTGCTGTTGGTCTTCAACCCTGCCATCCAATTCATGTTCTATGAAGGCTTAAAACGGCAGCTTTTAAAGAAGCGGACGAAGGTAATCTCTGATTTCAAAATTGTCTAAAAGAAATGCCTGTTTCCTTGTTTGGTTAAAATGGTCCCTCCTCTGCTTTCCAGCTCTCTTCTCTGGATGTGTTCATCATTGGTGCAATAGCCAAAGCGATTGCCACCACAGTCACCTATCCCATGCAGACGGTGCAGTCAATTCTGCGGGTGAGTGCTGGGGTTCTCCTAAAGTAAGCCCAGTGACACCTAAAATACGTCCTAAATCTTAAAGGCAACAGTGCAGGTGGTATGCCTATGTGGCTTTGCCCATTTTTCTCTGTGTGTGATATTTTGCTAACCAGGCTTTTGGCTGGCTTTCTATATGACATGGAATGAGTAATATATGGTCTCAGAAAAACTGTATGTGCGAAAAAGATTCCTCAAGGACTCAGGACAATCCAGGTTCTCTTTCACGTTGTTTGCCATGGAGCAGATGATCCTTGATAAAATCAGAGTTTAACTTCTGTGGTTCATTCATGGAGGATAGTTAACAATTTAACTTTGCCAAAGCACTTTCAGATTTCCAAACACTCGGTTGTTTATACTTGTAGACACTCTGGGAGAAGCTGGGGGTACAGTGTAGTCCCTGTCCTCATGGAGACAGTGATTGAAAGAACCAGGTAATTATTCCAATCTGAGTCAGCTGTTAGGGACTTGAGTGGCACTGGCTTCCTGAAGAGGAGCAATGGGGGATTCTTCCTGGATGGTTTGGCTGGATCCCTGCCTCTCTGAGAAGCACACCGAAATCAAGACACAAGGGAATATGAAGCTGTACCATCCAAGAGGGAGAGACGTCAAGAACATGCTTCATCTTAGAAACTGAAAGGTGGCCTCTGTGGCCAGGAGTGGCTTGCCCAGCAGGAAACTGGGATAATTACCGGGAAGTAGCTGTAGGTGAGGAAAGCAGATGGGAAGATATTCTTCTCAGCCCACAGTAAGGCTCTGGAGGACTTTTAAGTTGGGGAGTAGTATGATCTGATATACAGTTCTGGAAGGCCTGTGTGGCTCTTCTGCTGTGGACTGGTTAGCTGAGGGGTAGAGTCTGGATAAGAATGTTTGTTCTGCAAATATATGAACCTGAGTTCAGGTCTCCAGCACCTACATAAAGAGTCAGCAGGCGTGGCTTCCTGTGCCTGTAAGTATGAGGTTGGGGAACCATAGGGGTAGAGACAGGCAGATCTTAAGAGCTGGCTAGCCAGCCAGCCTAGCCAGAACGACAAGCATCTGGGTCAGTGAGAAGCATCTTACGGCATGAAGGCAGGAATCCAGAGAAGAGGGCAACAGAGGCCCTGCTTTACCTCCACTGTGTGCTATTTGAACCTATTTCTAGTTGTGTGGTTCAGCCCTTGGCACACACCTTTAATCCCTCTGGTTTATGCAGATGGGCCTTTAGACCTCACCTTTAATCTCAAACGATGAAGGTGAAGTTAATTTGTAGAAGGAAGCACTGTGTTTGAAAGCCATGTCCAATTAAGTATCAAAGTAACAAACCAGAGAAAGATGTGACAGAACCGGATCTGCCCAGTTCTCAAGAGGTGAGAGAGGGAAGGGAAGCCACTTAAGGGAGAGAAAGACAGTTCCGGAGAAAGAGAAAACAGGCCAGGATACAGCAGAGGCCATGGAGAGCGGTGCAGTAGAGTGGGAGGGAGGGTGGAGCAGGCACAGAGGGAGGAGGCAGTGTTACCAGGAGAGTTTTACAGAGACATTCAGAGAGAACAAGCTAGACACAGGTGAAGACTTAATGAGCAAAAGAATGAGGAGCCAGAAGATTAGAACAGATTGCTAGAGTCAGTTTGAGGTCAAGCAGAATTCAGAAGCCAAGAGAAAAGCCTGATTGAGTAAGTCAGCTGGAAGAGGAGTTTGAGTCAGAACAGCTGAGTAGAATTAGAGCGAGCCAGAGCCAGAGCTCAGAACCGACAGGAAAGGGGCGAGCTTCAGCAGCACCAAGTCTCCGAGGCTGAAAACATTCTGGGCTTAGATTAGATTGTACTGAGGCTAGGTGCTTCCAGGTTAGCAGAGTAGGTTAGTAAACTGAGGCAGCAAGCCTCCCAGAGGACAATTACAACAGAAAAATAAAAGGTACTTTACACGACCCCCCCCCCCCACACACACACAGAGAAAGAGGGCCAGTCAGGTAGGAGACCATTTTAGTAATCCAGGTGAGGGCATGCTAGCCTAGGCTAGGGCAGCAGCAATGGAGATAGGATGTGGGCAGATTCAGGATCTGAGCTGGGGCTTGGTGTGTTGTTGCTCAGCATACAACTATACCAGGGCTTACTCAGCATGTGCAAGATCCTGGGTTCAATCCCCAGCACTACAAAAATGCTGTTAAAAATCTGTTCTAGAGAGAACATTTGAAAGATTACTAGAGAAAATGAAGGTTGTGTCTCAAGTTAAAAACACTATTTTCCATGCGAAGTGGTTTTGCTAATATACTTTTTTTTTTGTTTGTTTTGTGAAATTGGCTCTTGATGGAAGGGATTTCACTGTCATTCACATAGATGTTTTTAACATACTCCTGATACATGATTTGAAGAGTGTAGTTCTGACTGATCAGTGGTTACCGCGAAGAATGTCTTAAAGACCTGGAAGTTACCCACCCCCATCTGTGTATCACCCCAGGCATGTGCTTAAGTCTTTGCAGATAGACTTTTTCCATAATTCTCCGTAAAAGTGAAAGATCCTCATGCTGAAGATATAGTCTAGTGGTGATGGTGTCTATTTTAGCATACTGAAGGTCTTTGGCTCATTCCCCAAAACAATGGGAAAAAAATATGCTTTCTTTATTGAAAAATATTTTTTACTTTGATTTACTTAATTGAAAAAGAAGGTTAATAAAATCTATGTTGCTAATTGGATATTTTATCAACAAATGCTGTGTTATGAGATGTTACTCTAATGTAATCTTTTAAGTAGAAATTAAGGTGAAGAAGGGCTGGAGAGAAGAGTAGTTTAGAGCAGAGGATGGGTAGTTTAGACAGAGGATGGGTAGTTTAGAGCAGAGGATGGGTAGTTTAGACAGAGGATGGGTAGTTTAGACAGAGGATGGGTAGTTTAGAGCAGAGGATGGGTAGTTTAGAGCAGAGGATGGGTAGTTTAGACAGAGGATGGGTAGTTTAGAGCAGAGGATGGGTAGTTTAGACAGAGGATGGGTAGTTTAGAGCAGAGGATGGGTAGTTTAGAGCAGAGGGTGGGTAGTTCAGACAGAGGATGGGTAGTTTAGAGCAGAGGATGGGTAGTTTAGACAGAGGATGAGTAGTTTAGACAAAGAGCAGAGGATGAATAGTTTAGACAGAGGATGGGTAGTTTAGAGCAGAGGGTGGTAGTTTAGAGCAGAGGACCCAAATTTACTTCCCCAGCACTCCTGTGGAGAGGCTCACAGCCTCCTGTGACTCCAGCTCCTGTGGACCAAGGCACTGGCGCTCAAATGTGCATATATCCACACTCAGACACACACATATGTACATGATTAATATAAAAATAAATTTTTTTAAAAACAAAATTAAGATAAAGCAGTGATAAATTGTAATTATCTTTTTTTTCCTCTTCTTCCATCCCAGTTTGGACGTCATAGACTAAACCCAGAAAACAGGACACTGGGGAGTCTTCGGAACGTTCTCTCTCTTCTTCACCAACGAGTCAAGTGAGCTCTGCTTTCCCACTCAGCAGCCTCCTTTGTCAGAGAAGGGTGGGGGTGGCCGCATAAGCTATTCTTGCTTGAGTGCAGCCGCAGCCTCAGAAACCGCTGCTTTGTGTTCAGGTTTCTCTCAATTTAGGAGGTTGTGTGATTTGACAGCAGTTTGGGGGATTATGGGAAAGTTCAGCTCTTTATTCTTTGCTAGTTATAAATACAGAACTCCTCTGGAAAGGGAACCCTCAAGGCTGGGAATCGAGCTTGGTGGCAGAACCTGTGCTTAGTGTATGCATGGCCCTGGGTTCAAACCCTAGGACCAAGGGAAATAAAAAAGAGACATGAGGCTCACTTGGGAGGCAGAGGCAGACAGGTCTCGGTGAGTTTGAGGCCAGCCTGATCTACAGAGCAAGTTTTAAGCCAACTGGAGCCACATAGTAAGAATTGTCTCAAAAATAAATAAAATGAAAAACTCACCAAAATAAAGCCAGTTAAATATCAATAAGTTACATTTTAAAAAAAATTTTATCTCTTGTTCCTCTCTTAAGAGGTAAAGCATGCACATTTCTAGAGAATTATACAAAACATATATTTCAGTATATATGTTTCAGTGTGCATGTGTGTGTGTGTATGTATTATACATCTTACTGTTTTGTTTTTACTTTTTTGAGGCAGACTCTTGAAGTGTAGCCCTGACTGGCCTAGCTAGCCTCAAACTTGAGGCATTCCTGCCTCATCTTCTCCTTTTTGTATCCTTGACATCACACCTACCCCTTCCCATTGACAACTGTAGGCTTGTACTGGTTTCCTGTGATGTAATACACTGTGATTTATTCACCAGTGCAGCTACTGATGAGTGCCCAGGCTGTCTGAAGGTTCTTCTTTACAGACATTGCTAAGTGAAGACTATAAACTGAGCCTTCTACAGTTAAGCAATTATGATTGTAGAGAAGGCCCTTTATGTGGAATTACCTAGTTAAGAGAATTAGAACACATAAAATTCTGACATTTTATAATTTTAAAAATTATATATTTAGACATTGCCAATTGACCTTCAAGAATGACAGCAATTAAAATTTTCTCCAGCACTGAGAAGGTTAAGGAAGATGGGCATTACTAAGAGGTTTAACTAAGATGTTCTCAATTGGAAATTGATGAGGACCTTTAATTTGCAAATTAACTGTTTTTACATCTTGTTTCTTGGTCTTGTTTGGTCCTCACTGTAGGAAAGTGATTATATTCCCATTTTGCAAGTCAGGAAGCAGATATAGAGAAAGCAGTTTGCCCAGTACTAGAGAGAGGCCGAGCCAGGTGGATGACCACCGTTCTGCTGTAGTGATGGAAACGCCCGCACTGTCCAGGATGGGTGTGGCCAGCTGCGTGGGGCTGTGGGACATATGGAACACTGCCAGTGCTTCCGGGAACCAACTTTCCATCCATTTAGTCTTCTTGGTTTTTCAAGTCAGGGTTTCTCTGTATTGCTTGTCTGTCCTGGAACTCATTTTGTAGACCAGGCTAGCTTCAAACTCCCAGAGATCCACCTGCCTATGCCTCCTCAGTGTTGGGATTAAAGGCCTGTGTCACCACCGCCCAGCCATTGCTTTAATTTTTATTTGCCACATCTGGCTAATGGGTACTGTCGTTGATAATGAAATGACATAGCAGACCTCTCCAATTGTATGTGATTATCAAACACCTGAAGGGAGGCAGCTTGGTTGGTATAGTGTTTGCCATGCAAGCATGAGAACCTGAGCTCAGATGTCCAGCACCCACAGTAAAATCCAGGCATGGCGGTGTATGCCCATCCCCGTAGCAATGCGGGTGGAGCACTTGGATCCTGGATGTTTGCTTGGCCTGTTTAGCCAATACAGCAAGGTCTAGATTCAATGAGAAACCTTGTCTCGAAAATAAGGTGAAATTCAATAGACAGTGATAATCAAGACTTCTTGGTAGTGATGCCACACACCTTTAATCCCAGATACTTGGGAGACAGAGGCAGGTGAATCTCTGAGTTGGAGGACAGCCAGAGCTGTCTCCGAGAAAGAAAAATTCAAGCCGACCTCTGGGCTTTACATGTGCAAAGGTTTGAGCACATGCATGCATGTGATGTACACACCTGTAGAGGTAGTACACACCTATAAAGGTAGAAAACCCATAAGTTGAAGACAACCTTGGCTATATAAGAAGTTTGAGGCCAGGTGAAGCTACATGAAGACCCTATTTGTAAAAAAGAAAAGCCAGCTGAAATGCTTGTCACAACATAGATCTGCACCTTCCCTGCAGGACGGAGCTTCAGAGTCTGCAGTCTCAGCTCTCGGCTGGGCTTTCAGTTGTGGGTGATGGCACCCTGAAGAGCACAGGGGTAGTCAGTGAATGGGAAAGGCATAGGTCCAGTCTTGCATCCTGTTTTTCACAAACAGCTGAGGAGTGATTATTTGCTGAGTTTCTGGTTCTACCCAAAGCATTCTTGTCTGAGGAATTCTTGCATGCTGGTCCCAGGCTAGCATGCTCCTCCTCACCACCTGGGAACTTGCTTGTTGGACATGCAAATTTTTTAGTCCTGTTTCAAAGTTAACGAGTCATATATACTTGGACTGGGCCAGCAGATCTGTATCTTAGCCAGCAGTTTGAGTGAGTCAGGTGCTTACTGAATTTCATTTGAGGCCTAGGGCCATATGTACAGGCAGTCTGAGAACCAGACAACTTTTCATTTCTGTCTTTTTCCGTAGTTCTATTGAGGTTTAAATGATCTGAACCAATTAATGGCTTTCCTACCACTTGGGGCTGTTATATTGAAATACCTGGAGTTGAGGACCCATTAAACGTAGAAATTCTCAGATCTCTGGTTTGGGCATTGTGATGGTTTCAGAAGCTCTCAGAATCTGCGTCCTGTTATCGCAGTGTGGCCAGCACCCCACTAGCTGATGACAGCTGTAATAAAGACAGTGTCAGTGGCCCCTCCGTACCGAGTTTCATCTGTCCGCCTTCAAAGCTAAGAAATACTCCAGCAGCGGATTGTTGGAATTGAAAACTTCCATTGCTTGTTTTGATCCTAAAGAGAAACCCTTTCAGGGCAGTAGATCTAACACAAGAGCCCGTTTTTACAAAGAAAATCTATTTTTTCCCCCAACCTCTTTCCTTTTAGGCGCTTTGGAATAATGGGACTCTACAAAGGCCTCGAAGCCAAGCTGCTCCAGACAGTGCTCACAGCTGCCCTCATGTTCCTCGTGTATGAGAAGCTGACAGTGGCTACCTTCACTGTGATGGGCCTGAAGAGCACACACAAGCGCTGAGAGCCGTCCACAGGACAGAGTGGAGGCAAAGGTGCTGCACAGAGAGAAGAGGCGCAGTTCTTCCCACCCAGTCATCCACACCACAGACATTCCTGTCAATGATGTAAAGGCATCAAAGGCTAAGCAGGGAGTATAGCTGGCTAAGCCTGTTGTCAACTTAGTTTTGATGGTGTTTGGTTGGATTTGGGGGTAGAGGTTAAACTGATATGAAAATATTGAAACCCTGAAAATGGAAGTTTGTGGGTGCTCATTAATTTTCTCAAGGGGAATGGTCTAATCTAAGGCTTTTTTCTGCTTTGCCATTGTTTTCTCTCTCTAAATGCTCTCCCAGGTTCCGGATGATTCAGTGACATAAACCTCCGCAGATACTTTCCTATGTCTTATCTTGGTAAAGAGTTCCTCACCAAGAATAACATCGTGATTGTGCCGTGGGCAGGACTTTATTTTTGTCTCACTCTCTCCCTTCTGCTTAGAGAGAGCTATTTATTTTGTGGGGGAAATGAAAATTATTAACCTAAATGATTTTCTTAAAATTTGTAGATGTCGATAATTCATTGGTGTTCGACATAGTTTTTTAAATACATATTTATTTCGAATTGTCTTTTATTACAAAAGCCTTGATGTTGTATGTCCATCCATGCAAGCTCCAATCAGCTAAGCCTCAATAAATTGTCAACACACAAAACATTCATGAGAGTTCCTCTTTATTAAGGCCTTAAATGTGTGTGTTTTGGGGGGATGGGGGGTTGAATGAGAATGGCTCTGTGGACTCAACGGGTGAATGCTTGGAACCAGGTAGTGGAACTGTTTGGGAAGGGCTAGGAGGTGTGGCCTTGTTGAAGGAGGTGTGTCACTGGGGGCTGGCTTTGAGGTTTCAGAGCCCACACCATGTCTCTCTGCCTCGTGGCTGTGCCTCAAGATGTGAGCTCTCAGCCGCTGCTCCAGAGCCATGCCTACCTACCTTTCCTCCATGATAGTCATTGACCTTACTCCTCTGAAACCCTAAGCCCCAAATTAAGTACTTTCTTTTATAAGTTGCATTGGTCATCGTGCTTTATTGCAGTGACTGAAACAGTGTGCAACCGGGTGGTTAAAGAAAGATTGTAAAAGCAAGATGAGAGGCAGGTGCCTTGTGTGGACTTAGATTCTGTGTGGATGCTGTATTTTCAGAAGCATTTGATGCAGGTTATTTCCATTTGGAAACATTCCTTAGAGTCTTACTATTGTAAAATATGGCCCACCAAACAGTAGCATTAGCATCAGCTGAGAGTAGGTTAGGCTTGCAGCCCAGGCCTCCTGAGTCATATTTTGTAGTTTAACAAGATCCCCAGGCGATTCCCATCTATAATAAAGTTCAAGAGATCGTAGGGCCAGTGGCCCAACAGAAGATGGTATTGGCTTCAATTACAGAAGCCAGATAAATATTTCTCTCAAAGGAAAACTAGGTTGTTATAAAAAAGATGGCCTCTCAGAAATCTCCAAGTCCCATGTCACCAATTCCTTCCCTCAGAGCACACAGCAGGAGCAGATTCAGATAGCTCAAGCCACCCACCCACAAAGCAAATTCTCCTCACATCCATAGAATTCTTTGTTCTCAGCTGCCTTGCCAAGATCAAGTGTGCCTTCCTCTCAGTAGAATAACTGACTGTGATTCGGTTTCTGTCTCTCTGACAGAGTAACACACTATGTTTGTCATTCAGTCAGCTGGAGAGTAATAAGGATTCTGTGGATCTGGACTCAGGAATTTCTCGTGTTTCCTCTTCCCACGCCTTTGATGATTTCAGAGTGTATGATTATTAAACTAGTAATAACTGAAGGGGGTTGTGGCGTTCTAGAAAACAAAAGTCAGTCGAGTTGATGGAACACACTCTCCCTTTGGGAGACAGAATTAGTCCCATTGCTGTTGTATTTGTATAGTGCAGGGGCAGGAGCAAGTGGGAATGTGCACTTGTGTGAGGAAGCCAAAGGTTACCATTGGCTATCCTTTCAGCCTCCCCCTTGCCTTTTGGAACTCACTGATTTGGCTAGACTAGGACCCACCTGTTTGCACCTCCCCGGTGCTGGGGTTGTAGCATGCTTTACCATGCCACGTTTCTGCGTGGATCCTGGTGCTTGAACTCAGGTCCTCATGCATCCTTTGCTGGCTAAGCCAGCTTCCCAGGCTCCCTCTGCCATTACTACTTTTAATCTAACTTTATAAGGTTTGGGTGTTGCTGTTGGAGGTCTTGGGTAGGTCCATGGTCGAGGGGGAAAATGATGTAGGAGGTGCGAGTGTACCTTCACGACCAATTTAGTTCCGCTGCTCACCTTGAGTGTTGATCTCAGGGTGATGGGGCCGTGTGTTACAATAGTCTCTAAGCTGAAGAATATCCTCAAGTAAGGGTTGACGGATGTGAGAATGTATTTGGTACTTCTCCGACGTCTTCGTGGTTTTTGTTTGTTTAGTTGGTTAGTTGATTGGTTGGTTGCTCTTCCTGTTCTATTGAGATTGGGTCTTACCTTGTAGCTCTGGCTGTTCTGGATCTCACTGTGTAAACTCTGCTGGCCTCAGTCTCACAGAGATCCATGTCTGTGCCTCCAAAAACTGGAATCAAGGGCATTGTGCCACCACGTCTGGCCCCTTTTTCTCTGATCTTATGAGGCTAGTTTAGTAATGAGGCTTTCTAGGTAGCCTTTAGTTAGTAACAAATTAATTGAACATGATAAAGAGTCCATTAGAAAGAATGGGGATTTTTTTCCCCCTCTTGAATCGTGTAGCTACTTTAGACTTAGGAGGATTAAGAACCATAGAGATCACATCAGCATCACTTTGGTGGAAGTGTTCATTTCTGTAAGCATTTAATCTCTGCTTCGCAGTGGACACTGATGTCTCTACCCTTGCTTGTTTTACAATTAACTTGGAACTCTAAAAACTAGACTGTACCCTGAGAACATAAGCAGCGGGAGTTTGAGATCTTAGATTTTATCCCCAGGTCTGCCGCCGACTCACAGCTCCTTGCACTTCTGCTCCATATACGTGAAAATAATGATACTTCCTATCCACTTCAGGGTGTGTGTGAGCACTAATGGTGTCAGCTCCATCCCTTTATGATGGTGCTGTGGGGACTTAGTGGGACTCATGACTATCCCGATTTGTACAGCAATTTCCCTTCTGAAGCATCAGCTTTTTCTCTTCTCATCAACCCAGTATCTCTGTGGAGTAGATGGGGACGAGTGACAATGGCCCATTTAATTAACAAGGAAATTGAAATACAACTGTCAGAGGACTGTAGAGCCAGGGCTAGAACTGAGTCTCCTGGAGATTAAGAGAACGGGTTCCGGGATTAGATTG
This sequence comes from Micromys minutus, assembly GCF_963924665.1. NCBI lineage: Eukaryota > Metazoa > Chordata > Mammalia > Rodentia > Muridae > Micromys > Micromys minutus. The sequence goes on from NC_137962.1 coordinate 37,201,716, forward strand.
TCACTCAAACCGAACTTTCAGGAAACATGGTTTTCTTAACTGCGGCATGGAATATTCTCCCTCCCTCTCTGTCTCTCCTTTTTAAAATATTGCTTTATGTTGTGTGTATGACTGTTTGCCTGTTCATCACTTGCTCAAGGAGGCCAGAAGAGGCATTGAATTTCCTGGAACTGGAATTACAGATGGTTGTGAGCCACTGTGTGGGTGCTGGTGGGAATTCAAGTCTTCTGGTAGGACAGCTCTTAACCACTGAGCCATCCCTCCAGCTCAGGAGTGAAGTTCTTGATAAATTAACCCATGGGGTGATCACTAGTGTCAGATGAAGTCGCACTGTGTGCCTTGTGAGAGCTAGATAAACATCAGTGGTAACTTTTACTGTCATATCGATCAGGGATACAGCTGCCTATGTATAACTGAGGTCTTATGGAAGGCACTGGATTTTGAGCCAGATCTAGGCTTAGCTTCTGTCTAGCATGTAATCCTAGCCTTTGCGGCTACAGATCAATCACTTCACCTTCAAAGCCTGTATCTACTACTGTCAAGTGAAATTATTACTTCTGGGGGCAAAAGTGCTGGGGTCTCAAGCACTTACACAGCATTTGTTGTGTGTCTGTGTTTAACAAGTGCTGTTTGAACCAAGAAAGTTTCTATTCCTTGGGTATTCTACATCTTTTTTATTCATTTTCATTGTGAATATTTCTTTTGATGTGTCATGTTTTATTTTTTATTATGTTTTTTAAAATTTGTATACAAAGCATTTTTGATCTTATTCTAAAGTTCTCTTGGATCCTGCCCAACTTCCTACCCACCCAATTCCATGTTCTTTCTTAAAAAACAAACACAAAACAAGACAAAAAGCTGAAAGCTGGATGTGGTCAGTGCCTTTGATCCTGAGAAACAGAGGCAGGGGGATCTCTGAGTTTGAAGCCAGCCTGGTCTACAGAGTGAGTTCCAGGGACCAGGAGGGAGAGAGAGGGAGATAGAGTATAGGTGTGCTTTTTTGTTTGTGAGACGTGGTCTATTATGAAGCCCTGGCTGTCGTGGAATTTGATATACAGATCATGTTGGTTGGTGTCTAACTCAACAGTTCCACCTGCCTCTGCCCGAGTGCTGGAATAAAGGCTCGTGCCACTACAGCTGGTTTGAAATACGGTTTTATAAAGGGCTGATAGGGAAATTAGAATAGGGTTACATGGGGGTCACAGTAAAGGGGGAAATATAAGGAAAGGTGACTTTTGAAAAGCCACACTGAAACCCACTGTTCCAGAAGCTTCCTAAAATATATAAAAGGATTTAAATGAAGTCACCATATCATAGGGGAGACAGTGACCCAACTAGACACTATATATGCCAAGTAAAAGCCAGTATCGGAATGAGTTTCATCTTGTGAGTCATTGGTCATAAGCTCCTCCAACATTATAGCCAGTGCTACCAGCTACCTCCACAACCAATAGACAGCAAAGCCCTATTGCTGAAGATACCACTTAGGTCACTGAACATAGAGAAACTGAGCTGCTACCCAACTAGAACCTTTACACCGACTGACTAGCATTCATAGTGCGGAAAGGTATTTTTCATGCTGACAGAGGATAAAAGTAATGATTAATCTCACCCAGTTATCAGCTGTGCAACTTATGACAGTGACCTGCCTACAAGACACACTAGTACAATAATGACTCGGGCCTTAGGGACGTGGCCAGCCACTTTAAAAAACTGGATTGAAGGTCCATTTCATGAGGTGGAGCCTACATCTGACGCTGTTAATATATGGTGTTTTCAAAGAGAAGCCAGGCTCTTGCTTCAGAGGAAAGTAAAATTGGAAAGATACAGAGATTAGCATGGCTATATACGCTGACTTAATTTCTTTACACACATTTATATATGCACTATATATGTTATATGTATGATATGTACACATATGTGTGTGTATTTATCCATTCCATTCTGTTTCTCAATGAACATTGACTAATGTGGTTTGTGGTACCAGGAATTGTTCTGGAGAAACAGAATTATAAGGTTGAATTTCTCCAATGGGGTTTGTGGTGTCCAGATTGGATGAAACCCAGGGTTGCTAAAGGCTACTCCGGTAGCATGGAGGTCACTGAAAGTCTACAGTGTGAGCTGTTTTAAAGAAGTATGCAAGATAAATGTGTTTCATGTGCCTGATTCACCTCTTGCAAGAAGCAAGGCATTAGTGACTATATAAAACCCTTGAACATGGGAACGTAATGGTGCTGCCTGCTTCTTTTTGGTGTCTTTGGATAAAGTTATATAAAAAAGTAAGTAATAAAATTGATGATTCCCCAGGTGTGCATAAACAATCCAAAGGTTCCTAAGTGTGCCCTGGAAGAGAACCCAGCCCTCCTTATACAATTAGCTGACTTACAGTGCAGATGCAATCCCCAGCTTCTGAGGGTGCCAGCAGTTAAAAAATAAGATCACGGCTTATAAAAGAATAGGATCCTGTGACTTGAGTTGGTGATGTGTGGAAGGACCCTAAGGAGATTGGTATTGAATCCTCAGGTTCTCATAGGCCCAGTCTGCCTGAGGAAATCATCTCCTCATCCTTAGTAGAGGATGTCTGCCCACTGTCTGCTGTATTACACAAAAGAACTTAGTGAATTTGTTAACTCATTTAGACAGACATCTGGGGAATATGCGAGGGAATGGATTTTAAGGGAGTAAGTTTTGAGGCAAAGGATTATGAAGCTAGAGCAGGCTGAGTTTATCAGTATGACTCCTGGGCAAAGACTCTGGGTTTACTATTGAAGCCAATACAGTTAAAGATAGCAAGAGTTTATTTGATTTGTTGGTTGAGTGTCTATGAAAAGCTGCCCTGCTAGAAGGAGCCAGAGATGCCTGCTATTCTTTGGCTTAATGTTGAGGGACTTTTAAGGCTCAGAGAAATTGGAATGCTTGAGTGGATGTATTGTTTAAAACCTCATCAGATAACATAATCTTCACTAGCACCATAGGACAAAAAAACGGTGAAGGGCTCATTTGTGGAGCTCTGTCCTTGCCTCGGAGTAGGAGATGTTGCCACTCAATTGGATGAATTAAATGCAATGTGCTTAACTGGGCACTGGAGTAGCAGAAGGGATTGTAGGTATTATAATGGGAGCACTGGCAAAGCAGGGTCTGTGATGGCCTGACTTGTAATGGGCAGGACAGGGCAAGCATTGTTTATAATGGCCTGACTCTAATGGGCAACTCAGGTAATGTGATATCTGTAATGGCATGACTCGTGCAGACCTTTGCAATTGTGGATCAATCATGGTGTTTCCTATAATGAACTAGATTGAAGCCTAATAATCCAACTGCTGAGGTACCCAGCTGTAAGCACTGAGCAACTGCTGGGTTCTCAGTCTCTTAGGCTGATTTCATACATTCTTTCAATACATTTCTTTATCCTGGTGGTTCTTTTCTGTTTCTCTAGAGAGCACTGACCTTTATCCTGTTGGTTCTTTCCTGTTCCTCTAGAGAGCACTGACCAATACACCAGGTGGCTAGTTTGTGTTGAGTTGACAACCAAGACTAGCCATTGCAGTGACACAAATTTGTGAAGTATTCTTTTTTTTCTTTTTGAAGTGGAGACAGTAATGAATATGGAATATTTGTCATAAATAAACAGAGAAGAGAAAAAAGGACAGAGAAGCCAAATCCAATAATGTTTCCTTTTATTCAGTATTCAAATTAGCTTTCCTTCCTTGAAATGATCAGTTACTCAGTAACAGGCTATGTTCAATAGCAAGAGTCACTGGCTGAGCTAGTGACCCACCTGGGCTCTTCAGAAAAGCTAAAGTGGTGACTTTATAGAGCCAAATGCCACAGGGCTGAAAGGGCTCCTGCTGGCTGTGCATTGATTACCTGGCAGTAGAATGTTACCAGAATAACCAAGTGGACAGAAAGCTCACTTGTAAGGTATTTATGCATGCAGTACATGCGGGCTGGCTGAGATGCTACAGGCTTGGTGCCCTAAAAGTCTTTGTATTAATGCTAATGTTTGTGGGGTGTGGCACTCCTTCCTACAGAAGCTGCTTAGTGGGTCTAATTGGACAGGAAAGAAAGTTTTCTAGGGTTTATGTAGAAGAGAAGAAAACTGCACTTTCCAGTTATAGAGAGGCAGGCAGCTGGTGAGGTGTGGGTCAGAGGGTAAAGGTTAAAACTGGTGAGGTGTGGGTCAGAGGGTAAAGGTTAAAACTGGTGAGGTGTGGGTCAGAGGGTAAAGGTTAAAACTGGTGAGGTGTGGGTCAGAGGGTAAAGGTTATTGCCACACAGGTGGAGTGATCTGAGTTTGACCCCCAAGGCCAGTGAGAAGGCAGGAGAACCCCAAATCCCAGACTTGTCTCCTCCACACACATGCCTCTTCCCCATGCATACATACACAACAATAGTGCATTAAAACCAGGCATAGGGCAAGCACCTATAGTCCCGGCAGCACTTTAGAAGCTAAAACTGTGGTAGTAGGACCAAGTGTTGATGGTCATTCATGGCTACACAAATTTGAGGAGAACCTGGTCTACATAAGACCCTGCCTGTCCTGGGGAGGTGGCAGGGAGGAGGTTGCTTTGTAAGTAAGAGTGCTTGCTATACAAGAATTCAGACCTTTAGAACTTCCTGGTGGTGGTGGCTCACACATTTAATCCCAGAACTCAAGAGGCAGAGGCAAGCGGATCTCTAAATTTGAGGCCAGCCTGGTCTACAGAGCAAGTTCTTGGACAGCCAGGGCTCCACAGAGAAACCGTGTCTAGAAAAACAAAACAAAAACAAACAAACAAAAAAAACCAGATTTCCAAAACCTATGTAAGAAACTAATCCTGGTTATGCCTACCCGTGACCCTGGTGCTGAGGCAGGAGGATCACAAGGCCTTGCTGGCTGTCAGCCAAGCTCTAGGTAGGAAAGAAAAAAAAAAAAACAAAACTCTGCTAACTCTAGGTTCAGCGAGAGACCCTGTCTTGAGGGAATAAGGCATTGAGCAAGAGGAATACACTTGATGTCCTCCTCTGGCATCCATAAATGCACACGTGCACCCACACAAAAATCTCCCCACCATACACAGACAGGAGTGATAAGAAACCTCGAAGACATGAGAGTCAGAAGCAGAGACAAGAAGCAGTGTTGAGCAGGGCACAGCACTCTGAGACAAGAAGTGAAAGGTGATGTGCAGATCCTGAACCATAGAACCCACAAGTGGATGTTAGGAGAGAAGGAAAATTCTGTTTAGAATTAGTCATAGTACATAGGCATGGGTCATGGAACTTCTGTGCATTGACTGCCAGCCATAATTAAGCCTTATATGTTTTGATAAGGTTTCTATTGCTGTGATGAAACACCGTGTCTAAAAAAGCAACTTGTGGAGGAAAGGAAATTTGGCTTACACATCCATACCATATCCACATCATCAAAGGAAGTCAGAACAGGAACTCAAACAGGACAGGAACCTGGAGGCAGGAGCTGATGCAGAGGCCATGGGAGGGTGCTACTTACTGGCTTCTTCCCCATAGCTTGCTCAGCCTGCTTTTTTGTAGAACCCAGAACCACCAGCACAGGAATGCCCCCCCCATTCTCTAGTTACTAGTTAAGAAATTCCCTAGTTATTATTATAGAGGCTTTATTTATTCACTTATTTTGGGAGTACAATTCCAAACAGGGTTTCTTTGTGTAGTCCCGACTGTCCTGAAACTCACTCTGTAGACCAGGCTGGCCTCAAACTCAGAGATCTACCTGCCTTCTAGGACTAAAGGCCTAAGCCACCACTCCCTGGCTAATGGGAAAAAAATTTTTTAATTTGGATTCCCTCCTCTCATATGACTTTAGCTTGTGTCAAGTTGAGATAAAACTAGCCAGCACACCTTGTAAGAATGCCTAAGTAGACACAGTCCATTCCCACAAACAGAAGAGGTGACATGGGCCAAAGATCGACTTACCTGGAGTCACGCACCTTGTGAGTAAGAGGATTTAGATGTCAGATGAGGATTCAGATGAGGACTGACCTCAGAACTCCCTTCAGTCACTGTACATCCTTCAGGTGTTCTTCAAAATAACAACAAAACACTCGGAGCTGCCCATGATGAACCGGAAAGATGGCATAGGTTAAGAGCGTGTACCACTCTTGCAGAGAGAGCATCTAAATTTGGTTCCTTGAACCCACAACCCATATATAATTGCCAATAACTCCAGCTCCAGAGAGAGCAAACACATCTTTGGACACTTGAGCTTGCATGCACATGTCCACACACAGAGACACACACATATTTAAAAGAAATCTTTTTTTACAGTGCTGGGAGTACAGCTCAGTAATAGAGTGCCTGACCCACAAAAACAAAACAGTGGTCATAGTATCAAACCGCCCTGCACACCCTCACCTCTGAAGCCACAGGCCAGTGCAGTCCCCAGACCTTGTCCTGATCAAAGTGTAGAGAATGAGTGAGTGGAGTGATATCACAGGCACATGCGCACACATACATACACACAGATGGCTCAGCACAAATGGGATGCCTATATTACACACATGCACACATATTCACTCACACACACACACACACACACACACACACACACACACACAGCTCAGCCACAAATGGGATGTCTGTATTATACACACATGCACACACATACACACATACACTGAGGTTCAGACACTATCAAGGAAGAAGGGGCAGAAAGGTCAAAAAGTTGAAGAGGACGAGCAAGAAACTGGTTTTGGAGGTAGCAGGATCACTGTGTTCACAAAAGATGGAGTCAGTCAACATGCTAGCATGGGGTGGGGAGAGATTCATAAACCCCACCCCTAGCTGAGAAGCTATGGTGGGTATGTTTTTAGGTTTCTGTCTTCTTTTGTTTGTTATCTTTTGGTGCTTTTTGTGAGTTAGTGTTGCCTTTGAGAGAGGGTCTTGCTATGTAGACGAGGTTGGCCTTGAACTAAAAGACATAAAGCTGGGGCAGAGTGGACAGTGGAGGTAGATCTGGGGGCAGGTGAGAGAGAGCACATACACCCACAGCGCAGTCTCACACACTTGTGGTGTACACTGCTTCTGCTGAAAGATGATACTGATTGTTTCCCATTTCACACTGTGGTTAAGGTGATGGCTCAGTGGGGTAAGAGAACCAAAAGTCTGGGGACCTATGACAACCAAGAAACAGTGGCATGTGCCTGTTTTCTCAGTGCCAAGAAGGCAGAGACGGGAGAATTGTAAAGGACTCGCTGCTCAGCCAGCCTGGTCTAAACAGCCAGCTCCAGACCATCAAGGGACACTGTCTCAAAAATAAGGGGGAGAGACACCGAGAAAGACACCAGGTATTGACTTCTTGGCCTCCACGCTCTTACACTCACCTGCGCGCACACACATGCACACACATGCACAGAGTTTGTGCCTTTTTCTAATCCCTGAAGTGTGTTTTCCACGTTCTTTAATCAGTTCATACTTTTTGAGACAGAATCTCTGTTTAGCTTAGACTGACTTAAGATTCTTGATCCCGCTGCCTCTGCTCTCCAGGGGCATGGATTGATTACATGCACACAGCATTACATGGCTTCAGTTTGCTTTTATTCAACTTTTAAACACTCATTAGATTTTTGCATTATAGGCAGCTACCCTGTGCCAGCTGCTAGCTGCTCCGGGTGTATCATCTTTGTTTGCTTTAGGTTCTGTGAAGCCCATTGGTAGAGCGGATGGCTAGCCAATGAGTAGTCCCTGTGAGGGTACCATATGGAGGGCCTTATTAAATTGTCAGTTCTGGTTTCGAGACTAATGCTCCGCTCATGTATTTAAAAATACATTTTTTTTGATTATTTGCCATATGCAAGCACCTTGCCAATTTCTGGGACTGGAAAATATTCAGGCTCTGTCTTTCTAATTCATTATTCAGTGTGGGAGTCAGACAGACAGAACGACAGCTTAGACTTCTTCTGCTGATAAGTTTGATGAAAAAATGCTTTGTAAATGTTCAAGTCATTTTGTGGGGCTAGAGGGATGGCTCGGTGGCTAAAGAGAATTTGCTGCTCCTCTGAAAGTCCTGAGCTGAGTTTCCGGCACCACATTGGGCAGCCCACAGCTACCTGTAACTCCGGCTCCAGGGATCCAATGTCCTCTTTTAGCTTTTGTGTACATAAACATTGCACACATGTGGCATGTGCACATGCAAGAATACATGTGTGTGTGTTTACACACACACACACACACACACACAAGATATTTTTTTTCTGGTTTTTCAAGACGGGGTTTCTCTGTGTAGCCCTGGCTGCCATGAAACTTCCTCCATAGACCCAGATTGGCTTCAAACTCAGAGATCTGCTTGCCTCTGCTTCCTGAGTGCTGGAACTAAAAGTGTGTGCCTCCACCACCAGGCTTAACTTTTGTTATATTATTTTGTGTGTATAGGTGTTGGGTTGTATGTGTAACTATATACCCCATGGGTACCTGGTACACACTGAGGCCAGCAGAGGGCATCAGATCACCTGGAGCTGAAGTTCCAGATGGTCATGAGCTGCTGGGTAGATGCTGGGATTTGAACTCAGGTCCTCTGGAACAGCAGTCAGTGCTCTTAACCCCCCAGCCACCTCCCCATCACTGTTAGCTTGGGAGGCAGGCTCTAACTTTGTTATGGACTTTGAGGTGAGAAGGTGAGGTCTGTCCTGGGAACACGTCAAGCAGTTGAGTAGAGGATTGTCTAAGAGAGAAAGTAGATGTGTTTGTCAGTTGGAGAAACAGTGCTGTTTTATTTTCTCTGCATTAATCTGAACTAAACCCAGAAGCATTCCAGCCCAGACCTAAGCATTGAAAGGGGGCTGAATAGAGGAGGGGGAAGGGCTAAGGGCCACTTTCCTGCACCAAGTGTAGAGTAGTCAGCGTTAGAACTGAGACTAATGAAATGATAACATCCTTGAACTCATCAAGTAATTAAAATTTTAAATTAGTCATAGCATGAACTGTATAGTTTGCCCTGTATAAGATCAACCCACAAAACCATCTTACGTTTCCTGTAACTACCTGTCTTTGGCCAGTCTGGCCAGTCTTATGTTTGGTGTAAGGGAGTTTTGGAGGTTTTGGGGTTATTGTTGTTGTAGTTGTTGTGTTTTGCTTTGTTTTGTTTTGATTTGGGTTTTTCGAGACAGGGCTTCTCTGTGTAGTCCCGGCTGTCCTGGAACTTGCTCTGTAGACCAGGCTGGCCTTGAACTCAGAGATCCATCTGCTGCCTACCTCCCAAGTGCTGGCATTAAAGGTGTGTGCCACACTGCCAGGCAGGGCTTTGTAGTTTTTAAGGCAGGGTCTCACCAGGTCAGCTGGACAGGCCTGCAGCACACTGTAGAGGAGACTAGCCTTGGATTCTGGCAGCCTCAGTTTCCCTGGGGCTGATTTTAAAATCTGTAGACTGTACCAACACATCGGCTCAATAAAACAGTAACTAGGCCTCAGCTACATTGTGAATTTGAGCGTAATCCAGATAACATGAAAACAATAATTAGGCCAGATACAATAGTACATGTTTAAAAAAGATTTATTTATTTACTTATTTATTTACTTATTTATTTATTTATTATAAGTACACTGTAGCTGTCTTCAGACACACCAGAAGAGGGCATCAGATTCCATTACAGATGGCTGTGAGCCACCATGTGGTTGCTGGGATTTGAACTCAGGACCTCTGGGAGAGCAGTCAGTGCTCTTAACCACTGAGTCATCTCTCCAGCCCATAATGGTATATCTTAACCCCAGCACTTGGTAGTAGAGGCAGAGGCAGGTGGATCTCGCTGGGGTTCAAGGTCAGCCTGGCCTACATAGTAAATTCCAGGAGAGCCAGAGCTATGTTCTGAGACCATGACTTTAAAAAGTGAAACTAATAAAAAAATAAAGATTGTATCCTGTCTGAACTACCCTGGGCATGCACCTTCCCACTTCCCTTATGACTCACTTACATTCTCTGTCAGTCACTGAGCAGTGCGGACATACTCTCTACATGTCTGCTTGGGGATCTGCAGGAGAAATTCTACTCTAAGGGAAATGGAAAGAAAGACCCAGGACTGAGGACAGGGCTGCGTGTTCCCCTAACGATCCTGCAGACAGTCACATGAGGCCTACTAAATGTAAACGCTACACTGATCAGCAGCTGAAAATTCTCACCCAGCAGGGTAGTTGAGATTGTAGACAGTCTACTAAAATAGATCATAACAATAGTTACCATTAATTAAGTACCTCTTGCTTATATTTGTGTCACAGGACCTTACGTGTATCTTTTACTGAATCCTGCAGAGCCCAAAGCCTCTGTGCTTTCACTGGTTCTGCTCTTTGAGCTTTGGTTCAGTGTCTGCACAACCACCGTTATCACATGACTTTGTTAGATTAGATTTTCTGCATGTTGGAATTCTTCATCATACTGTGCCCCGCCCCGCCCCCACAGCCAATTTCTTTGAAAGATGGCCCAGGCTAGCCTCAAACTCGCTGTAGTGATCTGAATAAGAATGTCTCCCGTAGGCTCACATGTGTGACTTCTTGGTCTCAAGTTGGTGGAACTGTTTGGGAAGGATTAGGTGTGGCCTTGTTGGAGGAGGTGAGTCCCTGGGGCCAGGCCTCATGGTTTCAAAAGACTCTGCATTCTCAGTATGGTCCCTGTCTCCTGCTTTTGGATCAAGATATGAGCTCTCATCTGCTCCTCCCTCTGAGCCTTTGCTCTGTCGTCATGGACTCCAACCCCCTGAAGGCTGAATTGTGGCTAACTAAACCCTTTCTCTTCTAAGTTGCCTTGATCATGGTGTTTTGTCACAACAACAGAAAGTCGAGGATAACCTTACACTTTGGCTCCATCTCCCGCGCCCTCTGAAGTACTGGAATCCCTCTTGTGTATGACCATGCCTGGTGTACATGGTGCTGAGGCTCAGACAGAAGACTTCAGGTGTGCCGGGCAAACACTAACAGAGCTGTCTCGGCCCCTCTTCCGCACCTACTCTTCTCTAAGCCGTGCGGCTGTATCTGGTAATGAGCCTGTTTAAAAAGGATTTGTGATCACAGAGGTTATAAATATTGAAGAGTTTTACAATTTTGACTCCCGGTATTATTCTAAAAGAGCTCCCTTCTAAGAGGGAAAAACCTCCCGAGTGCTGCGATCTTTATTGTTGTTGTTACTTTCTGGGCTTTTGTTTCCTTTTTTTTTTTTTTTTTTTTTTTTTTTTTTTGGTTTAATTTTACTGTGGTAGTTAAGGAAAATACTTCAAGCCACCAGAGGGCATTGTAGTTAACTTTGGGTACTAGATTCATTATAAATCTCGGTCTCCAGCGGTGCCTGGTGAAATCTGTTTCCAGGAAAAGCAGCACTTTCACATTTAATGAACAGTCTGACGAGGATCAGTAGATTGAACTTGGAACGGGAGAACAAGCATCTTTTTTTATCTAACAGAAGCAAAGGACAGAGTAGGTGGTGTTTCCCACAAACCCCAGTCTCCTCTCTGTTCCTTTCCTCAAGCATGTGCCTAAACCTTTGGGTTGCCATCTATGATTGATACTCTTTCCTGAGCAGAAGGTGGACTCAGGGCTTTCCAACAGCAACAGAAACCGAAGCGGACACCTAGAAGCCTGTCTCTCACCGCCGGCGTACACCTCTTTGTGGCTTCTACTGCCACTAATAGAAATGTGTAACTTGAGCGATGCGCCGTGAGCCTCCTCCTCCGTGTAGAAGCTAAAGCAGGCGGAGAAGAAACTGTAGCAGGGAGCTGCCACGGAGAGTGGGCAGCATTCCGACAACCCACGGACCAAGGAGTCAGCTGAACACACCGCACACATGGCATTGGTGGAAAGGGGTCTGTCTGTCTTTCCACCTCTTGGGAAATAAACGTGACTGCGGTGACTTCTAGCTGTGGCTGTCTAGAGCTCCTTGTGCCCTGCTCCTTCCCCCTTCACGTATTAAAACATTAGTTCCCGTGTATTGGTTGAGTGTGTTTGTGGCAGGCACTCACAAAGACTGGCATGCACTTGTGAGTAGGTATTCGAACCATTCTCATTCAAAGCACCACAGTGAGTCTGAGGCTAGTCTGGGCTACATGAGACTCCGCCTCAAAAGGGGTGTGTGTGTGTTAAACTTCAACATGCAGGAGCTCCCATCTAAGGAGGTTACATGGATGTGGCTTTGTTGTTTAGAAGCAATCCAGCATCTTTATCTCTGTTGGTATATACTTCAGACCTCTGAGGTTGCTTGTGTAGATGGGATGTGCTCTGTGTGTGAAGTACTTTTAGGTGAGTTACCCAGCCGTGACTGACAGAGCAAGACCAGACACGAGGGCTATGGCTCTGAGTGCGACCCTTGCCCACAGCCCCATTTTCCATCTAGGTAATATGTACATAATAGCTGCTAGTGGTTTTTATTATTTAGATTAATAAGCAAAATTATTAAATAAGTTCATTGGTTTACCCACACTGTTTCTCTTCCCATATTGTGTAAGTGTAGGAGTGTCCCTACTGTGTGCACAGGTCTCCAGTGTGCTATTGTGTAAGTGTAGGATTGTCCCTACTGTGTGCACAGGTCTCTAGCATGCTAGTGTTCTTACTAGAGTCCCTTCTTTATTCATTTGAATTTTTTTACTTCCCTCCCTCCCTCACCAGATGGAGAGCCCTCATCCCATTACCATGTCCTGCGTACCATTCTGCCCACTCAGTAAATATTCATCTGTTACATACAAATATGCATGTATATGTAATATGTGTGTGTGTGTTCAATATATGGAGATAGCTGGGAAGTCATGTTCTGCTGGGTACTCAGTTGGTTGAGCTAAACCAGAGTATCATTTCGAGCCTCAACTCTTACGATGTGATGTATCTTAGTGAAAGGTAATTGTGTGTGCCACCATGCCCAGCCCTGGTTTATTCTCTTGGTACTTATTGAAAGGAGATCCATTTTCAGTGCTGGGAGCTAAACTATACTCACGTGCTGGTAAGTGCTCTACTCCTGGAGCTAACCCAAACCCCACCCCAGCACTGCTTTTAAATTCAATTCCATCATTTATTGTGAGTATATAGGAATACAGTTATACTGCTTAATATATTTCTCAGATATTTCATGTCTTCCGATGTAAACGGCTTTTATGTTTCACCTGATTGGTTTGACTAGAGCTTGAGTTCAGTTCTGGAAAGAAGTGATAAAACCAGACAGCTTGGTCTTGTTCTTGACTATGGGCAAAATCGCGCGGTCTCCCACTGTCACGCCACTGTGGGTTTTACAGAGGCCGCAGTTGGTCCTTTGCTGGACTGTGCACTTGCTCACTCTGGGCCACCATGGGTGACCTGTCACCATGCTCAGGAGTACACATTGGCTGGTACACTAGCCACGGCTCTCCCAGCTGCTTGCATTGCTGCCGCCCTGCACTAAAACTCGATGCTTTTGTTTGCAACGATTTTATTAAACCGTTCTCAATGGTCCCTGGCCACAACAAATATAAGGTATTTATAATCCAGTTCTTGCTTAGCTTTGTTTTTGTTTCGACAGGGTTTCTCTGTGTAGCCCTGGAACTCGCTCTTTAGACCAGGCTGGCCTTGAACCCCACCTGCCTCTGCCTCTCACTTGCTGGGAGTAGAGGTATTTGCCACCTCCGCCTAGCAAGTTGTTGCTTTAGCACATTGTCCTCATGTGACTCTGCTGGCTGCCACAGGCAGCCACCCACAGTTGTCTCTGTCACCCACAACTGGCTGCTCTGTTCCTTCAGAGACTCACTTTAGCCTGGGAAGGGGTCAGACTTGTTCAGGGCAGTATGGTCTGGACTTGCATTTCTGTATCTGCTTTTTTTTTTTTCAAACATGATTTATGCTTTTCCTAGGTGTTAATTATTAACACATTTCTTACCATTCACACATCTGCATCTGAGAGTATCCTTGGCTTCCAGTGATTCGCTGAGGATCAGGCTGCCAGAGGAAAAACTTTAGACATTTCTACAAAGCATGAGATATAAACAGGAAGAAATTCTCCTGGATTAAAGTGCAGGGGCTCTTTAGGATATATCTGGCTGCTTATGTGCCTCTGAGACCTCAGGCTCAGCTCTGTTCAAGATGAATGAGTCTAGTGGGAGGCATCTCTATAGTCTACATGAAATTTTTTATGGGGGTGGTGTGTCTAGTCCCTTGTACCTTAAACAGTTTTTATTAGTTGACCCTTCCCCTCTTTGTCATATACATCCAACACAGGACTATTCATCCCAGCATTATTCACAATAGCCAAAGATTCACATAATGGAATAATTGAGCAACCAGCAGCTATCCCATTAATCTGTACAGTGGAGTGCTATACAGCCAAGAAAGGGAGCAAACCACAAGCCTGTGTGGCAGGGAGGATGAGCCACACACCACTGTGTAGAGGAAACAAGGCACAACCTTGACTTAATATGTGGTTCCAACAAACCTTAAGAGCAGCGTTAGAAATCACAGGAGCACTCACATGTTGGGCAAGACACAGCAACGCAATCAAGAGAAGACAGGGGAGGAAGAGATGGAAGGAGACATAGCAGGCCGATTCTGAGGCAAGGAAAAGTGGCTGACATTCATAGTGGTGTATGCCAGCAGGCCTAGCGTTTGGGGAGTGGAGGCAGGAGGATCACTGTAAATAAGGTCAGCCTGGTCTATGTACTCTCAATCCCAGGCCACATAACTAAATCCTGTCTCGGCTAAACTAAAATAAAAAGGGGAAAGTGAAGTTGAAAAGTGAGGCCTTTCAAATAGATTTCTAGTAAAAAATATGAAAGAGTAAAGGAAGCCCGAGGCAAAATGAGCCTGATTCAAACTCATCATCATGATGGCCAGAATCACTGCGAGGTAGACACATCCAGGCCAGCAAGATAGCTCAGTGGGTAGAGGCCCTTGTCACCACTAAGCCTGATGACCTGAGTTCTGTCCTCGAACCCTCCTAGTGGGAAGAGAGCACTGACTCCCACAAGTTGTCTTCTGACCTCCACATGGGTGCTGCGGCGTGCCAATACCTATGTACATAGAAACTTAGACACACAAGCACGTGCATGTCATTTTCAAAACGACCAGGAGAAACTGACAGATCTGGCCATCACTTGGACACCTTATTTCTTCCAAAAGTTAGTCTGAGAATATTTGATCAATGTCTCACAGACCTTTACCTTGTGGTGTTACAATTTATAATTACATAGTATACAGTTGTGTGAATGCATTTAGTCATCACCCCCTTTCCTTGCCCAGAAGTGTCAGTAAAGGAACTAGCATCTGAGACTGGTAACTTGTGTTCAGTCCCTAGAACATACACAGTGGAGAAAACCAACTACCTAATGCTTGTCACTTTATATCCATCCCCAAATATATACATGGACACACACACACACACACACACACACACACACACACACACTAAATACTAAAGGGGGGTAGGGTCCAGTAAGATGGCTCAGTGGGTAAAGGGGCTTGCTGTCAAACCTGGGGTCCTGAGTTCAATTCCTAGGCCTCACATGGTGGAAGGAGACTGATTCTGAAAAGCTGTCCTCTGAACTAGCATATGCACACCCTCAACAAATCTTTGCTTTGGTTTTGGTTTTTCCAGACCGGATTTCTCTCTGCAGTCCTGGCTGGCCTGGAACTCACTCTGTCGACAAAGCTTACAGAGGTCTGCCTGCTTCTGCATGAAAGGCCTATGACACCACTGCCTGGCCAAAAACCGTTTTACTGTTAAAGAGAAACAAATCGGATTAGAGAGATGGCTTAGCAGATATGAGCATCTACTGAGGGTCAGAGTTAAGTTCCTCGCACCCAAATCAGGTGGCTCACAACCCACACTGTGATTCCAGCTCCAGGGCACCTGATGCCCTCTTCTGACCTCCTCAGACAACCCCAACCACATAGCACAGAGAGATACACACCGATTCACGTACATTTTTAAAGATATGTATTTTTAATTAAGTTGTTTCCAAAATGCTAAGTATGTGTTGTGTGTCAGATGACCCAATTATTGTCAAGATAAGGGCTGGTCACAAGAAAGACCAGGCATGACCAAGGCTTGTGACTTTCAGAACAAGAGACTGGATTGATCTTCTCAAAGGTCGGTTGTGTAATCAATCACAGTTGTGTGATGAAGGGCAGGGTTTGCAGAGCCGCTGGGCAGCCCGGCACACGGGGGGCCTGGCAGTTAGCGTACCCTGAGATGTGGGAAGCACTGTGCCCCTTCCCACGTGCTTTGCCCTCTGCATCTCTGGCTTTTCTCTCTGGATCTTTATCTGTATCCATGGTGATATCCTCTCTAACAAATTGGTACATGCTTAAGTTTGTGCGTCTGTGTCCTCTAAAGGCCTCAGCTTCGATCTGTTAGGAGATGGCAAAAACTAAGAGATGGGGCCTGCTCTTTAAGTGTGTGCCCTTGAAAGGGGTTGCGAGGCCCTGGGCTTAACTTGCTCTACTTTGTACTCCTTAGCCTGATGCAATGCAAGACCCTGGACCATGGACTAGAACTTCTGAATCCATGCAATATAAATGTTTTCTCTTTGTGAGTTGATTGTCTAGGGTGTTGGTTGGTTACAATAATGGAAAACTAACCAGGCACTAATGACTAGTGGTTTATTTTTTTCCTGAGTTCTGTAAGCCACTCACTCAGACTGTCCAGACTTAAAGAGGGGGAGTCCAGCTTACAGCTGGTTGGTCAGAGGTACAAGTCACATCCTGCGCTGGCCTCTGTGTGGGAACTCTTGTGAGACTGAGCCTGCATCCTGTGGGACAAGTGTCAGAACTGAATTAGACACCCTCAGCTGGTGTTTGGAGATCTGCCAGAGAATTGCTGGGTTAGATACAAAGAAAGACCCCTGTGTAGAATTTGGGCACCAGATGCGGAGCATCATGTGTTATAATGAATAAGAACGGGTGAAGGAGAACGGGGAAAGGCTGTTAGACATTTGTTTGTTCTCTACTGAATTCCAAATTGGGAGACACATTGTCCAGTTAGATTATTTGTGATTCGCTATCATCTGGTGAACTGAAGTCCATCTTCCTTTTAATGTGTGTGTGTGTGTGTGTGTGTGTGTGTGTGTGTGTGCGCGTGCGTGCGCTCGTTTGTGCACATTTGTGTGGTTGTGTACATTCTTTGTAAATTCATTTAACGTATATGAGTACACTATAGTTGTCTTCAGACACACCAGAAGAGGGCATCGGATCCCATTACAGATGGTTATGAGCCACCATGCTGGGAATTGAACTCAGGACCTCTGGAAGAACAGTCTGTGCTCTTAACCACTAAGCCATCTCTCCAGCCTGTGTACATTCTTTTTATTACTATGTGTGTGAGTGCCTGTGCATATGTGTGTGTGCACATGCACATATGTCTTACATGTGTGTGTATGAAGGTCAGAGGACAGTCTGGGGATTGAACAGGTCATCAGGCTTGGCAGCGAGTGCCTTTACCCTCTACACATCTCACCAGCCCATCTTACTGACCTTTCTATCTCCATAAGGAGTGATATGATATCACTTTTTCAGAAGAGGCCACTGAGGTGTCCCCATGGCTGTGTGGTAGATTTCTCAAGCCAGATCTGTCACGAGTGGTCTTTCTTCCTACTGGAAAATCTCCTGGACTGAGCTTCTTCCCTGCCGAGTGACACACACCCCTTGGCTCAGGCTTTTCTCCCTCATCCCACTATCAGCCAGTCTTCCAGGATATAGTGCCGTCCCGGTCACTCCCTCCACCACCGAGCCTGGGCCTCTGTACTTCTCCAGTCCACGGAGAGATTATCATGTCTTTGTCTCTGTTTCTCTCCCCACTGCATCATCGATACACCGAAGCAGAATCATTTGTTTACAAATCAGATCCTGCCTCTCCCCTGTACATCTCCAGGAGCTTCCAATAAACAAAGTAAAATTTAGATTCCCCTTGCATGGCCTCAAGACCACAACCTATCCCCTGGCTTTATTATTTAGCTCCCTCCCCGCACCGCTGGCTTCCTTACACACCCTTGGCCACATTGCAATGATCATGGGACTCAGGCAAATTCCTGACTCCAGGCTTTTGCCTTGCTCATGAACTGGGGCTGTTCTGGCCTTCCATGTAAGACACCACCTTACCTACTACTCTGCGGTGTCTTCACAGGTCATTCTGCCCTGACCTAGCTATTTCCCACGGACTGCTTTACTTTTCTGTAGACTTTACTCTCACTTGCTATTTATTCTGATCATGGACGTGTCTGTTCAGTGCGTCTCCTCCACTGGAAGCTTCTTGAGACTTTATTTTCAACTCTGAACCCCCTCCCCCACTCCCCTCCCCCCACCAAGGACAGTTTCTGTTACTCAGAAAGAACTCTAGGGACACCTAAGTAAACCTCACACAACCCATCAGTAGCTAGCTCTCCATTTTCCGGGGCAGATTCCACAGCCCCTGCCCTGCAGACGTCTAGGGTTAAATAATTACTGGTCTCAGGGAGAGTTGTCCTGTGTGTTCTAGACCTAGGTATAAAGTGACCAGTCACAGTTACAGGGGACTAGCCTCCAGAATGAGCCCATTCCCTTTGTCCTCTGCTTGCTTACTACTTTCTCAGCATCCCTTCTGTGTGTCCAGCCACAGGGACACAGAGACTTGTGGCTTCCTTCCTCTGTGTCTGAGGTCATCATTTGCCTGATGCAGTCTTCTCTCCTGTGTACACCCGACTGTGTCTCTGCCGCTGGGTTGCAATCATAACGGTGCCATACGTGGCGTAGCTGATGCATAGGAGTTTGTTCTCACAGTTCTGAGAGACCCAAGGTCAAGGCACCTGGTGAAGACCTACCACCTAGGTCTTCTAATGCTCCTCACAGTTGTGGGGAGCAGCAGGGGCATCTCTTCTGGCCTCCTACATTAGGGTACGGATCCCACTGATGAAGGCTCCACATTGGAAAACATGCAGCTCGTTACACTTTAATCAGAGAGATCCTGAAATTGTGTTCTTATTTCTCAAAGAATTGATAAAAAAAAAAAACCTTCCTTTCTTCCCTTGGTCCTGGTGAGGGTAATTGTTACCCCCCCCAAATGCTTTCTCTCTGCCCCTTCCCTCTCTCTTCCTCTCTTCTTCCCCCAACTTCCCCCTCCTCTCTCTGTGTCTCTCTATCTCTCTGTGTGTGTCTCTGTCTGCCTGTCTGTCTCTGTCTCTCTCTGTAAAGCTGGGTTATCTTGACCAAATTGTCATCCTTCGGCAGGAGCGCCCGCTGGCTGAGTGGGCGACGCAGCTTGAGAGTCATTCATTCACGCAGTTCTCAGTTTAAAGCGGCTCTCGGTGGATTACCGTATTGGAGACACTATGGAGACACTGAGACTGTAAAAGGAAATTTGGTCGCCACTCCAAGAAGCTTGTCGGTGTTCTGGAAGATAGCCAGCATTACCAGACGTTTTACGTGTACATCTTCCGTTCCTCCTGAGGCAGAGAGCCGGTGTCCCGAGTTTCATTGTACAGTGTGACGTGACAGCTCTGAGTGGCGGCTGAGGTGATGCTGAGCGGTAGGGGTAACGGTCCTTGCGTTAGTGGTGGAACTCAGAGGCAGGCACTTGCCTGGCCTTCGTCAGTGGAGGAAGCTCTGGGCTTGGCTGCCAGCACTGCCGAAAAGGGAAAGTAGTGCTTTCTTGTTTTTAGTGTCTCTGGAATGGACTGTGAGCTTTTTATGGAAAAGAAATTGCATCCATCGCCAGAGGTTTAATGCGAGGATTTGTGTTCTGTGTCGGGAGACGTTACTGACAGATCCAGACAGCTGCAGAGTCTCCGCAGACACACACACCCAGCTCCAACCAAATGAGGCAGAAAGATGAAAATGAAGGAGGAACGGGGAGGTCACCACCATTGTCACCAGGGGCATGTGTGACACGGTTCTCTCTCAGCACGTTGAATGCTAAGCACAAGGAAGGCCAGAGTTTCCAGGCTCATCTGTGAGCAGTCTCATTAGGCTACCTGGCCTCGCCACTGAGGCAACCTTAGCCATTAGATCATTTCAAACGCTCTGTGAATTAAAGGGCAAAGGCAGTCACAGCTGTGGGTAACCCCGCACAGCCCCTTACATTCCCTCTCCCGAGTCCAGCCCACCCATCTCATGCCCTGTTCTAGGACAGACTCTTGGCAGGTAGTAACTGAAACTTATAGGTTTTTTTTTGTTTGTTTGTTTGTTTTTTTCAGTCGGCAGTCCTTCATCCCAGAGAACCTTTCCCTAAATTAGTCTCAACTTCAACGTGATTTAAAATTTTATGCTCGCATTATATACATTTCCTTACTGAAGAAAACTTGGAGCACTTAGCTAAAGGGGGAAGGGGGGGAGCTATTCACCTAGAGCTCACTGCCAAATAACCAGCATCAATGGGCATGTGTGTAAAGCTGTTCATTGCCGCGCGTGCATACTTAGGACGACCTGACAGGTCACTTGTGTTCTGCTCCTGTTACTCTTCATGTGGTTATACCTAGTTCCCCATGCTAGTAAGCGGTTTTGAAACTTTGCATTCGTTCATGCATGTGTGTGTGCATGTGTGTGTGTGCATGTGTGCATGTGTGCATGTGTACACTCATGTGTGGAGGCCAGCAGTCAGTGTCAGGTGTCTTTTTTGATTGTTTTCCAACTCTTCACTATTACTTATTGGTTTGGTTGTTTATTGAGACAGGATTTCTCTGTGCATCCCTGGCTGTCTTAGACCTCACTCCATAGACCAGGCTGGCTTCGAACTCAGAGATCTGCCTTCCTCTGCCTTTCAAGTGCTGGAGTTAAAAGTGTGTGCCACAACCACCCAGACTCCAACTTATTTTTTTGAGGTAGGATCTCTCCTGAATCTGGCAAGTACCAGTTTGGAAAAACTGGCCTGCTGGCACACTCTGAGATCCATAGTTCCCAGCGCTGGGACAGCAGGTCCTTGCTACCATGCTGGTTTTTACGTGGATTCTGGAAGACTGAACTCAAGTCCTCATGTTGTATGGCAACAAGCCTAACTGAACTGTCTCCTCAACCCCTGTAATGGCAATTCCTTTTTAAACTTAAGTTTGTATGGATTGATTGACATTTTTTTAGATTTATTTTATGCATATGAGTGTTTTGCCTGCATATATGTATCTGCACTACCTGTATGCCTGGTGCTAAGGAAATCAATCAGAAAATGGCCTTAGATCCCCTTGAACAGGAGTCATGGATGGTTGTAAGCCATCATATAGGTACTGGGAATTGATCTCTGATCCCCTGCAAGAGCAATCAGTGCTCTTAACCACTGAGCCATCTCTCTCTCCTTTTCTCTTTACACACACACACACACACACACACACACACACACACACACACATGCACGCGCACGTAATCATAACTATTAATGACCCACTTCTTTATTATGTGTAGGTTCTCATACACATGTGGTCTGTGGTGTAGAGGTCAGAGGATAACTTCCTGGAAACAGTTCTCTCCTTCCATCACGTAGGTTCTGGGAATCGAACTGGCGTTGTCAGACTTGTCTGTTAGCTCTTTTTCCTGCTGAGCCGTCTCACTGGTCCCCTGTGGATTGTTAATGGAACCCAGGGAGTACTTGAGCTCACAAGTTAGGAACTCTTTGTAAAGCAGGGAGGTTGCAGCAAACCCAGGACCCTCCTGTTTACACTTCTCTCCTTGAGAAGGGTTCGAGTCTCCTCTGACTTGTCTAGTGGTTAAGGACAGTGTCAGCTGCAGTACTTGCTTGTTGTGGCCTCTGGCGAGCTAGTTTACTCTGGTTTCCTCAATTGTCGTTTTGAGATGAGCCTGGTTTTTCCCTCACAGGAATCAGGGCAGTGGATCCCAACCTGTAGGCCGTGACCTCTCATGTGTGGAGGGTCTAATGACCCTTTCACAGAGGTTGAATATTAGACATCCTGCATTTCAGATATTTACGTTAGGATTCATAACTAGCAAAATCACTATTATAAAGTAGCGGCAAAATAATTTTATGGTTGGGGGTCACCCCAACATGAGGAACTGTATTAAAGGGTCACAGCGTTAGGAAGGTTCAGAACCACTACAGTAGGGAACAGTGAATGAATCAAGCTCGTGTTCAAAAAAACATTGCATGGCATGTCCCTGTGGCTATTTTTCTTAGCTATTGGCACAGGTCAGAGACATTAGAGACGATATTTCTATTTTCTGTCCCCCTTCTCTAACCTCATTTATGCTGTTAGACAAGGCCCTTTATTTGCTGGGGCTACTTCAGTCTGAATATTAGAGTTTAATTCTGAAAGGATGTGAATAAATCCAGGGAAATAGAGCCCTCTGATAAATGTAGTGTATTATGAATTTTTTTAACCCTGAAATAATGACAAAGGCCATTTGTCTTGATGAATACGATTCGGTTTCTCTGGGGGCTCTGAGATGCCAGTCTGTACACGCCTGTCACGTGACCGGATGAAGTCTGATTTCTTTCTCAATCTTCGTTTACAAAATCATTGTTCTCCCCAGACTTCAGGCCAAAAGTGGGTTGTGTTTTTTTTTTTTTAAATTGCCAGTGGTTCAATCTCATATTGTCCAGGGCCAGAAGACCTGAGCTCACACCCTTGTTGCTTCCTTCACTCTTTCTGATTGTCTGAGTGGCTTTTAGCACGCCGCTTGACATCTTGGAAGCTTGCTTCTCTCTTCTGAAGAGCGGATGTCTTATGTAACCGCTTCAGAGAGATGGCAGAGGGTTAGATTCATTCGTTATTAGGGGGATGTAGAACCTTGTATCCACAAAGCCCTGGATTCGGTCCTCAGCAGGCTGAGTGGGGGGGGGGGGCAGAAAAGAAGCCACTAATATACAAGAACGTATAGGAAGGTGAAGGGCTCTGCCCAAGCTATTTTTAGTATTAGTGTGACATGTTGCGCTTACTATACACCCATGAAGGGTTTCACGTGCCTTGTCTCCAACATACATCTCCCACAGAAGGAGAGCTTCTGGAAACGAACCATGGCCAGTAGCAAGCAGTGCGTGGCAATGAGCAGATAATTACAGGGTCAGACTCTGTACTTCCTGTGGGCTCTTGTAATAAACTGGCTTGTTTATCTCCATCTGAGATGAGCAGGCCCATTTATTCCTATTGTGCCCTGCCCTGTCACGTTTCGCACCGAGTGGTACTTTATTAATTGAAGCTCCCAAAGAAAATATATCTCCATTTCAGCCAAGATCTGCATCTTTTATAATGGACAGATGTGGCCTTTTTAGGGAGACAGCCGTGTGGTGCACCGTGCTCCCTAAGAGACAGGCTTGTAGCTATAGAAACTGCAGGCTCGTCCAGGCCAGTGGCGTGGACCAGGCGGGGGTGTGCCAACTTTGTTGATTTCTCTCTTAGTCACTCACTGCTCTGCAAAATGCTCAGGGACACTGGTGATATAACTAAGATCTGGTATTTGCCCCAACTGTGTCTTTCCTCCCTTGTAGCATCAGATATAAACCCAGGAAGATACTATGGGAGTGGAGGGTGAGTTGTCAGAAAAATACATCATACACATGTCATTCTGTATAAGGGGCATCTGCTAATAATAGAAAGAGAAGGCATCGCATGGAGTCCAACATGCTTACACTCAGATGCAGTGCCTGTGTGTAGGGACTATGGCTATTCGTTTGTTGAGAACACATTTACTGAATGAAAGATTTTTGGAGGCGTGTGAACACATTTATATCGTCAACCTTTGCAGAAATTGTCTTCAAGTTCCGTCCTTTATTAGCACTTACTTTTTTAAAAAATGCATTTTATGTGTGACTCATTTCCTCTATGTGCAGTATATACATGCAGTACCCAAGGAGACCAGAAGGGGCATCAGATCTCTTTCAGAACTGGAGTTACAGATGGTGGTGAGTCACCACGTGGGTGCTGGCGATTGAACCCAAGTCAGTGGCCAGTGCTAACTGCTAAGCCGTCTCCAGCCCCTGTATATTCCCTTTGTACAGCAGTAAAATAGACGCTTTCTATTATTTTTCTGCTTGTTCATTCATTCATCTGTTCATCTGTAATAATGAACAGTGGGGGCAGTCCTAGCTGTGTCTCCTTTTTCTTACCCAATTGTTATAAACAGCATCTGTCAGAAGGCTGTGGCTTTGTGGCAAGCCCACATTATAACCAAATCTGAACTTGAGCCCAGTGCCATTTGGTGAACAGTTGTTAAGTTTCCTTTGCAGGCACCGCGCCTGTGCCAAGTTCCAGGAATATGGTAACCAGTAGGACACTGTGTTACATGGTTTGGGCCGCTATGACTCTGTGCTGTAGACAGGCCAGCTTACAAACAATATGCCTTTCTCATAGTTGTAGCCTAGAAGTTTAAGTCTTATCCTGTGAAAAGAGCCTACCTCCTGGTAACATACTGTCAATCATACAATAGGGAAAAAGGCAAGCCATCTCCTTGGCCTCTCTTAAAAGACATCATGGGGCCCGGAGAGAAGGCTCCGCACTTGAGAACACAGACTGTTTTTCTAAAGGACCTGGGTTCAGCTCCCAGACCCTACATGTTGGCCATTTTACTTACTCAAGTCCCAGAGGACCTACTGTCCTTTTCAGGCTTCCTCGGGCACTGAATGTGTATAGTTCACAAGCATGTACACGGAGAAAACACTATACACATAAAACAAAACTAATCCTTTTTAAAAGAACATAGATCCTCTGTTTTGTTTGTTTTGTTTTGTTTTTTGAGAGAGGGTTTCATTGTGTAACTCTGTGGATCAAAGACCAGGGTGGCCTCGAACTCAGAGATCTGCCTGCCTCTGCCTCTGCCTCCCAGAGTGCTGGGACTAAAGGTGTTCACCGCCACTGCCTGGCTATGGTTGTGGATTTTACATCAGCTTGAGTTGGGCTCAGATGCCCAGTCGTTTGGCTGGACACCAGTTTAGACGCTGCCGTGAGGTGTGTTTCAGGTGAGAATAGCATCGCTCAATACTACAGCGCTCCCCTTACATGTGCAAGGCTCTGGGTTCCATCCCCAGCACTTAACTAAATATGATGTGCTTGCAAAAGTGGACTCTGATTACTCTCTGTAATGTGCACGCACTTCGTCCAATCCATTGAAGACCTTGAAAGATGTTCCCAGGACAGAAAGACATTCTGTCTGCACCTTGCTCATAGAGGAGGCTGTAACCCTGGAAAGATGGTTCTGGAGGTAAAAGCCACTTGCCCAGTATGTCTGGGGAACTGAGTCTGGATCCCCAGAACCATGTAAAAGCCCAAGATGGGAGTGTCCGCCTGTAGTCTCAGCACTTCTACAAGGAGACAGGAGGTAGAGACAAGAGGTTTTCCCTGAGAGTTCATGAGACAGCTCATCCCAAGTCCAGGGCACAGAATTAGTAGTCCAAAAGTCCAACGTGTAAATCAAAGGCATCAAGTCTTGCATTTTTTAGATTTAGAAGTCCTTTTGAATTGAAAGGTATCAATATTTTATATTGTTATATTGTTATTAATAGTTTTCATTATTTTTATCATTGAAACTTTGAGAGTCAGAGAGGCCAAGTTCCCTTTGAAAGCCACCCAGAAAATGACTATGTAAGTAAAAATGGATAAAACCAGTACAGATTTTCTGGCCTTTTTCCACCTATTTCTATTGATTGTTATTTTTGAGACAGCCTTGGTTGTTCTGGAATTCCTTGTGGAAGACAGGCTGGCCTCATATTCACAGAGATCTTACTTGTATTAAAGGCTCCATCTACTTTTAACATATCAAAATAATATGCAAGGGAGAGATTACTGGGCATGCAGTAAGTTTGAGCTCCACACCAAACAAACAAACAAACAAAAAACCCAACAAAACAAAAACAAAAAAGGGAGAAAGAAAAGGAACATGGCAGCATGCTCTGTAATTACAGCCCTGGGAAGGTGGAAACCAGAGCAGTCTGGGGGTTCACTGGCTCAGTGGAACTGGAACAGTATAGTCTCAGTGAGAGACCTGTCTTATGTAGGGTGAAGAATAATTCAGAAAGACTAATGGTGCTGGAGCCAAGCAGAAGGCTTAATGGTTAAAGCAGGTGCCATTCAAGCATGAGGACCAGAACTTGGATCCCCAGAACCTCAGAAATGTCAGGAGGTGTGGCAGCCAGCCTGAATTTAAGCCCGGGAAGGCAGTGGCAGGGGATCCCCAGCAAACTGGCTAGCAACGTCAGGCATCTCCAGAGTTTAGTATTTGACTGAGAGATCCTGCTTTAAAGAATAAGCCAGAAGAGTGATGGAGGATGCACCAGCACACACCTGCACATGTGTCCACATACTTATGAAAACATGCAACACACAGATAACTCATATACACATAAAAATGGAAAAAAACAATGAAGCCCAGCACTGACCTCTAGTCTCTATAAGTGCACAAAAGCAGACATGTGCACATACATACACATGTACAGACATGCATGTACATTCACACTGACACTCATTCGTGCACACACACATGCATGTGCATACACACATGTACATGCACACACAGAGATACATGTACACAGGCACAGACATAAACATGCATGTGCACACACAGATACACACATGCATGCACGTGTACACACATGCAAATGCATGCACACACATGCATACACACAAATGCAGTAGTGACTTATATTCTGTCTTTCTGCTGTGTCTTGGCTTTATGGTGCTAGGAGTAATAAATATCCTCTGAGATGTGATTTACATATAAAAGGATCCTCTGATGTTGAAAGAAAGACTTTACAGGAGTTGCAGAAGCGAGTTTATAAAGCAAAAGAGACACTTTTCTACTGTCTGCTTACATTACTTATGCATGGAACTGTCCATCTCTCAGTTGGCTGACTTTGTTTCTCTGGTGACTTCAAAAATTCCATCTGTATGAGTGCTTCGCCTACATGTATGTTGGTGTGTGCTAGTGCCCTCCAAAGTTAGAAAAGAGCATTGAATTCCTGGAACTGGAATTATAGATGGTTGTGAGCCACTCATGTGGTTGTTGGGACCAAACCCAGGTCCTCTGGAAGAGCAGCCAGTGTTCCTAACAGCTGAGCTCCTCTCTGGCGAATTTTAAGAGACTTGTGTTCATCTTTCTGTAATGTGGGGCAGGCTACGGCATCCTGACTCCTTGTGGTGGTCCACTCTTCCCTCCAGGGCTGGGTGTGCACTTGGACGTGGATAGTAGCTGCCTGGTTTTGAAGAAGGGCAACTGCTATCCACCATTCTTGTTAGTCTCTGAACTTCATTTCTCAGGGAACTTGTGCTGAGTTTTACCCTGTTCCAGACCTTTCTTGAATACTTACTGTTTCAGGTTATGGGCCCTACACTAGCAGTAAGGAGGTGACTGAGACATGGGTTCTAGTTCATTGTCTAAGGGGGATGGGAAGACACACAAACTAACAGTCATTGTTGGAGGAAGAAGAAAACTGCCCCCTGAAAGTTGTCCTTTCACACACACACACACACACACACACACACACACACACGAACGCACGCACACTGGATTTCATAGGATCAGTTAAGAGTATTTGATCCAGGCAGGTGTGGTGGTCCCAGCCTGTAATTCCAGCTATTAGGGAGGCCGAGTAAAGAGTAAATTTAAAAGAAAGTAAATTTAAAGACTGGGTTATAGAATTAGTTTAAGACCAGTCTGGCTAACTTAATGAGGCTTGCACTTGGGAGATAGACACAGGAGGATCAGGAGTTAAGGGTCATCCTTGGCTACATACTCAAGTTTGAGGCTAGACCTTTCTGAGAGAGAGAGAGAGAGAGAGAGAGAGAGAGAGAGAGAGAGAGAGAGAGAGAGAGTAATTACACTAAATAAACATCTGTTTTGTTTTGTTAGCCTAGACCATGAACATTGAAATTGCAGAGAGATGGGTGTGGCAATTGGGGACATTTCCTGCCAACTTAACCTTTTCCACCTTGCCTAGCTAAACCCCTCCCACCTCCTTAGGGTCAGTGAACAGTTTATTTTATCTTTTAATTTTTGTGTTTATCTGTTCAGATTTGGCCCAGAGAGAAAACTTACGTTAGAATTTTATAAACAAAAAACAATCCAGTAACGTTCTGTCCCCCTTTCTCAATAACTGTAACAATCTACCATCCAGCAGACTCACATAGCAAAAGATCCTCCCCGCACTGCCCTCATGCAGAGCAAGGATATTGGCGTTCTGCTCTCTGTCACAATTTCTTACACATTCCACCTGTGCGTGTTTGATTGGTGTGACTCGGGTGGCTTCATTCTAAGAACGTGACCCAGTTTTGTCTGCTTGCCTGCTTGTTCACCTATGCGATAGACCTTGATTCAATAGCTCTTCAAAAGCTAGACCCATGTTCAGTACTCAGAACACAGAGAAATAAGGCACAACAGGACAGGCGTGGAGAGGGACACCTGTAGTCCTAGTACGCTGAGGCAGGAGAACCCCTTAATTCAGACTTCTGGTCTACCTATAATGTACTAATCAATGTGCCGTGGAAACCAGCCTTAAGAGGCAGGGGAGTGCTGAGGACTGACCCATTATCTTAGATGCTCTATTACTAGGCTCTATCCCAGCCCCTTCTTTAGTTTTTGAGACAGGGTCTCTGAGCTCAGGATGGCTATGCATTCATGATTCTCCTGCCTCAACCTCCCAAGTGCTGAAGTTACAATTACAATGCCCTACACCAATGTTACTTCTGTTTTTTGGTAACTGGTTCTCATGGTCCAGGCTAACAAAGCAAGAAATTTTATATATATATATATATATATGCTCTTTTTTTGTTTCAAGGACAGGTCTCATATATTCCAGGCTAGCCTCAAACTTGAGTATGTAGCCAGGGTTGACCTTTAGCGCCTGTGTCATCCTGTGTCTACCTTCCAAGTGCTGGGATTACAGGCATGCACTACCTATGTAGGTTTCACATGCCTAGAACCCATTTTACAGACGAGGCTGGCCTATATCACTATCAGTGATCCTCCTGCCTTAGCTTCCTGAGTTCAGGGACTATACCTTTGTGTTGCCATGCCTGGATCTCTGTATGTTTAACATCTTTCTGTGTCTTTGCCATTCCTTGTCCCTGAAAGGACCAAGGCACTCCAGGCTAATCTAGACTGTCTTGATTAAATACCATTGTGGTTGCTTCCTAGCTGTGTAGTGTCGTCTGAATCTAGAATAGTCTCACAAAGCCAATGTGTTAAAAAGACTTATTCCTCAGGATGGAGCTGTGGGTAGGTGGTTGAAATTAAGAGATGGAGTGTAGTAGGAGGTATTTTTTTAAATATTTTAAAATTATTTTTTAAATTGTGTGTGTATGCTCATGTGAGTATGGGTGCCCTTGGAAGCCAGAGCGTAGACTGTCCCTGGAACTAGAGTTAGAGATGGTCTTGAGCTGTTGAACATGGGTGCTGAGAATTGAACTTGAGTCTTTTGCAGGAGTAGTACCATGCTCTTAACTGTTGTGTGATCTCTCCAACCCAGTCAGGTGTTCGGATCACTAGGTGTCTCTTTGAGGGGGATTTTGCAATCCTGATCTCTTTCTCTATTTTTCCTTTCGTCCTGAATTATGAACCAGAGCAGCTTGGTTCTGTCATGGGTTCCAGACATGCTATACTTCCTCGGTATGATGACTCCAAGGCAACAGAGCCAACTGTCCATGAACCAAAACCTCCAAATCTGTGAACCACAAACTCATTTTCTCTTTAGAAATGGATTGCCTCAGGTGTTAGTTAGAGAAACAGAAAGGCAACCGACATATATGTGACCTTAAACTGTTTAACCTCAAAGGCTGGGCACAGTGTAGGAGAGATGCCTCAGTGAGTGAGAACTGCTCTTACTCAGGACCTGGGTTGGGTAACTCACATCCACCTATAACTTCAGAGAATTTGACACCCTCTTCTGACTTTCTCAGACATTGTACTTATGTGCGAATGCACACACATACACACACACACACAGCATACATATACCACATATACACCATACATACACATACACATCACACATACCACACACACATACACACACCCCTCATACACATACACTACACATACATACACACCATATACACATACATACACATATACCACACATATACACCACATACATACACACCATATACACAAACACAATACCACACATACTACACACATATATACACACATACATATACCACACACACATTAGCCTTTCTTGCTCTCAGAGTCCTCAGTGTGCATTAAATGGGTGAATGCACATTAGTGGTACACAAGGTTCTGTTACATGCACCACCCTCTGCTCTCAGAGTTTTTCTTTCTACATCAAAACGCCACTCCTTCAGGGTAACGAGGTCAGCTTTGTTTCTACCTTGATTCCTTTTTATCGTTATTACTTGTGATTCATGCAGCTCATTATGTTTCTAGGCCATTAAAACAGGAAAAATGTCACTCAGAAGAGCAGGAACAAGCAGAGCCCAAAGGAGCTCACTTGATAACCGACATTAACAATCACAAAAGCCACAAGCTGGGCATTAGCAGAAAGACAGAACCTGACATGGGCAATAAACAGTTCCGTGCTATGGCCTCTGAGTGACTGTGGTCTCCAGATTTTCTCTTGAAATGCTTGTCTCAAAGGGTCTTAATAATTCACTGATTTCCAAAATAATTGGCAGGCTCTTACGTGTTTGTTTGTCTGAGGGAAAGATCAACTGGAAGCTGGGGAAAGGAGCTGATTTAAGGAAACCACTCCCACTACCTCATTTCCCTCGTTTCAAAGGTAGGGTTTGTTTTTAAGACAATTATTTTCTTCAAAGGAATTTCCAATTCAACCTTAGCCTAAAAATTAGCCACAGGCTTAGGCTGGGCACAACAGGGCTCTTTGTCATCCACACACTGGCAGTGTCAGAGAGGCTGGCCTTGCACTGTGCAGAGGTGGATAAATGTCCCTTTCTCTGCTTTCTCAGTGGGGGCTGGACTGTCTTTGTCTCCTTCTACCGTTACCGTCCCTTGCTGGAAGGTTCAATTTATACAATATTAGATTTCCTAAGGAGGGACAGAGTCTTCATTTCTGTTGCAATTCTTGACACAAATGTGATTTAAAAAAAAAAAAAGATTTCTAGCTGGTGTGGTGGTGGTGGGACATGTTTTTAATCCCAGCACTTGGCAGATGAACATGAGATCAGGCATGGAGGGCCAGCCTGGGCTACGTGGGAGATAGAGGCAGGAAGATCAGGAGTTAGAGGCTAGCCTGGGCTACATAAAACAAACATAACGGGATTTCTAGGAATGCATAAAAGAAGCTGTTTTCAAACCATCAGACCCATGTCAAGGACAAAGACTCAGCCTGTGGAGATGCTCACCTGTAGTCCCAGCACTTTGGAGGCCGAAGTTACACAGTGAGTAAGTAGTGACAGACTCAAACAAAAGCAACAAGGTCAACAAGGGCCTTACTTACCAATCTGGTGCTGTGACATCTGCAGGGCCCTATTTACAAATAGATAAATCATTCATCTTAATGAAGTTTTGTTATTTTGTTTCTGTTTTGGCGGCTAGAGTTTTACTATGTATCTCTAGCTGGCCTTGAACTCCCAGAGATCTGTCTACCCGCTGGTATTGAGGGTCTTCAACACCATGCCTGGCCCAGGAGGCTTATTCTATTTTATTTTTATTATTATGGACTGGAGATATAGTTCAGTTGGTAGTGTTTGCTAATACTCTGGACGTTCTAGGTTTGATCATGACTCTGCATAAGACATGAGGTAGAAGAAGGGAGGGTCAAAGTTCAAGGTTGGCCTCAGCTACAGCCTGAGCTCCAGACTAGCCTGAGTTATTTGAGACCCTGTCTCAAAATAAATGAGGGACTGGAGAGATGGTCAGCCATTAAAGAGCACTTGTTGCTCTTTCGGAAGACCCAAGTTTGGTTCCTAGAACCCATGCCAGGCAGTTTACAACTGCTTGTCCTGGTCTCTGTGGGCATCTGCACATGTGTGGCATGCTTGCACATACACATGTATACACACATGTATGCACATACACAAATAATTATTTTTGAAATCTAAAAAGCATGTCACTTGGGAGACAAACAGGTGGATCTCAATGAGTTCAAAGAGAATGTGGTCTAGACCAGTGTCTCAACCTTCCTAATGCTGGGACCCTTTAATACAATGCCTCGTGTTGTGCTGACCCCCAACCATAAAATTATTTCTTTGCTACTTCATAACTGTAATTTTGTTACTGTTATGAATCATAATGTAAATATTTGATATACAGAATATCTGATGTGTGACCCCCAAAGGGGTCACAACCCACAGGTTGAGAAACCGATAGTCTAGATAATAAATTCCAGGCCAGCCATAGCTACAGAAGAAAAAAAAAAAAAAAAACTCAAAATAAATATATAAATTAAAAATTGGCTAGTTAAATGACTGAATGAATAAAAATGGCTCAACTACAATGTTGGCCAATAGGAAATGCTATATGAGCACTTGTTGGAAGCTGAGCCCGGGCTTAGCCTGCTCTGAGCCTGCTCTGCTCGGTGGAGCTTGATGAAGCCCTTACCAGTGGGCTCTGAAGCACACGGAGCTTAACTATTCTGTTTGCTGCCTCGTTTTTCCATAGCGTGAAATCACTGTCACGCAGAGCATAATCCCCGCTCGCCCTTCTGAAGCATAAAACAAGATGAAAATTTAGAAACGAAGGATTAGGAATGAGATGGAAACTAGACATGAAATATAAAATAAGAGGATAAAGCGCGTGCAAGAGGCTGCAGGTGAGCGCCGCGGACGTGGGCGAGCACTTCCCTGGCACCCGCAAGAACCTGGATTCCATCCCCAGCTCCAAGAGCAAAACAAAACAAAAGCAAACATGCAAAGGTATTTGGAAATCCAAAAATGCTTCTCTCAATGACCCAGAGAACAAAGAAGATTAAATATGAAATTCTGTAGAAATAAATGATAAAGAACCAGCTGGCTGGTGGTGGCGTACACCTTTAATCCCAGTACTCTGGAGGAAGAGGCAGGTGGATCTCTGTGTGTTCGAGGCCAGCCTGGCCTACAGAGTGAGTCCCAGAACAGCCGGGGGCTACGTAGAGAAACCCTGCCTCAAAACAAATGGTGTGATGGCTTATATCTGCTTGATCCAGGGAGTGGTGTTATTAGAAGATGTGGCCTTGTTGGAGTAGGTGTGTCACTGTGGGTGTGGGCTTTAAGACCCCTTCCTTAGCTTCCTGGAACCAGTCTCCTAGCAGCCTTCAGAAGAACATTGAAGACCTCTCAGCTCTGCCTGCACCATTCCTGTCTGGACGCTGCCATGTTCCCACCTTGATGATAATGGACTGAACCTCTGGACCTGTAAGCCAGCCCCGACTGGATGTTGTCCTTATAAGAGTTGCCCTGGTTGTAGTGTCTGTTCACAGCGGTAAAACCTTAACCAAGACAAATGGGAACGAGCCCGTCTCGTATCAGAGCTCACGGGATGCCGTGTGAGCCATGCTTCAGGAGAGACCCGTGGTTAGTTGTTTCTAGAAGAAGGAAACCTAAACAACTAATGGGATGAGCACCCAGCTTGATAAGAGCAATCAGGCACAGTGAAGCCAAAGTGGGAAGCTTAACAAGGAGCATCCGTGAGCCACTGAGCTGAGCAGATATGGTTAGCTATCTTGGACAGAGTCTGCTGCTTGCTGCTCCTTGGGAACCTGGGCTCCCTCTGATGGGACTCTGCTGAACTCCTCAGGGCTTCGGTTGCTCTCACCTGTGCCTGTCTCACCATCAACTAGACTGACGGTCTCAGGGTCGGGTTTTCATCATTACCTGGCTCCTCCCCCCACCTGTCAGTGTGTACCTCGGCAGTACGGCTTCCACTTGTGTCTCTAACCCTTCCCCTCCTTGCCAGCCCCCTCTTCCAACTTGAGAACTCGTGATTACTGCAGAAGCCTCCTCCCAGCCTCTCTGCCTTTGTCTGACCCTATCCCCATTCTCCACACAGCAGACCATAGCCAGAGTGATCTTTCTAGAACAGTCACACAGTCACCCCCATTCCCTTTCTCCCAGGAATGCTCCTTTAATGCCCCAGGTTGTTAGATGCCCGCTCCCTCTTGCCCTGCTAGCACTGGGAGCCGCCTAATTGCATGGCCCGTCTTGAGCAAGGCATCTCTTATTAACAGTGAGCGATGTGCTATTCAAAGTGTGGTCAGGAGACCGACAGTATCTGCCGAACTCGAAGGCTTAAAGGGAAATGGAGGGCAAAGCCTCACCCAGACCTGCAGAGTTTTCATTTGTGTTTAACAAGATCCTGGGTGATGTGTGTGTGTGTTCAAATTAGAGAGCTTGTTACCTGACCAAAGAGCCTGCCAAGCTCGGGTTGATCTTTTCATTGTTTCGGTGAGCTGGGGTGGAGACCGAATATCGAAATGACCCTCACTTATCAAGGTGAGAATAAAATCAATTCGTTCTTTGAGACTCAGACCAGGAACAGAATGGATTATTCTGGAAACAGCTGACAGGTTTCAGGTGGATCAGAATAAGGCAGGGAGACGCCAGGATATGTCAGTGAAAGGCCTGTCAGGGCATCAATTAAGAGAAATGCTGAACGCTACCCCCTTTGTTGGAGCCAGAGATTAGGGGGAGCAGAACAACAGGAAGGCAAGAAGGGAGACAGCTTTGTTCCCAGCCACAGGAAATTGCCCCGGGGAAGACTGATTTACCCATCATGCACACTGAGCTGAAAGGGGCCCTGTGTTGAGTCTTTCATGCATACTTGGCTCACCCAGGTGGCCTCACCCCCATAGGCACTCAGGTCTCTTGCTCAGAGAGCTGTCACGGGTAGTTGCGCTTAAATAATGGGCCCTCAAGCCTAACTTGCCGAGAGGCCTGGGTAATCTTTCATTGATACGAAATAGATCTCTAGGGAAGACGTAAAGCTTCAGCTCTCCTCCCTAGCTGTCTGTTTGAGTGAGGAGGCGGCCGGTCAGGATGCGGGAGGATGGAGGGCTGTAATGATAGCCTCTGGGCACCACGCTTAGCGTTACCCTGGGCCAGGTACCCAGTGGGAAAAGTCAATGTATCATCTCATTAATTCCTCTCCTGATTTACACCTTCCTATGGCTCCTGAGAGCAAGGTTCTATGACCGTACCATCTCACTGCCAACCAGCGGCAGAGCGGGACTTCTGTGTTGGAATTCTGTCCTGACAAAATTCTGGCTAATTTTGTCCCCCCCCCCCCTTGGGCGGGGCAGTCCTCATTCCTAGCCCCTTGGAATATAACCATTATTTGCAAATAGGGACAGCATGCTGGTAAAATTAGTTCCAGTGAGGACATACCGGAGGAGGTGGAGCCCTTAGTCTAATATGTCTTGCAGACTTTTTTCTTTCTCTGATGGTAGGAACTGAACCCAACCCTCGAAACAGCTAGGAAAGCGCTCTGGCCACCCACG
Source organism: Micromys minutus (assembly GCF_963924665.1). NCBI lineage: Eukaryota > Metazoa > Chordata > Mammalia > Rodentia > Muridae > Micromys > Micromys minutus. Next base: position 37,236,946 of record NC_137962.1, read on the forward strand.
CCAGCAGCTGCACTGCTGCTTTCTTTGTAAGAAAGGATCTGCTTAGGGGGATAGCAGCCGGAGGACTTGAGGTTTCTGGCAGACGCCTGAGGCTGAAGGAAGGAAGGTTTTCTTCATGTTTCTGAGGATCATAGCCCTGCCCTGACTTTGGATTCCCAGCTTCCCAGCCTAGAAGTCAATAGACTTCTGTTGTACTAAGCTACCCCGGCTACAGTAATTGATGTGGCTGCCCTGAAATATACTGTTGGAATTAAGATGTTGGCCTGTTCAGACCATCAAGTATGGTGCCATCATGCAGATGTGACTTGGAAAGAGGTTTTGGGAGGTTTAGATGAAAGACAACCACACTTAAAATGTCCTGCTGTCCCTCTGATGCACAGGGAGAGATAAGGCTCCCCTGTCATGATAGATAGATAAGGTGTTCCTTTGGGGAGGCTAAGAGGACATGACACCCAGAAAGGAGGAGGCCGAAGTCCTACTCTGAGGTATCTTTTAAACCACAGGATCTTCTAAAGAAGGAAGGCAACTGTGGGCTCCATAGAGCCAAGCCAGGCTTTAAGGAGCAAATAGGTCACCTGGGTTGATGGTTAGTTTTGTCAACTTGACATAGGCTAGGGGTCTAGATTCTGGAAAGGAAGCCTCAGGGAGGGATTGTCAACATCAGCTTGGCCTATAGGCACGTCATGGAAGGGTATCTTATCTTATCTTATTTTATTTTATTTTAAGATTTGTGGTGAAGTGTGTGCATACGCACACATGCACCAGTGTGTTGATGCCCAAGAAGGTCAGAAAAGGGTGTTGGCTTCTCTGGAGCTGGAGTTACAGGTGGTTGTGTGCCATCTGACATAGATGCTAGGAACGAAACTCGGGTCCTCTGACGAACAATAAGTACTCTTAACTCCTTCTTAAAAGTATTTATTTATTTATTTTGAGACAAGGTTTCTCTGTGTGGCCCTGGTTGTCCTAGAACTAGCTCTGTAGGCTAGGTTAGCTTTGAACTCTAAGATTTATCTGTTTTCTTCTGCCTCCTGAGTGCTGGGATTTAGGCTTGTCACTCAGCTTTTAATATTCATTTTATGTCTCTGAGTGTTTTGCCTACATATATGTGCATGGTGCAAGTGCCCCCAGAATTCAGAAGAAGGCATCAGATCTCCTACAACTGGATTTATGAATGGTTGTGAGCCACCATGTTGGGCTGAGAACTGAACCCAGGTCTCCTACAAGCAACAAGTGTTCTTTACCACTGACCCATCTTTCTAGCCCAGGAGACAATCCTGATTGTGTCAATCCAAGGGGAAAAAGACCCATCCACTCCATGTATTTGTATTTCCTAGGCAGGGGATCCTGTACTATATATGTGTGTGAGTGCAAAGAGCAGTTCAATATAGTGGCACAGACCTTTAATCACAACACTGGCAGAAACAGCAAAGGCGGATCTCTGCAAGTTCAAGGCCAACCTGGTCAACATAGCAGGTTCAAGGACAGTCAGGGATAAAGAGACATAGATAGATGGAAGGATGGATGGATGGACAGACACACAGACAGACAGACAGACAGACAGACAGACAGATAGGTGGCTGGGTTGAGAGTGAGCCAAGCACCAGCATGCATTCATTAATCCACTGGCCACTGTTCACCCTGACTTCCCACAATGATAGACTGCAACCTGGAATTGTGAGCCAAATAAATATTGTCTCCCTTAAGTTGGTTTTGTCAGGGTTGTTTTATCACAGCAAACGGGAAATGAAACTCAGACACCTGGGATTTTTGTTAAATGTAAAACAAGAGTCTTTAGCTCTGGCTAAGCCCCAAGAGTGTTCATCCCTGGGGCAAGGATTCTTGGGCAAGAGATTTGTGGAAGAAGAGCTCTCTGGAGAAACCCATTAGGGGAAGGTGCTTAGGTGGGGGAAATGTGGTTTTTGGAGTCCAGCCTCAGTCTGATTGCATGGAGTGCTCTGGAGAAGTCACCCCGTGGAGGTTGCTCCCCCACATAGGAGCCAGGCTGCTGTCATCTTTCATTAACCTAGCCACTGACCCTAGGAAAGGCTACAAGCTCCCAGGCATTCTTAGTCAGTAGCAAGCTTTAAAGATATGGGTATGAGCCATTTATTGTCAATATGTACAGTGGCTAGGCGTAGGAGTGTGGCTAGTGACACAGGCCTCATAGGACACCTGCAGCTTCTGTTCTGACTATGACACTATGACACCGACTATGACAGACAGAGGAGTCACTCTCATTCCAGAACCAGGTTCCTCCCACCTTCAGTGATCCAGGGCTAAAGTCATGTGATCACTTTAGACCAATGTGTCATATTTCATGTCACCATCATGGGCATGCTCCATTCTCCCCTCTCCCATAAAAACCACGCAGTCACAGCCTGTTTTCTCCCGTCCTATCCCCCGCTCAGAAGTGGCCTTTCATGACAGCATCCCCAGTAAATCTCTTGCATGAGGTTTGTTGCGTGGTGTGGTCTTTGTGGCCTTCCTTGAACCTAAGAATGCTGCAAAACCACAGTCACCAAACAGTCCCTGGGGTTACTTAGTTGTCCCTCAAATCCCATTTATGAAGTGTAGGAGGGAACAGGTGAGTGTAGACCAAAGGAATTAAGTAGCTCAGATCTAGGCTCTCAGCTTCATTGTTGTGTGGGACACGGGTTCTTTCAGTCTGTGACAATTCCCCCTCCTCCCTCCTCCCTCCCTTCCGAGTCATTGTTCTCTTTGAAATATACTCTGTGGGCAGGAGAGATGGCTCAGTGGTTAAAGTGCTCAAAAGTATGGGGATCCTCAAAAGCTCCTGTGAATTCTGGGTAAGCATGGCAGCCCACCCATAATTCCAGTCTTGGATGGAGGCAGGAGATTCCCCAAGTGAGTTAGCCATATTGTTGGGTTTCTATCATTGAATAAATAAAGTGACTAATGGTGACCCCAGCGTTGGCATTGAGCCTCCCATACACACTTTCAACCTATAACCCACCACAACAGGAGCACTGAAGCAGTAAGAGGTGCAGAGGGAACAGGGCTGGTATCTGCAGAACTCCAGAATTTTCCATCAGCAATGCTCAGAAAAAAGGCTTTAGCCTTTGACCTCTTCAGATCTCACTATTTTGATAGAATTTAAAGGTTAAAATACAGGATCTCATCTCTAGCTGACCCGAAACTTACTCTGTAGGCCAGGGTGGATTAGAACTCACAGAGATCCACCTACCTCTCTTTCCCAAGTGCTGGGATCACAGGCATGCCATATCTGTTTTTTAAAATACATTTTACAAAGAACCATTCAATTAACAGATACAGGTTTTCTTAAGTCATGAGGATCTAGGAGACACACCTCTCTGGCCATACAGGTAGAAATTTCCTAGAGGTGGGAAAAACCATCTTAATTGTGGGTTGAATCAGGATCAGATTCCTGGACTCTACAGAAAGGAAAAAGTGAACTGACTACCAACATTTTTCTCTCTCTGCTCTAACCGTGGGTGTCATGTAACAGCAACTTCAAGTACTCTGCCATAATGAACTATTCCCCTTAAACTGTGAGCGCTCCCCCTACTCCACCCCCGCAAAAAGGCCTTAAGCAGTTTTGGTCTCAGCAAAGAAATAAGCAATGGATACAGTCAGCTTCACGTTACTGTAAGAAATAGCTGAGATTTTCGTCGTTTAGAGCAGGGCTGTTTGGCTCCAGGCTTGGGAGGATCCAGCCAATGCCTGGCTGGCTCTGTTGCTTTGTAAGTGTGGCAAGCACATCATTGTGGCCACAAAAATCTTGCTTATTTCATGGCTGGAACAAGGTGGCTGGAGGGGTGGCTGGAGTCACACCATGTTCTTCTTCAAGAGCCACCCAAATCATCTAGGATGTATCCCCACTCTCTCCCACACTCCCAACCCCACGCCAACCCTTGCGGACCCACGCATCTCTTAAAGGTCCCCAGTCTCTCAATAGGGCCTCTCTGGAGAAACAAGCCTTTCACACATGGGGATTTGGGGAGCAACTGGAATTCTAACTAAAGCAATTGGGGGTACAGGGAAAGGATGGGGAGCACAGGACACTGCCCTAGAGAGGGGGCTTTGGGGGCTGAGCGGAGCTGCTCTGTTGTTCTCAGCCATTCTGCAACGCTCACCAGAGCAGGGCTGGGACCTCTTGTCCCTACACCTTATCTTTTTTATCTGCTGCCTCCTAGACACGGAAAGCTACCCAGGCCCTGTCCTCCTCCTGCTGGAAATGAGAAGAAAGGATAGCTGGCCAGATACAACTCCTGAGAGGCTGGTGTGGTCCCTACTCCAGCTCCCGGTGCCACTGGCTGACTGCCTTTCTGATCACACCTCATCCAGCCCTGCATTCGCCTCCTTCACTGCTGGAAGGCAGCCCAGGCTGGCTTCTGAGTCTCACTGCTTCCTTGTGCTGACTGAAGCCTGGTGTTACTCTCCCTCTGTGGATTTTGTCTTGTGCCTCTCTTGGGGGTATTATGCTGTAAAATGAAGCTCCCTGTAGAGGAATTGCAGAACAGGGCAGGAAGCAGCGAATTTGCTGGGAAGGAGGACAGACTCAGGCTTCCCTGGAGTCCTGGGAGGCACGTATTTATGATTGACTCATTTCACATGAGTTATTGAGCTAGGGCAGTGGGAGGAAGAGGTGTCTACTCAGAAAAGTGGCAAATTTTTTCGTTTGTGTTGCAAGCACTCAGGAGACCTCCTGCGAGTCAGGCTGGGTGTAAATGAGCCTTCTGTCTGAGTCATCAGTATGTGTGAGCTACATATGGAGAGGTGTGTAGTCTGTGTCTGCAGGGATGCCGAGAACATGTGTGGTAAGGTGGTGGTGGGGTTGCTATGTTTCTGGTATATGTGATATGTGGTTGTGTGGGAAAGGTCTATGCAGTGGATTGGATGTGTAGTAGGGGAGAGGTGTGGAGTATGATCACATTATTTGTGTCTTTGTGATGTGTGTAACATGTAGGAAGTGTGGTGTGTGTGATACATGTTTGTGCTGAGTGTGAATGCATCTGTGGTGTGGGGTCTTGTGCCTGGAGGTTAGAAACAGCTTGGGGGAGTCAGCTGTCTTCTGCCATGTCAGTTCTGGGGATTTAACTTGGGTTGTCAGACTAGGTGTCAAGTACTGATGAACATCTTGATAGCCCCATGTGGTGGTTTGAATATGCTTGCCCCACAAGGAGGGGTACTGTTAGTAGGTGTGGCCTTGTTGGAGGAAGTGTGTCACTGTGTAGGTGGGCTTTGAGACCCTCCTCCTAGCTGCTAAGAAGACAGTTTTCTCCTGTTTGCCTTGGGAACAAGATGAAGAACTCTCAGCTTCTCCAGCACCATGTCTGCCTGAACACTGCCATGCTTCCTGCCTTGATGATAATGGACTGGACCTTGGAAACTGTAAACCAGCCCCGGTTAAAAGCTGTCCTTTGTAAGAGTTGCCTTGGTCATGGTGTCTGTTTTCAGCAGTAAAACCTTAACTAAGACACCCTTGTTGGTTTTGAGACAGGGCCCCACATACCCCAGGCTGGCTTGGAACAGCTACAAAAAGAGTTATGAGGATGGCTCTGTCCACTTTGCCAATGCTGGAATTTTAGGTGGGTGCCGCCTTGTTCTCCAAGACTGATTCGTATTACTTAAGCTCACCTCCTGAAGACTCATCCATGTTGGAGCTTATGTCAAAATTTCATCCCTTCTTCAAGCTGAATAGCACTAAATATACTAGCACGGCATATTAATATTCCACCAGTATTTCAAAATGCTTGGGATAATGAAATTCACTGATTATTTATTTATAAGCCTGCCTCAGTCTTATGCTTGAAAGTCGTCTTATAGCAAAGACAAACTGGGTTCATTCCTGTTTAGGATTAAATGTGTTTCTCACATATTGGCCTATGTCCCACCTGTAACCTCAGCTGCAAACGGCTCTGTGCCTCCTGTGCCACGAAACAATGACCTGTTTCACAAAGTTATTATGATCGCTATTGGTATGATCACTTTGCAACCATGCCTTTGTTCTGTTGTTCCTGTAGCCCTACCTGTTTGTCTTCTAGGTTCCCATCTGGAAACCCCCTACTCCTGGAGTATAAAAGCTTTCATCTTACCCATGTCTGAGGCTGACCTCTTGATCCCCACCTTAGGAGGAGGCAGCTCATGTACAAGAATTGGAAAAAAAAAAAAATTGGAGAGGAGGCAGAGGCAGAGGCAGGAGAATCTCTCTGAGTTCAAGGACAGCCAGGGTGAGTCCCAGGACAGCCAGTGCTACACAGAGAAGCCCTGTCTCAAAAGAAAAAAAACAAAAAACAAAAAACAAAACAAAACAAACAAACAAACAAACAAAACCAAGCAAAACAAAACAAAGTTTGCTTTAATTAATTGCCTGAATTAGCTAGTTAGGCCACGATGGTTGGGGTTAGGTGGTCTTTCTCTTCACATCTGTGGGATGAATATTATAAGAAAAAGGTTTCATTGGCCTCATGGTTTTGCAGATTTCAGTCCATGATCAGTTTGCTCCATTGTTTGGGGCCTGTCACCACAAAGCAGAGAAAACCTACTCAGTGAATAAACCAGGGAATGAAAGAGAAAGAGACTGGGGGCCCACAAGTTCCCCTCAGGAATACCCCTGAATGATCTGAGTATTTGCCAGTGACTTCACAACCTCCTGATGGCACTGCCCTGGGAACCAATCCTTCAGTGCATGGAAACCCCCAGGTGTTCAGGAACCAAACTATAACCCACCTTGTGTTTACATATATATTTATTTGTGTTTTATTTATGTATTTATTTACTGGAGGTGTGTGTGTGTATATATGTGTATATATATATGTACTTACCCTTCAGAGGACAAGTTAAGGAAGTGGGTTCTCATTTTTTACCACATAGGGCCTGCAAATTGATCTCAGGTCATCCAGCTTGGCGACCAGCACCCCATTATCACTGAGCTATCTCCCTGGCCCCACCTACCTCTGAGGGTGGACATTCAGATTGTGGCCATCTTTTGATTCTTGTGACCAGTGCTTTATGAACAGTTCAGAAAAGAAGCTGCTGGATCCTGTGGTGACTGAAATTGTTGAGGAGCCACCATGCAGTGTCCCATAGCGGTCGTGCCAGCTTTGCATTCCTGCCAGCAGCACCCAAGTGTCCCAGCTTCACACCTTCCCCTACACCTTTCCTTTCTTTGTTATAATAGCATCTCAGTGGGTGTGACGTGGAACCTCACTGGGATGCTCTAGATGTGGAATGTCTCTCCCTAAGTTTGTTTTTCATTTGCATGTTTTCCTTGGGGGCAATTCCCTTGCTCATTTCATAATTGGATGGTTTTTCTCCTCGGCTTTTAGGGGGATCCTTCTGTAGTCTGACCTCTAACCCCTCATCACATAGACAATTCGCAAGCACACCTTCCCTTTCTCTGGGTTGCCTGTCTCCTCTTAATTTCTCTCCTTGACACATAAACATTTCTATTTTTGATGTAGCACAATTTTTTTTTAAAATCTGTTTAAACATTTGTTTTTATATGGGTGTCATGCCTTCAGGTAGGTGTGTACCGCAGGTGTGCAGTGCCCACAGAAGCCAGTAGAGGGTGGTAGATTCCCTGGAACTAGAGTTACAGATGTTTGGGAGCCATCAGGTGGGTGCTGGGATCAAATCTGAGTCCTCTGGAAGAGAAATCAATGCTCTTAACCACGGAGCCATTTCTCTAACTTCCCCCATTTTTTCACGTTTTAAATTTTTTACTAATTTATTTAGTACGTGGTATGTGTGTGGCTACCCATGCTGTAGCACGTATGTAAAGTCAAAGGACAATTTTCAGGAGTCAGTTCTCTCATGACACCCCATGGGGCCCAGGAATCAAACTCAGATCATCAGGCTTAGCAGCAAATATCTTTCTGGCTGAAGCCATCTTGCTGGCCCTGTTATTTTCATATCTAAGAAATTATTTTTATTAAATTATGAAGATTTCCCCTATGTTTTCTTCTAAGAGTTCCACAGCTTTAGCTCCTGTGTTCAGGTCTTTAATTCTTTGTTTTTGTTTTTTTTTTAAGTTAAATTTTGTATGGTATAAAGGAAAAGTCAGGCTAGGGAGATGGCTCAGTAGTTAAGAGCACTGACAGCTCTTCTAGAAGTCCTGAGTTCAAATCCCAGTAACTACATGGTGACCCACAACCATCTCTAATGAGACAAGATGCCATCTTTTTGGTGTGTCTGAAGACAGCTACAGTGTACTTATATATAATAAATAAGTAAGTCTTTAAAAAAAAAGTAAAGAAGAAACAAAACTTTAGAATCAATAAAATCTTTTAAAACAAAGGAAAAGTTCGTGTTTTTTTTTTGTTTTTGTTTTTTTTTTTTTTTTTTTGCATATAGATGTTATATCATTTGTTAAAAAGGCTTTTTTCTACCATCAAAAAAAAAACCCTGATTTCTTTGCTAAAATCATTACATTACACATATGAGAGTTGCTTTCAGGTCTCCACATTTTATTCCACTTATAGATACAATACGTGCATAGGGACAGGCCATGTTATCTTGACTGTAGTAACTTTGTGGCAGAAAGTTTTGAAATCAGGAAGTATGAAGCCTCCAATTTGTTCTTTTCACCTCTTATTTAGGGTAAAGATTATTTAGGGTTCTTTGAGATCCTGAGAATCTTAGAGCTGATTCTCCCCCAATACTTACCCAGAATAGTCATTAGTGTTTTGGTAGGGATTGCATTTAGGACTGGGTAGTTCTTTAGATAACACTGACATCTGTGTTAGTCAGTTTTCATCACTGTGACCAAATGCCTGACTGAATTAAATTGTGAAGAGGAAAAGTTTCTCTTGGTTCACAGTGTCAGCCCATCATCTGCTTCTGCTACTGCTCCTGGGTCTGCGGTCCAGAAGAGCATCACAGAGGACAGTGGATGGTCGTGCAAAGATGCTCACCTTGAGTCAGTCAGAAAACAGAGGGAGAAAAGAAACCTGGTCCCAGGACCCTATTTTATGGCACCTTTCTCTCCATCGATCGAACTTCCTTCTACTAAGTCCCACCCACACATCAGATCACAACTCTCTGTAACTCTGGTTCTAAGGGCTCTAGAGTCTCTCTGTGAGCCATTGCAGGCACCGGAAATATATATATATGAACACGAAAGCAAACCACTATATCCATAAAACAAATAAATGTAAATAAAATTAAGTCAGTTTTGTTTCTATATGTTCACAATGATAAATCTGAACAGGAAAAAAAAAAAAAAAAAAAAAACTAGCCTAGACCTTGCCCCAGCCCCTTCTGCTGCTGTCCTCCTGGCTTCTTAGTCACGATGAGGTGAATAGCCTTCTCCACCCCAGGCTTTTATCACAGTAGTGTTCTGTGGTGTACATACAGACAAACAGGAACACACATGAATAAAAATGAACACTTTAAAAAAGTTCTGCTACTTCCCAGTAGTATTGGGCCATCAACAGCAGAGATTCCGGGGTATAGGATCCAAATTATACCAAAGCTATAACAGAACTACATTTTCCAGTCTGTGCACAGGCAATGCTTCCCCACTTGTATTTTGTTTGCAATGGAGTCTCTGGTTTTTCTCTGTTTGCATTTCTTTGCATTGAAGTCTCTGGACTGGAATTACCCATGTGTCTTAGTCACTGTCCTGTTGCTCTGAAGAGACACCATAACCAAGGCAATTATTATAAGAGAAAACATTCAGTTGGGACATCCTTATAGTTTCAGAGGCTTAGTCTACTACCATCATAGCAGAAGCATGGTGGCATGCAGGCAGATGCTCAGTTGCTGAGACTTACAGCCTGATCCACAGGTAAGAGGAGGGTGCGTGGGATGGGGTGGGGGTGGAGAGACAGACAGAAAGAATTTGGTCTTGGCATGGGCTTTTGAAATCTTAAAGCCCACCCCAGTGACATACTTCCTCTAACAAGGCCACACCTACTAATCCTTCTAATCCTTTCAAATAGTGCCACTCTCTGGTGACTAACCATTTAGATAAATGAACTTATGCGGGCCACTCTTATTCAAAACAACATATTATGGTCTTAAGCCATCACAAGTGTGCTGGAAATCAAAACCAGGTCCTTTGGCAGAGCAGGAAGTGTTCTTAAACGCCAAGCCTTCTCTCCAACTCCAAAACCAAATTTTGTATTGATTTCATGTCCTGAAACTTTGCTGAGTTTATTATTCTAACCTCATATGTGTGTGTAAAGGTATCTGAAATTGCCATTTGAGAAAGAAAATGATGTCTCTTATTCAGTGATGCAAATCTGCCCAGCAAAGTTTCAGCAGAGACCAGTCTGAACCAATGACGAAGGGACTCCATGGATAACAGAGTCTCCTATTCTCTGAAGTAATCTATGTGACTTTAAGTCTGGCCATAAGGTGATGTCTAGTTAAAGTCTTATAAACTAGATGTTGTTGCTTTTTTATTTTTGTTTTGTTTTTGTATTTTAAAACAGGGTTTCTCTGTGTAGCCCTGGCTGTCCTGGAACTCATCTGTACACCAGGCTGGCCTCAGACTCAGAGGTCTGCCTGCCTCTTGCCTCATGAGTGCTGGGATTAAAAGCCTGTACCACCACCTCCTGGCTTTCACACTTTTTAATGACTCATTTTAAGCATACTAACATATTCCATGCCACAAAATTCAGAAGGTTCAAACAACTGTATAATGAAAAGACTGTTTCCCAGAAAGTCATTTGCACCCAGTAGGTGCTTCTTGTGATCCCTCCTAAGAAGGACTAAGGACATGTACACTACTTGGAAATGCATATGACTTTTACTTCATTTTCACAGACACTGCCCTGAAGAGCCATTCCTCTGCTTCCTGCTTCTTTTATTTCCTAGTACATCCTGGAAATTGTTTCACATGAGGAACCTAAATTGTTCATCTTTCTCCTTGGTAACTGTCTAATATTCCACCGGACATCTGTACAGTAATGTATGAGGTATGTTTAGATTATGTCTAATTTCTGGTATCATACATAATGAATATCAGGATCTTGAATGACATTGTAGCAACTCGACTCAACCTCAGAAGTCTAATGAGCAATGGTTGTTTTATCTATTGGTCATTTTCAGATGGGCCCATGTAAGAATTCTTCCCAAATTTCAATTTGGAAGCAAGACAGTGCAAGATGGCGCTTCTCCCGTGACGCTGGATTTTTTTTTTTTCCGTTTATAGATTCTGTGTTTCCTGTGTTTGCGCATTCATTCTTTGCTTTGGATTGCTGCGGTTTATGGATCACATTAACAACTGTGCAGGGCAACTTACTGCACAGTTATGAGCTTCCTTATTTCCCTCCTCTGAATTTCTCTCTCCGTTTCCAATGATAGCTATTTCGTTCCTTGATACTGCATACATTTTTGTAAGCCCCCTCAAGCATTTCGTGTAAAGAAGCAGGTAGGATCATATATGTGCATGGAAACATCCCTTACCCCCACCCCAATACATGAGTAAAACACGAATATGTAGCAGTGCCCATGGAGGTGAATTTGACCTCCCTTCTGCCCACAGTGAAGTGCAACACCCAGTTCCCACTTCTTTTGTAGGATCCCTTGGTACCCAGTGTAGCCTGCCCGGGGACCTAGTAGACTGTCTGGTTACTTCTGCTCCACTGTAATGCTTCTTGCCTCATACTAGGTCAAGAGTAACACTGATCCGGAATCCTGAGGGCTGTAAAACCTATTGCAAGAGCTGGGGTGAAGGGGAAGGAAAGTGCAGGTGCTGAAGGCGCGCTAGGATGGCACATGGTGTGTGTGTGTGTGTGTGTGTGTGTGTGTGTGTGTGTGTGTGTGGAGACAGAGCAGGAGGAGGAAAGAATTCCTGGGTGCCCTGTCACTAACCCCAATCCCACATTCAGCTGCACACCCCCCCCCCAGTCATTCCATGCCACCCACCAGCGTTCTTTCGGCCACAGTGGGAGAAAGCAATTTGCATCCAACCAGCAGGATTAAGATAGATGAAGAGAGCTAGCTTTCTCATCTCTCAGAGGCTGCTGTGCACAAGGCAGTGGGGGTGGTTTCATTGTAATGTGACCCCTACGGGCTGCCTTAGAGGTGCCAAGCGAGTAAACAGCTGGACATGCTGCAGTCTGGGGACCAAAGACACTTAAGTCCCCCCCCCCCCTGCCAGCTCCTGCAGGGGAGGGTGTTTAAAGTCAGGGAGGCAAGCGTGGCTCTGTTTTGCAATTATCTGGGGAAGACGCAGGGCATCTGGGCATTTGGTATGAAGAATGCTGTGGGAAATGGAATGCAGGACTCAGCATCCTGAGTCCTGCTTTGTCCCTGGGTCTTCTCCTACAGCATGAAGAGCTCTAGAAAGGGCAGAGCAGAGTGTAGGATTCTTTCCAAGTGTCTGTACCTTTACCTACAGAACAAGCATTCACATTCCTAGGCCCACAGAACCATTCGAAAGATTAAATAGTGGTGCGTGCGCTTTCAAAGCTCTTGCCATGTGCCACGCATCATACTAGATGCTTGGCACGCAGTAATAATGTATGCGCTGAGACTTGGGAACATGCGAGCATTTAAGAACAATACATAAAGAACTCTTTACACCGCCCTTACCAGTTACTGTCTGTGTTTTTCAGGAGAAAAAACTGAGGCCCAGAAACCGAAAGGAAGATGTACCTGTGCAAAGTCAGTGCACAGCATTGGAATGAAATTCAAGTATCTCAATCCCAGGAGTCAGGACTCTGGACAAATCTGCCTCAATCCACGGCTGACACCAGAAGACATACATCAAAGGTAAATTATTGTCACAGGCCTATGGATCGCTGCTAACCCTGGCTTTACCTGGGAGATGAGTTTTATACTGGCTGGTTCTGCAGCAGTCCTGCCCTTCCTCAGTTTCCCTTCTGACACTCCCAGTGTGACTCTGCCCATGTACATGCTTGGGATACAGTGCCATTTTCAGCTACATCTTTCCTACCTACCCAGCCTCTCCTTCTCTGTACTTACATAGTTCTTAGTGAATGACAGGTACTTGGTGTTTAGCTAAGAGTTATTCTTCTGCATTGAAGAGATGAATCAGCAGTTAAGAGCACAGGCTGCTTTTCCAGAGGACACAAGTTTTATCCCCAGCACCTACATGGTGGCTTACAATCATCTATAACTCTAGTTCCAGGAGACCCAATATCCTCTTCTGCCCTTCACTGACACACACACACACAAACACACACACACACACACACACACACACACACATGAAAAACACCACTGCACATAAAACAATAATTAAAACCAAAACCATTAAAGCCTTATTCTTCAGAGCTGGGAAGATGGCTTAGCAGATGCTGTGGTTACTGAGCAAGCCTGATAATTTGAGCTAGATCCCTAGACCCCACATAAAGGTGTTAGGAAGAAACTGCCCTCTAACCTCCACATGTGCACTGTGGTACTCAGACACACACACCCCACATCACACATACACAATAAGTAAAGTAAACAAGAATTTTAAAAGAATGCTCTCTTTTGAACCAGGCAAGGTGATACACATCTGTGACATTAGCACTTGAATGACTGAGGCAGGAGGATTGCAAGTTTCAAGTTAGCCAGGGCTACGTAGTAAAGTCATTATCTCAAAAAACCAAAGCAAGCAAGCAAGCAAGCAAAAGGCCTCTGGAAAGCAGGTGTGAATCAAGGATGTGTAGAAAGAGAATGCTGAACAGTGTTGCTTGGGGTGTGAATTGTTATTGCCATTATGGAAAACATCTCAGAAGTTCCCAAAGGAGAAAAAGGTCACTACGGTGGCTTGAATGATACTGGCCCCCATAGGCTCGGTAGGTGGAACTGTTTGTGAAGGACTAGGAAGTGTGGCCTTGTTGGAGAAGGTGTGTCACTGGGAGAGAGCTATGAGGTTTCCAAAGTGAAAGCCATTCCCAGTTAGCTCTCTTTTTCTCTTTGCCCTGTGGTTGTAGATCCAGGTAGGAACTCTCAGCATTTCTTTACTCCACCACCATCTTGAACTTTAATTCTCGGAAACCATGAGCCGAATTAAGTGCTGTCTTTTATATGTTGTCTTGGTCATGATGTTTTTGTCATACCAATGGAAAAGTAATTAAGATACCCATGAAACTATTATACAGTTCAACAGTCCTGCTTCTGAGTATGTATAGCACCCAAAGGAAAGAAAATCAGTATCGTAAAAGAAATAGATAAAACCCTATGTTCGTTGTAGCAGCTTCCAAAATAACTGTTATGGATACAACCTAATTGTTACCTGATGAATGTATGAAGAAAATGCAACACATATTTGCAATGGTACATTATCCAGTCTTTGTTTTTCCTTTTTCTGTGTGTGTATAATGAATGTGTTTGGTGTGTGTGTGGGTGTGTGCACTCACACACAAATGCATGTGCATGCTTTTGCTGTGTGCCTACTTGTGTATATGTGTACCCAAGGTTGATGTCAGGGATCATCCTGAATCATTCCTCCATCTTATTCACTGAGACAGAATTTCTTAATTAAACAAGAGCTTGCCAATATGTATACTCTTGCTAAGCCTGCTCTGGGGATCCCCTGTGTCTGTCTTCCAAAGCTAGAATCACTATGGGTCACTATGCCCACCTAGCATTTACTTGAGTTTCTGGGACTGCAACTCCCGGCCTTACACTTATGTAGTAAATACTTTAACTACCAGCTATCTTCATAGTCCTGTTCAGTCTTTAAGATAAAGGAACCATACCTGGGCAGTGGTGGCACACACCTTTAATCCCAATAGTCAGGAGGCAGAGGCAGGTGAGTCTCTGAGTTTGAGTTCAGCCTGGTCTACAGATGAGTTCTAGGACAGTCGGGGCTACACAGAGAAACCCTGTCTCAAACAAGGAACCTTGTCATTTGCAATAACCTAGATAAATATGGAAGGTATTCTGCTGGGTGCTATAGACCAGACCACTGAAAAACATTGTGTGATCTCACATGTAGAATCTGGAAAAAAAACAAAACAAAACAAAACAAAAACAAAAACAAAACAAAAAGCCGAATTTAGACAGGAGCTGAAGGTCAATTCGTAGAGTACTTACCTGGGATACCCAAGGCCACAGTTTAAAAAAAAAAAATTAAGGTAGAATCCATAGAAGCATAAAGTAGAATGTTAATTGTTGGGAGCCAGAGAGTAAAGATGGAGGATCTGGTCAAAAGGTAGACATTTCAGTTATGCAAGATGAGTAAGTTCTGGATTTCTAGTGTCGTCTTATCCTGTTTCCCATTGCCAAACAGAATACTTGAAGCTGAATAACTTTACAGAGAAGGTTTATCACACTCACATTTGTACATGCTCTATACATCGTGATATAACAGAAGAGCAGGCCCAGTAGGTACATGCAGACTGGACAGCGCAGAAAGGAGGCCCGTCTTTATAACCACCTGCTGTGGAGGGAGGGGTGGGGAACTCTACTAACCTCTCTTAATGACTCAGTCATTTCCTTTCCATCCTGCTGGCCCTCAGTGCAGCTCCACTAGGGACCACGTCTGAGATCTGAGCATGGGGTCTGAAGGCAACAAAGCAAGGGCACATGCGAGTAGTCAGCAGTATTGTGTGATGTAACTGTGAAATGTAAAAAAGTCCATCGTGAGTTGGTAGGAAGGGTAGTCCACACCTACAACCCCAGCTCTCAAGAGGCTTGAGTCAGGAGGACCAGGAGTATGACCTTCCTGGTCTATGTAGTGAAACCCTACCAAGAAGAAAAAGAAAAGGAAAAGAGGAACTTTTAGATAGTAACTGTGTGGAGTGGTGGATGTGTTAGGTAGCTTGATTGATCATCAATAATTTCTACTCTACATATGTCAAAACATCACAGGTGTACTGTAAATATACACAATTTTTAATTAGTCAATTATATGTCAGTAAAGCTGGAGAATATCTATATATTTTCTAGCACAAGAGCAATTCTTTTTTCTCTTGAGACAAGGGTCTCCTGTAGCCCAGGCTAGCTTTGCATACATTTCTTATGGAGTCAAGGATAACCTTGAGTTTCTGATATTTCTGTTCCCACCTTGCAAGTGCTGGAATTTCAGGCCTGACCCACTGTTTGAACCCAGGGTTTCCTCAAATTATGTTTTTTGTTTTATCTAGAAACTCTGGAGATGGAACTTCATCACATTTTCTATATCAAATATGTTTTGTTGACCAGCAGCTATGGCAACACCCAGGAACCTCTTAGGATTGTGGATTGGAGGGGGGCGGGACTAACATGATGGAGAGTTTACTGTGCATGAAGCTGATTGGCTTTTCCTCTCCCTCGGTGACGCAGATGTAGGCCAGGTTAGGCCAGATTGAAAGCAGACAGAAGCAGGTCTATTAGAAGGCAGCTGTCGGGTGAGCACACCCATCTCAAAGATGGAGGTCGGTGAAGTCACACATCCAAGTTGAAGCAAGGGGGTTTTCTAGAGATTAGGCGAGGAGTGATGACGTGCTAGGTAGGAACTGGGATTGTATCCATACATGGTGAAAAATTGAGCCCCTGGGTGGGCACTCTTGGTGGGTTGCCGAAAACCCGGAGGTGAGGAGTGATTACGTATTAGAGTAGGGAATTTTCTTGATGCGGGTGGGGCCGGGGGAAGGAGGGGAAAAGGGATTTCCCAGCTTGTGAGGGAGCGAGCAGGGTTAGATCCCTAGCACCGCATTAAACTGAGCTTGGTGTTGCAGATCTGAAATCCCTATCCTGGACTGATAGGCGTGGGAAGGTCAAAAAGCCAAGGTCATCCTTGGCTATAAATTAAATTTAAGGCTAGCATGGGCTACATGAAATTCTGCAAGAAAGAGGGGTGAGAGGGCTGGAGAGATGGCTCAGTGGTTAAGAGCACTGACTGCTCTTCCGGAGAGGTCCTGAGTTCAAATCCCAGCAACCACATGGTGGCTCACAACCATCTGTAATGGGATCTGGTGTGTCTGAAGACACCTATAGTGTATTCATATACATAAAATAAATAAATCTTTTTTTTTTTTTTTTAAAGAGGGGTAAGAGAGGAGAGAGTGGGGCTTATCTTAGGTTCTACCCAGACTTGTAGGATCTTTTCATGGAATAAGACCCCACCAACCTGAGACTCCTTAAAGTTTGAAAATAGTTGGCGGTAACTACCCTCCCACCCCAGCTCAGATAACAAGTGTCAGTTGTTTTGTGTGTATGGAAGGCTTTTATGTAAAAGCATATTCTTCTAACCTCTTTCAGTAATTACCAGCAATTTTCTAACCTCGGCTAAAGCCAAACTGTCGTTGATGTCATTCAGCAGGAAGCTAACAAAGACATCATTATCCTGTCTCTCTGTTTCTTCTCTCACCTTCTGTGTTGCCCAGCCTCCCACAGCAGCCAAATGATCTGCTTTGTACATCGACAGACAGGATCATGGCATTCCCTGCTTGGAACCCACGGGCGCCCTCCCATTGCCCTGGGAACACGTGGCTGCCTCTGCACCACTCTCTACCACCCACCCTCTTGTTCTGCACTTCTCTCTCCAAAATGACCTGCGCTCTTAGTCGTGAGTCAAGCTGTCTCTTGACTCTGGGTCTCTGCAGTCTCTCCTCCTAAGCCTGGGGTGCCCTGCCCTCCTCTTCCCGTGGCTATTTCCTTCTCGTCGTCCGTCTGCTCTCAGTTTAAGCATCACCTCCTCAGACGAATGGGAAGAGATGACCCACTGCACAAAGCAAGGCTTTACCCACATCATTCTCCGTGTCTGCACCCGCGTCTGTCCTTCCAGGTTTCGGCTTCCTCTGCAGAGTGCTCATCTGTCCTGCGTGGTGACTCTCTGCACATGAGAGTGTAGGCTCCACGAGGGTGAAGGCGACCCTGCGTCCCCTCCCCTGTATCTACTGCACCTTTTTTTTTTTCTACTGCACCTCTTGCAAGCATACACTCAGTGTCTGTTGAACTGATAGATTTAGCAGATCGGGCATGTTAATTCCAGCTCTCTCTGTTTTTATCAGCTTACTGAAATTATAAAGATAATGGATATTGATTCAGCTTTAAAGATTTCTTTATATTATTTTTTACATTAGATGTATGTGTGTACCGGGCTATGAGCGCGGGAATGCAAATGCTCTTGGGATCCAGAGACATTGGATCTCTGGGGCCGGCAATACAGACAGTTGTGGGTTGCATGATGTGGTTGCTGGGAACCCAGGTCTTCTGGAAGAGCAGCAAGTGCTCTTAACTTCTGAGCCATCTCTCCAGCCCCTCGATTGAAGCTTTTGAAAGTTTCCAAAGGGAACAAAATTAGCAGCCTCGTCCTTCATTAATTCCCCCAACTTCAGAGGTAAACACTCATAGGAGCTTATTTTATCTCCTTCCAAAGTTATGTAACCCTTTGTAAAAATTTTAAGCAGAGCAAGTCATGATGGTGCACATCTTTAATCCAAGCACTTGATAGACAGAAGCAGGTAGATTTCTGTGAATTTGATGCCAGTTGCTCTATGCAGGGAGTTCTAAACCAGGCAAAGGCTACATAGTAGGGACCCATTTCTAAAACAAAACAAAAACAGCAAAACAAAAGACACAAAGAAAAACATTGTTATATATCAGGTCTTTTAAAAAGTAAATGTAAGGAGCAAGCACATAGCTTAACATTTTGTTAAAAATGAAACAAACCCCAGGTCTTACCATTCATGTTGGCATCTAGTTCTAACATTAAAGATGTTGAGGTGGTAAGAACAGGCATTCAGGATCATCCTTAGCTACACAAAAAGTTCAAGATCAGCCCAGGCTATACCAGACCCTGTCTCAAGACAAACAGAAACAAACAGTAGTTCTTACCTCACAGAAAGGCAGGCCTTATACTCTGGACCCTCTTGCTTCAGCCCCTAACTGCTGAGATTACTATTTCCAGGTCCCACACCTCCAGCATCTTTTGTTTCATTTTATTTTGCTTGAGACAATATCTCCATCTGTAACTGAGGATGGCCCAGAGCTCATTATCTAGCTCAAATCTTCCTGCTTCAGCCTCCTGAGGGCTGGGATTATAGGTGTAGAATTACTATGCTCAACTTGTTTTGAGGTCAGTAGGGATATGGCCATACCGTTGTTTAACCAGTTTCTACAATTTTTAAAGTTATCTTTTATTTATTTCTTGACAATTTCATATATATATATATATACACACATATGTGAATATAACAATCATATATATACCATATATATGGCTTCCTGGAACTTCCTTTATAGAGTGACTACACTGGCCTCAAACTCAAAAGATCCAGCTGCCTCTGCCTCTCAAGTTCTGGGATTGAAGGCCTGTACCATTACAACCTGGCTGTAAGTGTATCTCAATCCTAGGTACCCCTAACTCCCACTTCCCATTCCCCTAATACCACCCAACAGGTCCCTTTCCCACCTTTCTGTCTCTTTTTCCCCTGGTAACTCCAGAATGTTTTTATTTTGCAGAGGTGAAACTCTGTAATCGTCAAACACCTCCCTAAATTCTCTCTCCCCTCCAGTCCTGTTCTTTCTGATTCTATGAGTTTGGGAAACTTGCTTTAAAAAACAAAACAAAACAAAATGAAAACAAAACAAAATGAAAACAAAACAAAATGAAAAAAAAAAAAACACAGAATAATCCATCTTTGTGTGTCACTTCTAGCTGACTGTTCTTCAGTTGTATAGAATTCCATAAATGTCCAAGCCACGTGTGGGTCGAACGACCCTTTCACAGGGGTCATCTAAGACCATTCAAAAACACATATTTACATTTTGATTCATAATGGTAGCGAAATTAAAGTTATGAAGTAGTAGCAGATATGATTGTGTGTTGGAGGTCACCACGACAAGAGAAACTATTAAAATGTCACAGCAGTAGGAAGGTTGAGAACCCTGGTCTAAGCTGATAGTGACTAGGACTCCCATTTGTCACCAGAGGCTGTTTCAAGCTTCTTGCTTTTCCAGATCCTAATGTAGTTCCAAGGTTAAAGTCCTAGAGAACTCCCCAGGTGATGGCGGCGACACACATCTTTAAAAAGTCCTTCTCATTGTCTCTCTCCCATCCACAGCAGACAGAAGGCTTTTTACCCTGTGTACCCATTGGGCTCTTCCTAGGGTTAGTCAACAAGTAAATATTATGCATCCCAGCGACAAGTGAGACCTGGCCTTGAAAGGAGGGGTCAGTGGTTACCTTCAGTAGCACTCTCCTGGGGAGAAGCCTGAGAGGTGGGTTGGTGGTAAGCAGGGGGGGAGCTGCTGGGGGGGAATCAAAGCCGCTGGTGTATATACACAGAGGAAGTCTAATTCAAAAGCCATATAATGAGTGGACTTGGGAAGAAGCTCGTTGCTGTGGCAACCTGATTCCCCTGCTGCCAAGAGCGGGCTTTCTTCTTTCTTCTGCACCTGGCAGGGACTCCTTCCCTTCCACGTTACTTGAGAAAGACAGAATTGGTGTTCTTTTATTGAGGTTAGAGTACACTTCCTGTCTGTGACCAACTGTCACCAAGAGAAGGAACGTGATTCCCCCAATTCCCTCACTGGGTGTGTGTATGTGGAGCTGGCTGCTCTCCGTCCCCGCTGTAGACCCAAGGCCACCTGGGTAGCTGGACTCAAAGGCCAATGTCACAGACCACCATTGGCCAAGACTGTCTTTTCTGACTTTTTCCAGAAGGACAGGTGGACCAAGCTCTGAGCAAGACTGTTCTGCCCTCGCTCAACAGGAGCTTTTCTAGGGCTTTCTTTAGAAACGCCAAAGGTAACCTTGACAGGACCTTTGAAAACAGTCTTCCTGGCTAAAGTCACTCTGTAACTGCTCCCTCAACCCTGAAAATGCAGATTGGGATAGAGCTGGGGAGAACATGGCAGATGGATGGACCAAATTAAATCGCGTCTCTGTCTCTCTCTCTCCAGTTTCTCACCTGTTCTGAGTCAGGCTCTATGCTGGCCACATGATTTAACACCCCCTCGTCTAATTCTTTTAACAGCTCTGTAAAGTGGCCACTCTTATTCCCAATTGCTTCGCTCGGACCAAAAAGCAGAGACTGCTGCGTGCAGGCTGGCATGATTTGCCCCCGATCCTCAGTCTGCCTGGATTGCGAGGTCATGTTCTAGCACCTCACGCAGACTGCCGAGGGTCTGTCCCCTACTACCAGATGTGATGGCAGCTGCTCATTAAATCTCTCTTTAAGCAACAAAGGCTGGAGGGACTTGCTCCATCCAAATTGCCGGCTCTCTTTCCCCTTCAAAATTGCAGTGGTTGTGTTGGGAACAATAAGTTGGGGGAGGGGTCTGATTCCATCCAACCCGTAGGGTCACTGACTTTGTCTGCATTCAAACCTCCCAACAGAAATATGGGAACTACAGACTGGGTTTGCTTTGTTTCTGAAATGCTGAGGGCCGTTGTGGGATTGAGTGAGTCTAGACAGGTACCAAAACATGATTCTTCTAATGGACCCAATCTCAGTTTAGCAGCTTCTGGAAAATTCCCTTGGTTTAACTCTCTAATGTAAACTCTTCTATAGGAAGCCATCATCATCATCATCATTATTATTATTGCTACTATTATTATTATCATCATCATTATTATTGACTGGGGTGGGCTGGGTGGGGATGTGGGGGCAGGGGAGGTTGTAGGTAAATAGCAGTGTTGACTTGATTTGTCTAAATCTCATCCCAGACACAACCATGACACGGTGCCATCTCTCAGGAGAATAGTGACTATTCATGTGGTTACCTTCCAGGCCCTACCCACAAGGGCTCTTTCAGGTTGTTGTGACAGATCCCTTCAGGGGTGGGTCTTGGGAGCCTGCTCTCTGCCCTGGCTTTGTGCCATTGCCTGGTGGCTGAGGCAGGAACACAGGAGGTGTTCCAGGAGAGAAGCCAGCTTCTTTGTTTCCTGTGACTAATCTGATGCACTTGGAACCTCTCTGCCCTCGGAGGGGCAGCAATTGGAGAGAGGAAAGAAAGCTTCACTCACTGACTGACAAGACTCCAGCATGTTCCATTCAAATAACCCCTCTAGGATGACTACCTGTGCCCGAAGGCAGGCAGCTTAGATTTCTCTTGGGTCAGGTTTAGCTATGCCATGAGTGTGGTAGGGATGGATTCAATGTTAGTTGTGTTTTTAGTTTAACGATTGTTAGCATTTCTTCTAGGCTCTGCCCCACAGTTACCTGGTAACAGCCAGGTGTGCCTGACTCACTATAAAGGGGCTGCTTGCCCCCTCTTCTCTTACTCTCTTGCTCTCTTACCCTCTTCCCCCTCTGTCTCTTCTCTCCCCATCCCCCCCACCTCTCTCTCTAGTGGGGCCTGCAGAGGCACCCCCTTCCCCCACACAATACCCCGCCTCTACCAAACATATCCTGGTTCTTTCCTTTTTATAAAAACAGAACATTGTTGAACCACCAGGAACTTTCCAGCTCCTTGGTTCTTCTCGCTGGGTGTAGGCAGTGTCTGTTACGGTACACGGGTCCTGCTAGGGTTGACCCAATAAGAGGGCCAAGGACCCATACTTCTAGCTGTCTCTTCCTCCTCATCTCTTCTAGGATGAACCTTTGTTAACCCCTGGACTGGCCCCAGAGGTGCTTGGGACACATACATGAGACTTCCTTGACCCTGGCCTCTGTCCCTTTGTGGTCATCCTAGGGCAGTCTCTACTGCAGCTTGTCTAAATCTCCTTTCAGAATGAAGCTCAGCAATCCAGACTGTGGGGGTGGGGATCGGGGGAGGCTGTGGATCTCTTCCACCAGCTTGAACTATTTAGAGCATCCTTCTCTGTCTTGGCAGACTCAGTGTGGAAGCTCTTACCTTGCTTGCTCCAGACTCAGAAATATTTCGGGCGCTGTTCACAGTTGAGCGCCCATTTCCTCCTCGCTTTGCATCCCAGGTTACTTGGCAAGCAGATGCCTCTGGGGGGAGGGGGGGTGGCAGCAACGGAATACAAACAAAAAACATCTACAGATGCCCCCTAGCTTATGACAAGGCCACCAGGCCTCTTGCAGCCCTGCCCTGCTGTGAAGCTGCAAATCCTGTCCTTTTAACTAACCTAATTAATAGAAGACTTGGCTTCTGTTTGTTTTTGTGCTGAAGATGGAACCCAGAGTCTACAGATACTAGAACTTGCGGGACAGGGGTTCTATCACAGAGCTATGTTCCTAGCTCAGGTTTTTTTTTTTTTTTTTTTTTTTTCCGTTTTTTTCTTTTTTGAAAAGACCGAGTCTTGCTGTGTAATCTGCTATGGTCTTAAAACAACCAATCTTTCCCTCTCTTTCTGCTAAGAAATTTTCTTTTTCTGTTGTTTACTTGGTTTTTTGTTTGTTTATTTGTTTGTTTGTTCTTTTGTTTTGTTTTTTTGGGGGTGGGGGGACAAGTATCACCATGTAGTCCTGTCTGTCTGCCCTCGCACTTGCCAAACTCACAGAATATCATTTAAACCATCCCAAATCTCAACATAGCTTGGGAGAAAATTGACACTCTTGGTTCCATCTTCAGCATCCCCAAAATAAGAACATGAATAAAATAATCTTGTGAGAAGTCAGTAATAGGAAATAAGGTTTCCCTGGGTACTAGGAGCCATCTGGAAGATGACTGTGAAGAACAGCCCGTGGGAACCTCTGGCTTGTAGCCAAGTTGACCAGACAGTGGCCAGCTCATTGGGAGGACTGGACTGCTGGAGGAATGGTTGCTGCAAGGACCTCCCCAGAGATGCACACTTACTGTCGGATCTGAAGGTTATGAGAATATTTTTTTAAAAACTGGTTTTGTTTTCCTTCTCAGGGATAACAGTCAATGAACAAAGACACCTCTGCGTCTAGTTGGGGAACGCTGCTGAACAAGTGATATGGACGGGAAGAGCTAGAAAAATGGTGAAGACTGGAGTTACGCCATATTTACTTCTGCGATGGTGGAGACCGTGTGTCAGCAATGGAAACATTGGACCAAAGGATGAGAAAGGGAGAGAGTGGGGCTGGGAGATGATTTGGTGTGTGTAATTATTTACTACATAGGCATAAAGACCTGAGGTCAAATCCCCAGAACCCATGTGAAGCCAGAAGCGTAGCATAAGCATCTGTAATCCTAGTAATACTACAGAAAGATGGGAGGCAGAAACAGGAGGCTCCCTGGAAGCTTGTAAGCTGATTGGTCTGGAACACAGTGAAAAACAATGAAGAGACCTTATCTCAATCAAAATGGAAAGCAAGAGCTAGGCAGCACAGTGCACTCGTTTAAGCTCAGTACTTAAAAAGTGGCAAGTGGATTTCTGAGTTTAAGGCCAGCCTGGTCTACAAAGAAAGTTTCAGGGCAGCCAGGACTACACAGAAAAAACCATGTCTCTCAAAACAAAATGAAACAAGATGAAAAGCAAGGACTGATTTGACAGGGCAATGCAATGAAGAGGTTCCTCCATCTTGTATTCTTGCTGAGGATATTTGATGTTTAACTAGAATTTGATCTCCATGACAGAAAATCCCTTGGAAAATTACACAACTGTATTCTAGAAACCTAAGTCCAAGATGTTCAACTAACTTTTCTTAGTATCTGTTAAACTACCTGCTTGTGCAAACCTCCCTCTCCAGCTAACTGCTTATCTTAGCTTCTGTTAAACTCCCTGCTTGCATAAAACCTCCTGCTGCTGCTGAATAGGATATAGGATGTGGTTTTGCCTTTAAAAGCCCCCTATTCCTGAGATTCCACCTCACACCAGTCAGAATGGCTAATATCAAAAACTCGGGTGACAGCAGATGCTGGTGTGGATGTGGAAAAAGAGAACATCCCTTCACTGTTGGTGAGATTGTAAACTGGTACAACCACTCTGGAAATCAGTCTGGTGGTTCCTCAGAAAATTGGACATAGTACTATCTGAGGACCCCGATATACCACTCCTGGGCATATACCCAAAAGAAGCTCCAACATCTAACAAGGACGCATGTTCCACCATGTTCATAGAAGCCTTATTTATAATAGCCAGAAGCTGGAAAGAGCCTAGATGTCTTTCAACAGAAGAATAGATACAGAAATTGTGGTTTTCATTTACACAATGGAGTACAATTCAGCTATTAAAAATGACTTTATGAAATTCCTAGGCGGGGTTGGGGATTTAGCTCAGTGGTAGAGTGTTTGCCTAGCAATCACGAGGCCCTGGGTTCGGTCCTCAGCTCTGGAAAAAAAAAATACAAAATGAAATTCCTAGGCAAATGGATGGAACTAGAAGCTATCATCCTGAGTGAGATAACCCAGTCACAAAAGAACACACATGGTATGCACTCACTGATAAGCAGATACTAGGCCAAAAAGCTCAGAATAACCAAGAAACAGTTCACAGAAATTATGAAGCTCAAAGAGAAGGAAGGCCAGAAGGTGGATGCCTCAGTCCTCCTTAGAAGGGAGAACAAAACACTCATGGGAGGAAATAATGGGACAAATAGAGGAGCAGGTATTGGAGAAAAGATCATCCAAAGACTGCCTCACCTGGGGATCCATCCCATATGTAGCCACTAAACCCATGTACTATTGCTGATGCCAAGTAGTGCTTACAGGAACCTGATATAGATGCTTCCTCAGAGGCTCTGCCAGAGCCATACTGATACAGAGGAGGATGTTTGCAGCTAACCGTTTGACTGACTACAGGGACCTCAATGAAGGAGCTAGAGAAAGGACTGAAGGAGCTGAAAGAGTCTGTAACCCCATGGGAAAAACAAAATTATTAACTAACCAAACCCACCACAGCTCCCAGGGACTAAAACACCAACCAATGAGTTCTTATGGAGAGACCCATGGCTCCAGGTGCATATGCAGCAGAGGATAGCATTCTCTGGCATCAGTGAGAGGAGAGGACTTTGATCCAACAAAGGCTCATTTTCCCAGTGTAGGGGAATGCCAAAGCACTGAGGTGGAGAGAGAGCTGGGAGAGGGAGCACCTTAATGGAGGCAATGGGAGGGGGACGGGGGGATGGAATTGGCAGAAAGTGGAAGTGTAAATACAGAGAATATAATTAATAATAATAATAATGATGATGATGATGATGATGATGATGATGACAATGATGATGCCCCTTGTTCTAAATGCTCTACATTTGGGTGTTGAGTGTAGTCCCAGCTGGCTGAAATATTTTTCTTTTGTTGTTGGTGTTTGGGGTTGTTTGTTTGTTTTTCTTTTTCTTTTCTGAGACGGGGGTTTCTCTGTGTAGTCCTGGCTGTCTTGGAACTTGAACTCAGAGATCCATCTACCTCTGCCTCCTGAGTGCTGGGATTAAAGGCATGCACCACCACTGGCTTTAGAATAAACACTTTCAATTGGCCATAGACTGTGTCTGAGTGATCATCTCTGGTAGGCAGTCTATAACACTGATACCTGAGGTTGTACCCTGAGATCCACACACACTGTGACACAAACATTGCATACATGTACAAAACACTTAAGCATACATACCAAAGATCCCCAGTTCAGTCCTGGGGCTTGAAGGGGGGATTTTGGAGAGCATTGGAAAGGAGGCTGAGAAGCTGACCGAATAATCAAGGAGATGGAGACCAAGTGGGGGTTAGAATTTGGGGGTAGTTTTTTTGGAGCCCTTTGCATGAAAGGTGCTATGGGATTTGGAATTTCCTTCCAGTTCCTTCTCAATGTTATTTGTTAGTTTTTTTATTTTCATTTTTTAAATTTTTACCCTGTATCCTGAGGAAGAACAAGGAGAGGGAACGAAGGAGAGGAGAGGGAAGAGAGGAGGGAAGGAAGTCTTGACAACCTCAAGTGGTCCCTGCAGAAGCAGCAGGAGAAGCAGCCTGGCTTCCCCATTGAGAGTGGGCAACACAGAGGCCCAGCTGACCACAGGAGACACCGAGCAAGGTACAGGAACCTAGAGAGCTTGTGTGCAAAATCCGTGCATCTGCCATTGCCAGGCCCTGTCCACTTCAGAGATGTTGCTGGCTTTCAGGTTTCCAGTGCTTGTTTCTAGTGCTTCCCAGGAGAAGCCAAGATGAAGCCAGTCATGTCTCTGAGAAACAACAATCAGAGCTGCTGACAGCCCCCAGGTAACCCCAGACAGATTGCTATCTTATTACACCTTGCAAACCAGACCCAGAAGGACCCCAAAATAGGAGCACCGAGCTGAGACATCCCCAGATCCATCCTGTAACCTTGTGTGTCCAGAAGCAGGAGGCTCTTGCACAGATACAGGGACTGTCCTGTCTGCTGGGAAAGCTCCCTCCCTCCCCTCCTTCTCTCCTCCTCCCCCTCCCTCTCCTCCCCCCCCTCCTCCCTCCCTGCCTTTCCTCCCTAACCCTTAGATTTTAGTAGATTACTGACCATGAAGAGAGACTCATGGGAACCTCCAACTTAGAGGCAATTCAAGAAGATGTTCTGAGCAACCAGGGAGCCCACCCGTTGGAACTGGCAGTGGGTAGGAGCCAGCTTTGTGGGACTGGGAATAATGAGCCTGTCCTGTATGTACTAATACTGTACTAATACTGTACTAATACTGTACTAATACTGGGTGATGTCAAGTGTGGTGGACATTCAGTGCCTTGAGCCCATGTCCTGAGAATCGTCCTCTCTCTTCCACAGGTGAACTGTGGCGTGCTTCCACATACCAACACATTCGAGCACATGCTTACACATACACGCTAAATAAAATATAGCCAGGTGGTGGTGGTACATACCTTTCATCCCAGCACTCAGGAGGCAAAGACAAGTAGCTCTCTGAATTTGAAACCATCTTGGTCTACAGAGCAAGTTCTAGGACAGTCAGGGTTAGACCTAGAAACCCTGTCTCTACCCCCCCCTTAAAAAACCCACTAATTCTGGGTGGGTAGTACCAGCACTGTGGAGTGGAGAAACAGTTGCTGGTCACCTCTGACTCTTGAGTTTTTTTTTTTTGCTGACTCTGCAGCCCATTGTGTGATCTCAGGCCAGGCATAGCTCCAGGACCAGGGCTTCTGCCTCTGGCCTCTGGAAAGGAGTTTCTACACCTTCCATACCTATTGGAAATTGTAATTGCATCCACAAATGTGCACCCAGGAGGGAGAAGTCCAGAGTTTTCATGGAATCTGTACTACAATAAAATCAAAGATACCTCCCTGGGCAAAGTCCTTATAGAAATTGCTTGCAAACCCTTGATCTTCCCAGCCTGCTCCTTACACACTTCCCCTGAACTCTTATCTCTACTTGGGGATCCCTACCAGGTAAGAGAGCTGTTACCTTATGCACCTACCCCACCCTTCACTTAGGCTGCAGAAGTTCCCTGCTCCTTTGGGACCTGTGACCCACCACACACACATGAGTAAAGGGAGCAGGACGGATGGCTCAGTGGATAAAGCTTGAGAACCTGAGTTTGAATCCTTTGACTGTACATAAATCTGGCTTAGCAGAATTCATCTGCAGTGCCAGTGTTGCTAGGTAAAACCGGAAGCAGAGTCAGGAAATTTGATGACTGGCTAGCCTGGCAAACCAGCAAGAGGCTCCATTCAAACAAATTGGATTGTAAGGACTGATAGTCAAGGTTGTTCTCTGACCTCCCAACACACATATGTGTGCACCAGCACTCACACATATGAATGGATGCATATATACAAAGGCAAAAAGAGTACTTCACATCTCATGCATATGCATATCTGACACATATACATACCACATCTCATATTCACATAACATGTACTGCACATAGACACAGAGATCACATACACTATCCATTCAGCACATAATGTACATCATACATAAGACACACATCACACACAAACACCACACATCTCTCACCACATAAACTGCACACCGTGCACACACACACTGGGGTGAGTGAAATGGTCCACTGTGTGTGTGCTGAACATGTGACCTATACTAACCAATCAGCAGGTCCCATTTCCCTATGTGCTTAGGTGGAACTAGGAAGGCACATAACTCACATGGACATCCACCTCTAATTCCTGCACCCAATGAATTAGGGTCCTTAGTGACAGCGAATTCAAGGCCAGCCTGGACTGCATAAGACCCTGTCTCCAAACAAAATAATATTCCGTGCCTTGTAGAGAATTAACGAACTTGAACATAATGTTTATTCAGTGTTCGGAGCTGTCCCTGGCACACACTCAACAAATGTTTGTCATAGCTGCTGATCCCTTCCAAGAACTTGGTGAGACTGTGTGTTCCTTTCTGGAACTCAGAAGAATATGAACAGGGGTGGGGGTGGGGAATACTGCAGTTGGGGAGCAGTGCTTCCTTTTTTAACCATTGGGGGGGGGACAAGACAGTAAACAGTTCCCAGAAAAGGAAAAAGGCTTAGCAGACGAAACAATCAGTGTCCACTTCTAAGGACGAGTGTTCATGTTACCAGCCAACCGTTCTGTACCAAGTGTCTGTTCTGTTCAAGGTACTGTGTGCAAACTGGAGGGTGGGGGTGGGGGATATGGAGAAAGCAGCGTCTCTAGCCTCAGCTTGCAAGGGAGAGACAGGGCAATAACTCACAAGAGAAACCCAAGGCATATGACACAGCGAGATTAATCATCTATCTACTGATGCAGCTAGGAAGTTTCACAGTGGATCCAGGGATGATGAATTCATCTGAAGTCAAGATCCAGGGAAGGTTGCCAGTGAGATTCCTCAGCAGGTAATGGCATCTCCTGACAACTTGAGTCCAGTCCCTGGAACAAACATGGTGGAAGGAGAGAATCAGCTCTTGCAATCAGATCACCACAAGAATGGCATAGGATTTGTGTGCCCACACTTGCCACACACATTCATATAGATATGAATATCCATGTGTGTGAAAGTTGGGTTGCACTTATATGTGGAGACTGAGAGGAAAAAGAGATATCCGGTCGTGAGAAAATCTAATCTCACACTAGGCATCAATGTTGTTAAAAGATGACATTCCAGGTTTCAGCACCAATATTAGGAAAAGGATGAAGAGAGTGGGGGGGATATGGCCCATGGAGGTGCAGCGAGACCTGGAGGCAAGGGAGATGCCTCTGGGGGACCCATGTTGGGAATCCCTTCCCTCTGAGGGACCGGCCACATTACAGTATAGTACAGAATAGAGTTTATTCAGGTCATGGGGGAAGTTAAGAGGGTAGTAGAGGCAGGAAGAGAGAGAGAGAGAGAGAGAGAGAGAGGGAGAGAAGAGGAGAGAAGAGAGGAATAGAGGAGTAGAGGAGTAGAGGAATAGAGGTTGGCCATAAGCACGTGGAGAGAAAGGGGGGAAGGGAAGGGGAAGAGGAGGGACAAGGGGGGAGAGCAAGGGAAAAGATCAAGAACAAGAGAGAGAGGAGGGGGCAAGCAGCTCCTTTTGTAGTGTCAGGTAACTGGGGCGGAGCTTACTTGGCTGTAGCCAGGTAACTGAGGGGTGGGGTTTACAGACTCCTGACAGAGACCAGCAGTTTATGTGCCTTCTTCAGTTACTTCCCATGCTGTATATGAAGCTATGGTCTCTCTCGTGAACCTAGAGCTTGCTGATTCCTACTCTAAACTGGCAAGATTGCTCTGGGGATCCCGTCTGTGACTCTTTAGCACCGGAATTATAGACAGGTTGTCACATTCCTCTAGCATTGATGTGGTGCTGGGGACCACATCCCCAGCCCTGCCATTTAGGTAATCTTGTTATCATTTATTTATTGGTGAGGGGAGGCATGTATTTATAGCGCATGCCACGGCTCATGTGTGACAGATACAGACAACTTTTCAGGGCGCTAGCTCTCAGCTACCCCCCCCCACCATGTTCCTGGGATGGAACTCTGGTTGTCAGGCTAGGTGACAGACAGGCCGGCAGCTTGGTTTCTAGGAGGCAAAACTGCTAGGAGGTACTGAAGCTTTAGGAGTGGGAGCTAATGAGAACTTGTATCACTAGGCTTTGGCCTTGACAAACATGGCATTGCTGTCTCTCTGTCTTTGCTTTCCTGTTGCCATGAGGTGAGCAGCCCACCCCTGTGTTCCATCTCCTTACAGTGACCATGGCTGCAACCCTGAACTAAAACAAACCTTTCTTTCAGTTAAGTTGATCATTTCCAGGTGTTTTGTCACAGCAACAGCAGCCCAACCTTTTAAGTAAACCTATCAACATAAAAGTTGGCAACAGGTTTAGTAACCTTTCCTCATCATGTAAAACAGAAAGAAGACCTCCGGTATTACAAAAGAGGAAGGGAAAACTATCCTGTACCTGTGGCTCTGAATTAGCCCTTTAGCCACTGGATTTGGCTTCTGCCCTAGGAATCTTGGACAAAACAAATGTTAGAAAAGCATGCAGGGGGGCAAAATGAGGAAGCTTCCTACCTCCCCTTCTCCAGTGTGGCTTACTTGGAGGAATACTTGGCTCTGCAGAAGTATAGTGTCTTCTTTATCATGAATAGATAGATCCCTGTTGTGTTAAGGTGTAGCATCTCTTTAGGTTAACCAGAAGAGAGATCAGGAGGCCCTGGAACTGGGAAGAAACAGTAAGAAAAGGACTTAGGACCAGTGGTAATGGCTCAGAAGCAGGGCAGCTGACTGGGCCTGGGAGGTGAGGGCAGGGAGAACATCCCCACTGCAGGCTTCAGTTGTCCTGCAATTCAACTCAAGGCCTACCAGCCAGTCCCCCATCCTCCCTAATGGGGTCCTTCACTCCTTCTTTTCTCAGGCTTGAACTAGTACCTGGTGCCTGCGGCTATCTGTTCAGAGATCAGGAGCTTCTTGAAGAGTCAGTGACACCACAGAGGTCACTTGAACCAGGTGCAGGTGACACACTGGGACCTGGCCATGAATATCCAAGGGACTGATTACTTGCAGCCCTTCTCCCAAGCTGGAAGTTAAAAAACAACCAGAGAAATCTTTAAACATACTGGTGGACTGGATATGCTGATACACACCTTAGTCCCAGCACTCACAAGACAGAGGCAGAGGCAGGAGGATTTCTGTGAGTTCGAGACCAGCCTGGTCTACATAGTGAGTTTCAGCCCAGCCAGAATTACATAGTGAGACCCTGTTTCAAAGAATACCCCCCTTTTAAAAAAGAAGTTATATGCTTTCTTTTTGAAAATGTATTTTATCAAACTTCATCACTTGTGTGTACAAGTCTGTCTGTCTGTCTGTCTGTCTGTCTGTCTGTCTGTCTCTGTGTGTGTGTGTGTGTGTGTGTGTGTGTGTGTGTGTCTGTGTGTGTGTGTGTGTGATGTTTGTCAGTGAATTCAGATAAGGACTCTTACCCTTCTTCATAGCCTGGGATGACCACCTCTCAGGAGACAGCGGAAGACAAATGAGAGGCTCACCCACCCCATCTCTGACCGTTTGAAAGTTCTGCCCTGTATGGGTGCTTGGGAAAGCAACCTGCTGTAATTTTCCTGACCTCCTCGACTCACTGGAGCCACTGGACTTACTGCTGACCACAAACTTTGAAGGGTGTCTTAATCGCTAACCCCACTCCTAGTACTAACTTCCGTCTTAGTCACTGTTCTATTGCTGTGAAGAGATACCACACCAAGGCAACTCTTTAAAAAGAAAGCATTTAAATGGGGGCTGGCTTACAGTTTCAGGGGTTTAGTCCATTATCATCATGGCAGGAAGTATGGCAGCAGGGAGCATGGTGGCATGCAAGCATGGTGCTGAGGAAGTAGCTGAGAGCTACATCCTGATCAGTGGGCTGAGAGAAAGACACTGGCCTGATAGGGGCTTTTAAAGTCTCAGGTCCCACCCCCAGTGACATACTTCCTCCTGTAAGGCCACGCCCACTCCAACAATGCTACACTCCTTAAGTCTTCTCAAGTAGCCATTCCCTGATAACTAAGTATTCAAAGATATGAGCCAATGTGGTCATTCTTATTTAAACCACCATAGAGGAGAAAGAGGTTTGTGGAAAACCCCTGGTCTTCAGCCATGTGCTCAATTTGTATAAGGGTTGTTTATGTGCACATGTGTGTGTAATGTATGAATTGCACGGATGTAAGTATGTGTGAAGATGGAAGGAAAATCTTAGTTATCTTCATCAAGAACCATCCCTGAGACCTTGGTTCCATGTTTAGGTTCAGTCTCCAGGATTGTAAACATGTATAGCCACATCCAGCTTTTTATATGAGTGCTGGGACTTGAACTCAAGTTTTTATGCTAACTGAATCATCTCCCTGAACTCTAAAATTAAATTAATTATGTTCATCCATTTTTGTGTGTGCGGGCCACAGTGCACATGTTGGGGTCAAGGGACAACTTGCAGAAATAAATTCTCTCTTTCTACCATATGAGTCCCCAAGGCTGAACTTAGGTCATCAAACATGATGGAAAAGTACCTTTACCCTCCAAGCCATCTGGCAGACACTTCTCAATTTTGTAAAAGGGGCAAGAATTTCATTAAACTGTGGAGGAGAAAACATAGATTGTTTTTTTTTTTTTTAATCTATTTTTTTTCTAGTAACAAAGCATCCAGAACCAATTATTACTGATTTGAGTTGAGTAAAATATCAGTCTAACAACAACAAAAGAACAACCCAATTAAAAAAAAAAATGGACAAAGGACTTGAAGACAATTCTCCGAAGAAGCTATACAAATGAAGACTGAGCCGATGAAAATCCGTTCCACCTCACTGATGATGAGGCAGCAGAGACTGATTCAACACCTATTTGAACAGGTTTCATTTAAAAGAAGAAGAGGAAGAAGAGGAGGAGAAAAGACAAAGCAGGTGTAAGGGTGGAGAGAACTGGATCCCTGGTGTGTTGCTGATGAGCTTGGCAGGTCTTCAAAACGTTAAACATAGGATTGCCGTAAGATCCCTCCGGTTCACTTCTGGCTGTATACCCAAGGGAACTAAAAGCCCAGACGCCAACAGTTAACCCAGCAGCATTGTCTAACCACAGTTGTCAAATGATGGTGACATCCGAGTGCCCATCAGTCACAAGCACGGCGTGGTAAGGCATACTACAGCAATACCGATGGACTTTTAAGACATCGCGCTAAGAGAAATAAGCCAGTTGCAAATTATGGACAAGTAACATGCAGTCGCATTTGTAGGAGCTGCTTTGAAGAGTCAGATTCCTAGAATGTTAGAATGGTAACTGCCAAGAGCTGGAGGCAGGAGAGAATATTAAGTTCATAGTCATTTTGTGTGAGTGCATGTGTGCATTTGGGTGCAAATGGAAGCCAGGGGACAAACTTAGTGTTGCTGTTTAGGAAACATTCAGGTTTATGCGTCTTTATTTTTATGTTTTTACATGTATCCACTATTTGTGTGTGTAGAAAGCACTTTTATCCATTAAACCATCTTGACAGTTTCACCATGGTTTTGGAGAAAGAATCTCTCATTGAACTGGAGCTCACCAATTAGGCTAAATTAGCTGGCCAGTGAGCTCCAGGGACCACCCCCCCCCCCCGTCTCTGCCTCCTCAGTATTAGAATTACAGGTACACACCACTGCACCCAGCTCTTTTTACCTGGATTTGAAGCTCAAACTCAGTTCTTCATATTTGCACAGCAAGCTCTTTACTGTCTGGGCCATTCTACTAGCCCGTGAGTTAGTTTCACTGCAGCTTTAAGTTTCAATGATGACTATTCTGAACCTGCATAGCGGCAGCCACACAATAATGTGGATGCTTCCAAACTAGACACTTACAATGGTCAAAGCAAGCTGCTTTGAGATGTAATGACACCAGTCTTTAATCCCAGTATTAGCGAGGAAGAGGCAGGCAGCTCTTTGTGTTGCAGGCTAGCCTAGCCTACAGAGTGACTTCCAGGACAGCCAGGGATGCACAGGAAAACCCTGTCTTAAAACAAACAAACAAACACCATAACAAAACAAAAAAACCCCAACCACCACCACCAACAAAACAAAGTAGCAATGTATACATTTTACTACAATTTAAAAAAACAAAAGGAAAGACAAAAATGAAAGAGGCAGGGAAGTTGGTCCCTCCAATAAAGGATCCTGAAAACTGGAGTTCGATTCCCAGAATCCACTGTGGAAAGAGAGAACCAGCTACCAAAGTCGTCCTTGGACTGCCACACACGTACACACGTGGACTCACACATATATGTAAAATATTAAAATAGCAGATGGTGCACCAGGCAGAAGATAACAGGTGTCCCTGTTGTGTGGGGCTCTTGCTACTGAAGGTCCCTATGCAGAGGACCTTCTGGTGGTCTTTCGTGCCTTGAGCTACTGAGATCTTAAGCTTGGCTATGGTATTTCTCAACCACAGAGAATTTTAGGAGGGCAG
Organism: Micromys minutus; assembly: GCF_963924665.1. Lineage (NCBI taxonomy): Eukaryota > Metazoa > Chordata > Mammalia > Rodentia > Muridae > Micromys > Micromys minutus. The sequence continues at coordinate 37,271,972 of NC_137962.1, forward strand.
TCCTCACAATGGAGAGGTGTTTCCTGGGGAGAGTGGCAGAAGCAACATTGAAAGTTCGCTGCCTTCTTGGTGGGGTCCCTGAGACAGATGAGCTGTGGTGTGTGAGGGGGAAACGGAGAGATCAGTGGCACGGTCCTCACGCTTCTCCAATGTTCTGCACCTCTCTGTGCCCACCCCAGCTCTGGCTTTGCCAAGACCTGAGGTGAAGGAAGACAGTAAAGTTGCACCCATTCATTCCTTGAACCTGCCAGACTGCCTTCCTCAGAATCCTCCATTCCTACTGACTCTGTTAGCAAGCTATCCTGTAGCCTAATCCTGACTTCAGCACTCTGCACTGGGTTTTCCCTCCTCCTCCTCCTCCTCCCACCCTCCTCCTCCTCTCCTTTCCTTTTCTCCTCCTTCTTTTCATACAAAGTCTTATTATTGCAGTCCAGGCTGACCTCATGATCGCCTGCCTCAGCCTCCTGAACGCTAGGATTCTATGCATATGCCACTACACCTGGCATATGTTTACCGCCTGTGTTTACTCTTACCCAATGACACCTCAGGAGTTGCTCAGGCTACTGATGAGGTCAGGAAGCTAAGAACTGGTCTGGTGGTAGTCACCACACTCCCAATACAGCCTTCGTGACTTGCTCCTCTGTGCTGTCCCAGATCCCTCCCCCTCTTCCACCCTCTCCTGTTTACATCTCCGCCCACTCACTCTCCAAGCTCAGCATACTTTGTTTCCATTTCAGTCTCTTCCCTGTAGGATTAAATGAGAAAGGATGACCCTTCCTTGGAGCTTCTGAGGTTGCTACCACTGTGAACTATTGGCTTGGTTGTCACATGTATTCCTAGGAGAGGCCATCTTACCTGGTTCCCAGTTTCAGTGGAGAGCTGTGGGTGTGGAGATCATGGGAAACTTCTTCATAGACAGGCTGGGTAAAGGGAAGCCTCCTACACTAGCGGGTAGTAGCTGCTCTTCCTTAGATTTGCCTTAAGGCTCCTGTAAGACTTTCTCCTTAGGGCTCTTGTAGCCCAGGGAGGCCTGGTACTCCTTTTTAAAAAAAAGAAATAGAATCCTTTCTATTCTTCAGCAGTTTCATACATGTAGGCAATGTGCCTTGATAATCTGCACCCTCAACACCCCCTCAGCCTCCCAAGTGCCCCAAAGAGCATATCCCCCTTCCTTCTTGATGTGCATTCCTTTTGTGTTGTTAATAACTGGAGTCTGATTAGCACTGCCTGTTGAAATGTTGCCAAATCCTGTGAACTTGATCATATACAGTTGTCACAGCTGCGGTGCATTTATGACTACGATGACGGAGTCATATACCAAAGACAGCATTTTCCCATACTCCTCCCAGTGCTCCTTCCAGTGCTCCTTCCAGTACTCCTCCAAGTGCTCATCCCAGTGCTCCTCCAAGTGTTCTTTCTAGTGCTCCTTCAAGTGTTCCTCCCAGTGCTCTTCCGAGTGCTCCTCCAAATGCTCCTCCCAGTGCTCCTCCAGGTGCTCCTCCCAGTGTTCTTCCCAATGCTCCTCCGTGTTTCTCCCAGTGCTCCAGCTCTTACTTTTCTTTCCACCCTCCTTTTCTCGGTTGAATTCTTTTATTCTTTAAACTTTATTGTTACTATGAGGGGTGTATGTGTGTGGTGTGGAGTCAGCTCTGTCCTCCCATTGTCTACCTGTGTGAGTTCTCAGGCCCCCTGGCCTTGTGCTCTCTCTCTTTCTCAGTCTTCCTGCTTCAGCCTCCCTGGTACTGGGGTTGCACATACACCACCGTATCCGCTTCCCCCTGCCGAGAACCCCTTTTTCCTTCACTGGAGTTTGCACCTACTCTAGACTTGAAGCTTACCTAAGGCAGCTGGAGAAGAGCTAACCTCCTATCAAGAAATTCTTCTAATGAGGAGGCTGACTCCCCAGCAACCAAGGGGGCTGCCTAGAAGTATTCTACGTAGCTACTACTGCAACTCTGCCGTGAGAAGTGACCAGCAAGAGGAGGACCGCCCTCCAGGATGCCTCTGGACAACTTGCTTCAGCTTTCATTAACGTCTGCTAAGCAGCATCCTGACGACTCCGGCTTCCTGCACCCTCTTGATGACAGAGCTTAAGACTGCCTCCCAGTGGCCTGAGCGGTCATCTGCTTTTAAGATGCCCAGCAGATCTCAGCTGCATCAAGCAGAGACTAGCTCAGACTTCCCCCAAGAGCCAGCTCTGCAGTTGGTGACTCAGCATGAGGCAGAGACAGGGGAAGGTCTGGGGGAGTCACAAGGGACTAGAACTTGGGGGCCTGAGCGACCAGCATTGATGACAACAGGAGTCCAAGCCAGGATGCCGAGTCCCCAGAACAAGTCCAGCCGCAACCCTGTGACTGAATGAATTCACAGTAGTTCCATTAATACCACTATTAATACCACCCCTGTGGGTCTAAAAACTAAATCCCTTAACTTCAAGCTCCCTAAAAATGTAACCCCAAACAAGATCCAAATACCATAGTCAAAAGTCAAATGACCCCTCTTTCCTTGTATAGCACACACACACACACACACACACACACAGAGAGAGAGAGAGAGAGAGAGAGAGAGAGAGAGAGAGAATAAGCAATTACGCAGGAGCCTCCAGAATGAAGTGGGTGGGGATTTGCCTTTATTTCATTTTGAGTTGGGAGTGGAAGGCTCAAGCACAAAGATGATGCCAACATATCAGGCATTAGCGTGACCCCTGCACATGCAGAATTCATGGATGTTCACTTTGGATCAGCCTCAGGCTGACAGCTGTGCCCTATGAAGAGAACGCCTCTGTCACTGTGAAAGCCCCTTTTTATTAGTTTTTCAAGATCCACATCCACCCCAGGTCGCCTTGTCATTCTCGGTGGTTGGATCTTTCGATACATCAGGCTCCTTTGTTTTTAAATTCGTGTGGGGCTCAGAGCCCCACCCCAATGTAAGCATGCATCCCCCAAAGAGAGAGGGAAATCCACACAGGATGCTGGAGGCCAGACAGCATGCTTCAGAGGATCCACCAGCTTAGGAGAAAGACTGCCTTCTAAGCCACCAGTGAGAGATGGGAGGGAGGGTTCAGCTTGTCCAGTCTCACAGGATAGTCCTAGCTGTTCAGTTTTTAACCCTGCCTAGTTTTAAATAAACCCAGCTAGGCACCCTCACCCTCTTCCCTTGAGAGGAAGATATATGTGAGCCAACAGGTATAGAAACCTATGAACCAGTCAAACCACCGTTTTCCTCTTGCTCCTCTTCTATTCTGCCAAGGGGATTCCTGAAGTCTGAAGCTCCCCCAAAACCTGGCTGCAAGCCTCCCTAGCAATTTGTGGGCCCCATGGAATGTGGTTGCTACAAGCCCCCAGCCTCCAGCTTCTGCAGCCTGCCAGGGAAGCCTCGGGTTTAATCTCAGTATCTCTCCCCATGGTTTGATGCTCCGTGACCCGACTTGGAGGTGACTAGGGAATTGTCAGGTGCCTTTGCTTTCTGTCCTCTCCTCATCAGCTGTCTGAGCATTGCTGACCGTTCGAAGCTGCCCCTGGGCCGCCGGCTTCACTGACAACACCAAGCGTTTTCGAAAGGTCTCACAGAGTACTATGTACACAAAGGGATTGAGGCAGCTGTTGGCATAGCCCAAGCTGATGGCCGCATTGTACAAGTAGACAAATGTGAGGGTCGGGCGGCTGATAGACAGCTGGGTCAGCTGCAGCACGTAGTAGGGCGCCCAGCACACAAAGAAGACCAGACAGATGGCAATGGCTGTGCGGGTCACCCTCTTTGTCCGAAGCCGGATGCTGCGTTGGGAGGCGGGGGCCACCGAGGACGTCATGCGCTGTAGTATTTTCACGTATGCAGCTGTGATGACCACAAATGGAAGGGCAAAGGCCAGGAAAAACTGGTACAGAGTGAACCAGTAGAGGTCAGTGTCTGGGTTTGGCAGGCGGATGCCACAGCCCACGGCACCCCCTGGGAAGGGGATGAGCCTGGCATAGAGCCACACTGGGGTGATGCTAATGAAAGAGAGAGCCCACAGGAGGCAGATCACCAGGGTGGCCATGGAGGGCTTCCGAAACTTGGTGGAGGAGATGGGGTGGACGGTGGCCAAGTAGCGGTCAATGGCCATAGCAGTCAGGATGTAGGTGCTGGTGAACTGACTGTTGGCATCCATGGCTGTGATGAGGGTGCACATGGTTTCCCCGAAGTGCCAGACACCATTACCCATGAGCTGGTGGATCATGAAGGGCATGCCCAGCAGGAAGAGCAGATCCACCACGGAGAGGTTGATGATGAAGATGTCAGGGACGTTGCTGCACCAGTGTAGCTTGGATTTCTTCACCACGGCAAAGATGACTGTGGAGTTTCCCACAATGCCCAGGAGACAGATGGTACCAAACACTGAAGGCATAATGATGTTGATGTAGGAGACACTCCCCGTGCGAGGAGGTGACCCTGAGGATAGAAAGAGAAAGTGTGACCTGCCCTACGATCTAGATACTGACAACCTGCCACTCAGTGGCTCATGCTTTCTGTTGCAGCTTAAGGTCACTATGTCTCTAGAACCAACTCCCACCATTTCCCCTCCTTGTGCTATTGTTAGTTCTGTACCTTACCTTCCTCCGCTGTTCCCTGGTGACTCCTACGGAATTTTCTAGATCCACCTGTTACTCAAAGGACCCCATTCTTTGCTTCATCCATTTACTCAGAGGGCCAGGAGTCAAGACTCTCAGATATCTGCTGAGAACAACTTCATATCCCCGGGATCCACCAGGAAACCTTGTCAAAAAGGCTTGAAGGACATTCGTGTGTGTTTCTCTGTGTGTGTTTATTTGCAGCCTCTTATTTTCAGAAAGAGATGGCCAAAGGTTTTAGATAGGTTCCTAGGCGTATTTGAGAGGTGACTGTCATCATGGGTGTGGGGTGTGTTTTAGGCTCAACAGCCCTGCCCTCTCCAGGTTTTCCGTCAGGGATTTCCTTGAACCATGTCTCCTGAGTCTGGGCTTTCCCAATAGGGTAGGGACTGAAGCTGTGTTACACCCCAGAAGCTTGAGAATTTTCTCCACACAGACCTTTCCTCTTTTCCCTTCATTCCCTTCCCCTTCAGAGCTAGAATTTCAAGGCATTGGCGTTCTGCAAATGTCAAGAAGCTTAATTCACCAGAAAAGTTAATCCTCTCACGCCCTGTGAAGTCTTTTGCTCCCAGCAGCCTTTGCTAGAAGACAGCAAGGACCACTCAGACCCCATTACCCCAGCGCGAGGCCAGAGGACTGAGCCCAGGATAGCGGTGAATCAAAGCGCTTCCGCCGGCTCCCACATGCTACCCGCCCCGCTGTCTTGCTAGCTTGCTTGCTTCTCCAGCCTTGATTTTTTTCCCCCTGCAAAGCATATTTGGGACTCATCGGCAAGCTTCCCCTGCCTGCCTCACGCCTCGTCACCAACCCTTGTTATTTCTAAATGTGCCTCTGCCCCATCTCTATTCCTTCCTGCCCCCGCTGTCCTAGCTGGTGTCCCCTCCTCTCTTCCCCTTCAGGCAAAGCAGACTGCAGATCTGATCACCAAGAACTGTAAGATAAAGTTTCCCAAGCAGTTTGGCTTGGGAGGTGAAACCTTCCCATTTTCCACACCCATCCCGGAGGAAGAACTCCAAACAAGACTCACCCGCCAGTGTGAGATTATCCTGGCCATCGGAGATGTTGCTGGCATTGGGGCCAATGGACAGCAACGAGGTTTGCAGATCCATGCAGCCGGTGCAGGTCGCCTGCTCCCTGGAGTTGAGCGCCTGTCCACCCACGCAGGCTGCGGCAGCCTCCAGCGCCCGCCACCGCCTTGTCCCGAGTGTGAGCCCCGCAGTCCAGAAAAGGATCTTCCTCTACCGCCAGGCAGCCTCTGCTGCCTCTGAGCCCAACTGCTCGCCCCACTCCCTCCTTCCCAGCTCCCACTGACATCACCTAGACACATTAACATTCGGAGGCAGATGCACGTTAACCTCTTCAGTCCCGGCTGCGGTTCCTACTCCTGACTGCCTGCAGAGCCAAGCAGCTGGGCTCGAGCCACCCCGTTCAGATGAGCCTTCTTTCTCGCTGTCTCCTGGGGTTGCCTTCTGAGCTCACAGGGGCTACTGCTTGCATGACCATCCAGGTCTTTGCAAAAGCAAAGGGGGGGGGGTGCAATGGGTTGGCTGCTTTGAAGAAGCTGAACCAGATGGCAAGAGCCAGGGGTACTGTTCCCAGGGCTGAGGAGTCAGAAGCTTGGACTGACACACCCTTGGTCCCCAAGCACTCTGGAGGTCACCCTAAACCCTTCCTGTGTCCTGGTAACTTCCAAACATCTCCTTGGCTAGATGACAATTGCTAGACCTTACCGGTACACAAAGGTGGTTCCAGACTTACCATGGTGGCAATAGTCAGGGGCTGGGGTACAGACAGAACAAACTTCCCTCTGCCCAGGATGGGTCTGGGCCAGCCACGGAGGTTTTATTTTCTAGTGTTCTGAGGTGTTATCTTTGACTCTCTGAAACAATTATCAGAGCATAAGAGAACAAGTCCACGCAGGGATTAGCAATGGACAGCAGGCTCAGAGGGAACAGGCATTAGAGAATTCTCTGCAGATTCCTGCTGACAGCTCCAGGAGATCCACAATTCAGATGCAGAGCCTGAGTCCTTGGCTGACACGGTCCCTGTTAACCCTTGTTAAGGAGCACAGACACACAGAGTGGCATCCCTACAGCTCCCCTGAGTTCCAGACATACTCTTCCTCCCTGCCATTTAAGTTGTTGGTTGTCCCTGTCATAGCTCTTCTTTCTAGGCCTCTTGATCCTCCATCAGATGGAGGCTAGGGATAGAGCTCAGCTGGTAGAGGGTTTGTCACACAGGCCCGAAGCTTGGGGTTCATTTATTCCCTATACTAATAAATAACATGGTGCGACAGAAAGAAAACCAGATAGTAGTTTAACCATAGGCACGGAGGAATGGTAAGTGCATCTCTGGTGGAGCTCTCCAACTCTGTGATGCCCCCAGACCGGCGTGTCCCTTGTGGTGTTTGTGGAAGAAATACTGTGGTAGTTTGGATAAAAATGACCCCCATCGGGGGCTGGAGAGATGGGTCAGCGGTGAAGAGCACTGACTGCTCTTCCGAAGGTCCTGAGTTCGAATCCCAGCAACCACATGGTGGCTCACAACCATCTCTGAAGACAGCTACAGTGTACTCATATAAATAAAATAAATATATTTTTTAAAATGACCCCCATCGGCTCATACATTTGAATATTTGGTCCCCAGTTAGTGAGCCTTGTCTGGGACATGTTCTAGCACACGAAACAGTTACGTCCCTGCCAAGACACTCTCTCCTTTCAGTTTGACATTTTCACCACACTCTAGCACCCTGAAATTCATTCCTATACGCATCCCCATTAGGTTTTTATTCCTCCAGTCCACACTAAGAGAACGCTGACAGAGGGGCCACATCTGAAAACCATAAATGTCCTCTTGGAAGGTATAATCTCGGTTGAATCCTACCAAAATTTCCCAAACAAGGGCAGGATGTTTCTCCTTCCTCTCAAAAAGTGACGGGGGTGGGGGCGGGGGCATGGTTGCATCTGCTGCTCCGGAGTCTTCAAGGGGTAAAGAAATCTGTTTCAAGTTCATCTAGACGTCCTCTCCTGGCGTCCACTCCTTATCATTAAAGAGCGGAGAAGGCTGTACCTATTCCATCGTTTTTTGCACCTCAGCTACCCTTACGATTGGATCCTGGGTCTTATTTTCAGCAAACTGCTGTACTCCTGCAGAAGACCACGGGCTCCTTGATCTGATGCTCTGGTGGCTGCTGGCTTTTCCCTGTGTGTTCTGGGTTGATATCTGGGCATTTGACTCTTCCGCCTTCTTCCTCCTAGGCTTCCAAAGCTGCTCAGTCATCCTATGACCCCACGGCTCCTTTAACTCTTCTACTGGAGAGGCTAAGTGTACTCATCTCAGCCGACCACAGGCAGGGCTCTGTCGCTGTGATGTCACTTCCAGGCCAGGGTCGGTCATCTCTTGTCCACTACCAGCACTTGCATGCTTATGGACATCTTGACTGGTAACTGACGTCCCCCAGCATCTCACTTCGAAGAGTCATCTTCAAGGCTGTGACTTCTGGAATTCATCTTTCTCTGAAAACAGAGTCTTAGACGCACACGGAGGTGTGGAAATGTATTCTTGGGGTGAGTCTAAGGGAACAGTAAGGAAACAGGAGGAGTGAGGAATCAGACTAAGAAAGTCAGCGGGACGAGGGCTGAGTTTGTTGCTGTGGGGACTCCATTTCAGAATTGCATGGAGGGTTTAGTTAAGTGGTAGAGCTCAAGCCCCTAGCATGCATAAGCCTCCAGGCATGCGAGCACACACATGCACGCACACATGTTTGCCCATTATAGTTGAAACCAAAACTAGAGGTGGAGAATGTGGCGAGGGATTCTAGGAGCACCTGACAGAGATTGTTTTAGGGCTGGCTGTGTCTACCAAATACACAGGCATCTCTCTTTGCACCCTCCCAGCTACTCCTAGATCCTATGCCCACCATTTCTGTAGCAACCACTCTTCTCGGTCCCCCCCCCCCCAGCACACGTGACAGTGCAGCACAGAGCAGGGAGAGCCTGCTGGAACTGCATTGCATCTCAGACCTGCAGTGTGTCCTTTCCCCCTCTGTCCAGGGTGTTCTCCGTTTCTGCTACAGCTACAACTTAGGGCATGGGAACCCCAAAATGTCCAACCATTGCCCACCTAGGAAGTAGAGACAACCAGTGCTCCTTGGGGTGCATCCCTGCTCAATATGGAATGAAGGCCACCCACAGGGCGTTGCTTTCTCCTCATTTCCTCAGAATAGCTCGTCAGAGGCATTTCTTGTGGCCTCTCAGTGGTCCACGGTCCCTTGGCATGGTGTCATGTGTCCACTGGTCTGGCTTGCTCTTTTTTCATTCCCAGTTCCTAGGCTTACATTTCCCAGTAAAATACCCACAAGTCCCGTTGTCTCCAGCTCTCTCTCTCTCTCTCTCTCTCTCTCTCTCTCTCTCTCTCTCTCTCTCTTCTGGGAATCTGAGAGTGTATGTGACTCACTACTACCAAAGGCAGTCAAGGGGAACGGTGGAGTGCGAGACCTTTGGCAGAGATTTCCTGCTTCTTGCAAAGACATGAAGGAATTATCTCCTTTGCTTCTCCCGAACTTTGTTGTGGCTGGAGGTGCCACCTGGAAGGCCTGCAGGAGGCGAGATGATGCTTATTGATTGGATCAATCAGGATGTCTGGAGGAAACAGACGGAGCAAGTGGAGAAGCAGAGAGACTTAAATAAATGGCCTGTTTACCAAGGTTTGGGATACCACTAAATGGGATCCATGAAAGAAGCTGCAGCAGTATCTGGGGCTGGCAACATCTGGACACCATTCCCATGCACAGGCCTGAGCAGGCCAGCTAGCAGAACCCAGAAAGCACTGTCTAGAACCCAGCAGGACAGAGACCTAAAGGAAACAATAAGCTGAGCCCACTGACCCCTTTGCCTTCAGACCACTGAAATTGATATGGCCCAAAAATCATCCTCCTGGGGCCCAGAGTGGAGTGGATGGCTGATAAGAAGTGGGTTTGAGGGGACAGATAGAAAATTAGCCCAATGAACTGGGAGTGGTGTAGCCCTGGCATTTACAAAATGGAGAGAGAGGAGAATCAGAAGTTCAAGGTCACCCTTAACTGCACAGTCTACCTGAGGCCAAGCTGAAATATGACAGACCCAGTCCTGAAAATAAATAAAAAGTAGGAAGATTAGTGCACAGATACAGGAAGAGACCTGCAAGTCTTATGATGAATCCTTGAAGCAACCAAAGGCTCCTTCCTATCCTCGTGTGACAGATGAAGAAGTGGGCTGCACTAAGCGTGGGTTTGCTCAGAGTAGAGGCTGAGATGAAGAGTGGAGTATATGGTGTACGTGGGAACAGAGGAAGGGAAGTGATGGGGAAAGGCCCAGAGACAGTGATGTCGGCTTGGCAGGAATGCTGTCAATCACTTGAAAGCTCCTGCTATTGTTTAGTACAACCAGGGCTGGCAGCCTGTGTTCTGCTCTGTTCGTTGACACAAAGGGCTGATGGTGGCTTTTCAGGGTTTGGGACGATGTAAAAAGGCAACAGGGTGTTCCTGGCTTTGCAGAGTGTCAATTTAGGGGCAGTGTGAAGCATCTTGATGACAGATAGATGTCCCTAGATTTGAGTTCTCCTCACTGCCTGCACATTACAGGCCAGAGAGTCTAAGCCTCTTCCCCAGACAGGGTACTCGGAGTTTGAACCTTATAATTGGCATCATCCAAATGTCTACATAAGGCTACCTTTGCTCCAGTCTCCAAAGAGCAGAACGTTGACCTCCTCCGGTCATTCTGGCTCTCAGCCTGTCTGTTCTTCAGCCCCAGTGAAAGCATTGCAAAGTTGGAGTCTGGCAGCTCAGCACTTGGGAGCACTGACTGCTTCTCCAGAGGACCAGAATTCACTTCCCAACACCCACATGGCAGCTCACCACTGTCTCTAACTGTAGTTCCAAGGGATATGATGCTCTCACACATACATACATGTAGGCAAAACACCAATGCAGGAGAAAAAGGGCAAAGTCTGGCTGGTTATGATGATGCATACCTTGAATCCCAGCACCAGGGACTCACGTAGATCTCTGTGACTGTGTTTGAGGCCAACTTGGTCTATAAAGCAATTTCCAGGTTAGCCAGATCTGCACAGTAAGATCCTGTCTTTATTTTAAAAAAAAATCTAGCTTGTTTATAGCAATTCTTTTTTCTTGACATCCATGTGTCACCTACTTATCTGCCCTGCCTAAGGGACCCTAAGTGTTCTGTATCTGGCTTATGGATGTCCACCACCGCATGTCCCATGACTCAGCTGCTGTCCCCATGTTTCTAAGGCTCATTTGAATCCCTGCATGGGAGAACCATTTATCTTCCCTCACTTCTACCTGGCCCCTTCCAATAAATTCTCTACCAAACAGCAGAAACAGTCCTGAGAAAACGTAAACCTCATCCATCTACTCTGCTGTGGAAAACCGCTTGGCGGCTTCCAGTTGCTTTCAAAATAAAATTAACTTCCAACATAGGGATGACTCCCTCTCATATTAAAAGTTGACCTCCTGGAAAACTAAGGTCTTGAGATATCCCCTTGTGAGAGAAGGACATACCAGCACCCATGATTACCATGAGTGCTGGTGGGAATTGGAGTGGCTTCCCCCCGTTGTATGGGGAGTGTAGATTCTGGGGTGGTAGGAACCAAGTCCAGCACTATTTGGGGAGGGAGATAAATGGGTTGTTATTACCGGGACCATCTTAACTGCAGAGAGTGATGTGCTCAGTTCATCTTGGGGTCCCTAGAACAAACCAAATGAGCTGCAGCCTTTTAGGTATGCTTGTTTGTACTTGATTCGCAAGCATAAAAAACTGAGGGTCTGGGGTACAGTTCCGGGTCACAGTAACACCCCAGTGTGCACAAAATCCCTGCTTCCATCCTAGCACTGGAAGAAAAATAAGAAATAAAACCCTTCAGGTTTGGAACTGGGGAGGGTGACCTTCTCTTCGATGATTGTTAGGACAGTGTGTCTTCCAAGGGTGAATCAGTCATGACTCCAGAACCCTGGAAGAAATGAAGCTGGGACATTCCCAGGAAAGGACAATTGGGCTGGGAATGTGGCTTAGTGGGACAGTCGTCTAGCGTGTATCAAGTACTCCTGTTTGATGTCTAGCCCATGCTTGCACTCGTGTGTGAACACACACACACACACACACACACACACACACACACACGCACACACACACACACACACACACACACGCACACAAAGATGCTACAGGCACAAGTATGAACTGTGAATCGACTCAGTTCTTCTTCTGGGGTATATGGCTACCTGTCAAACTCACTATACTGCCACAGATACTTAGTATTATAGGCAGTAGCTCTCGGTTAACAGGAATTTTTGTTGACCAGAATGCTACGGGGATCTATGGTTAGAGCAGGGTCAAAATGGATCAACTAATCAATGTACTTGACTGGAATGGCTTTACATCAGATCGTGTGGCGCTCTCTCTCTCTCTCTCTCTCTCTCTCTCTCTCTCTTCTTTCTTTCTTTCTTTCCTTGTTTTTATGGGACAGGATTTCTCTGTGTAACCCTGGCTGTCCCGGAACTCACTCTGTAGACCAGGCTGCCCTCAGACTCATAGAAATCCACCTGCCTCTACTTCCCAAGTGCTGGGATTAAAAGTATAGGACATCACCACCCAGCGACATTATTTCAAAGCCGCTAGTTAAATGCCTGGGCTAGATGTCCCAGCCACTGGCACAATTACTACATTGGCTCTCAGTTTGACAGAGTAGGAGGTCTGACAATAAGAAAAGGCAAATGGACACTATCTTGAAGCTGCCGTGATATCTCACGCCTATAATCCTAGCTTCAAAGGGAGGAGGGTAAAGTCAGAGGATTGCCTCGATTCAAAGCCAATCTGGGCTACACAGTGAGTTCTGGGTCAGTTTGGGGTACAAATGATGGCCCTGTCTCCAGCAATAACAAGAAAAACAACAAAATCCACGAGGAGCTGAGGCTGTAGCTCAGTTGGCGGAGTGCTTGCTTTGTATGCACAAAATCCTGAGTTCAAATCCCAGCACCATGTAAATGAGCCATTGATGCTATACATCTCTCACCCCAGCACTGTGGGCGTTGAGGCAGGAGGATCAGAAATACAAGGTCATCAACAGTGAGTTCAAGATCAGCCTGGGAAGCATAAGACCCAGTCTCAAAATGGAGAGGGGGACTGAAGAGATGGCTCAGTGGTTAAGGTTACTGACTATTCTTCCTGAGGACCTGAGTTCAATTCCCAGCACCCACATAGCAGTCTACCTACTGTCTGTAACTCCAGTTTTAGGGAATCAAAGCCCTTTTCTGGAGTCTTTGGGCACTGCCCACACTTAGTGTATAGACACACACATGCAGGCAAAGCACCCATACACATAAAATCAAAACAAATCTTTTTTTTTTTTAAGCCAACAATTTACTCCTCCAAAGAAAACTACTTGCCGTTGTGGCTTTTGAAAGACTCTGTGTGATTATTTAACTGAAGTCCTAGATTATTCTCCACCCTGGCTAGCAAAGATGGCAGCTGGGTCTTGGAGAATGGCAGTAGATTTCCATAAATCTAATTATGCGGTGACTCCCGTTGCAGCTGCTATTTCTGACGTGGTCCCATTGATAGAGAAAATAAATTCCATCCCTGACACCTGATATGCAGTCACTGAGCTGGCAAATGCCCTTTTCTCTATTCTAGGAAGCAAAAAAAGATCAGAAACTACTCTCACCCGTCAGGGTCATTAGATCACCTGCTCCTCCTTGTCATGGCTTGCTCTTAGCTCTTTTGACAGCTCTTCACGTCTCGGACTGGCTAACACTTCATTGTTTCTGCGGATGACATCATGCTGCTGGGGGCCAGAGAATAGGAAATGAAAAGTACCCTAAATGCGACAGAAATGCCGTGGAAATACAAGACCTGACATCTCAATAAGGGTTCTGAGATCTGGTGTTATAAGGATCTGGTTTTTCTCTCCAAAGTACATGACAATACACCTTCCATCACCTGCCACCAAAAAGGCACCATGCTCTGTGAGTCTCCAGGGATTTGAGGGTTACATCCATTTTGAGTATGTTGTTCCAAGCCACTTTTAAGATGATCTAAAAGCTCCCGGTTCTGAGGCTGGGGATGTATCTTGGGTGACAGTATTTGCCTAGCAGGCCTGAAGCCATTAGCACTATATAAACCAGGCAAGGTGTCAAATGCCTGTGACAGCATCAACCATGAGGTGGTGGCAGGAGAACCAGAAGTTCAAGGCTGCCCTTCATTGCACAATTAGTGTGAGTCTGTCATGGCACACATAAGACCCTGTCCCCCTCCACTCCAAAAAGCTCTGTACAGAGTCCTGAGCAAGAGAAAATGGCACCTGGTTCACGCTGCAAGCCAAGTTCTGTCACATGACCCTAGTGAGCTTGCAGGTCCTATGTAGTGCTGGCTTTCTACGTTGGATGCCAAGGATGTCTGTGCCAAGTATAACTTGCTTTTTAAGACAAGGTCTCTCTATGTAGCCCTGGCGATCTGGGGACTCACAGAGATCTCCCTGTCCCTGCTTCCTGCCTTCTGGGTGCTGGGCTAAAGGAATGTACCACCACACCCAGCTTCTGGGTCCTAACATTTGTTTGAAGCTAAATCTTGCTGTCTTCAAACCACTTCTTACCCTCCTTTGTGGAAACAGTCCATATTTTATGTCTAGGTTCTGGTAGACACCAAATGCCTAAGCATTGGCTAACAGACACCCAAAGCCTCTCAGCCAGTTGTCACAAACTTGCCACAGCTGTTTCCTAGTTCTTCCTTGTCATTTGAAAGCAAGGTTTATGCCCTGGGGAGAAGGATCAGGCTCCAAGCAGACCAGCATTGCAGCTTGCAGCCTGTACATCTGTCACAGCCTCCTTCCCGTCAGCCCATGCCTATGTCCTTCTCTGTTCCTTCACTCACAGGGGACACGCTGTACCTGACTGCAGATGACCTCACTATGACACCAGATAGCACAGCCTTTTTGTTTTGTGAGTGTTGTTAGGTTCGCAGTGCTGGGGTGGAACCCAGGGCCTCCTGCATGCTAGCCAAGCATTCTACCACCGAGTTCCATCTGCAGCAGCCAGAACTTGACCAGGCTCCACTCCCTGATGGGAAGAAAAGCTGGAGGGAAGACACAGGGTCAGCTGTGGTGTCTGGTCTCAACAACAAAGGAGATGAGTCATTTGCTCCTTCTCTTAGGTAAATTGAAAGAAGCAAGAATGGGTTCCAGGGGATCACTTGGGTGCTCATTCCTTATTAGCTCATCCATATGCAGGAAAAACAAAGAGTCAAGACCACAGTTTTTTATAGTCAGCACCATCAAGAGCTCAGGCCAAAGCCTTAAGGTTAGGCTACTTTATTAGGGGAAAATACTGCCCAGAACCCAGCATAGAACACTCAGGAGGCAAAGGAAGGTCAGGAATTCAAGGTCAGCTTGGACTACAAACCAAAACCTTGTCTCAAACAAACAAATGAAAACATAAAACAAATAAGCAAGCAAGCAAAAACCCTCTGAGGTCTGAAAACATTGCTTAATGACTGAGAATGCTGGCTGCTTTTGCACAGGACTAAAGTTCAATTCCCAGCACCCACACAGGGTGGCTCACACATGCCTGTAACTCCATTCCAGGGTAATCCAATACCTCGGGGCTCTTTGGGCACCTGCACACACTACTGTATGCATACCCATACATTTAAACACTCACACATACACCACACACACACACACACACACACACACACACACACTCACACACACACACACACACACACACACACACACACACACACACATAAATGCACTTGAAAATAAAATGAATCTTTAAAAACAAAATCTCAAAACAAAACAGAAATCCTGAAGAGGGATGATGGATAGATGGTTCAGCAGTTTAGAGCAATGATTGTTTTTCCAGAAGTCCTGAGATTGATTCTCAGTACCCACACGACAGGTAACTACCAGCTATAACTCAAGTTCTAGGGGATACAAGATATGGTATGAAGACAAACATATAAGCAAAATGCCCATACATAAAAATGAATAATAATAAATGTTTAAAATATCACAAAGATACAAAAGTCTATAGATTTTTAAGTCCCATATCTAAAATAGTACATTTACCTAGAACCTGCAAACATCTTCCCAAACGCTTGTGTGTGCTCATATGTGTATGTGCATGCAAGTGTGTGTGCATACATATGTGTGTGTGTGCACCCAAATGTGCTGTTAGATATTGAACCCGGGCCTTGGGCAGTACCACGTACTTTACATTTTTTAATTTAATTTAATTCATTTGTTTGTATTTCGAGACAAGGTCTCACTGTAGCCCAGGCTGGCCTGGAACTTCCGGCGCTCCTTCCTCAGCCTCCACACCTTCTGTACACTGGAAATTATCTTGGTAATTGTGGCACCTAACAATGTAAATGTGATGTAAAAAGCTGCCGTGCTGTGCTGTTTAGGAGTAACAGGAGGAATGGCATCCACACCTTCAGGACAGATGCAGTTCCCCAGTACCCACATGTCTGCCCACACTGACTGAACCTGTGCTGACTCCATACCCAAGAGACATTTTAAAAGCAGTCGTGCAAAAATTCACACATAAGTGTTTATAGGAGCCGGAGGATAGAAACGGTTGAAAACTCCATCTACCAAATGGACAAAAATAAAAATGCAGTACTTCCACTCAATAGAATATTATCTATCCATGAAAAAGAAGTCCAAATGAAGGCCCATGGATGGGTCTTTAAGTCATTATGTTGTGTTTAAAAGCCAGTCACAAAGACTGTGGCTGTACAGTTCTAGCTAATAACATGTCTAGAAGAGGAGATTCTGTAGAGAAAATAGATTCTTGTTTTCCCAAGTCTGGGGCTTAAGTGAGAAATGAGAGAGAAAATGCCTGCTAATGGGATGAAGGACAGGTTATGTTTATCGTGAATTAGTATCACTGCAAAAATGCTCAAAACCATTAACCTTTCATTTTATTTTTGAGTCTCGTGTAACATAGGCTAGCCTCAAAACAGCTACACAGGTGAGGATGGCCTTGAACTCCTAATCTTCCTGCCTTTAACTCCCGAGTTCTGAAATAGATGTGCGCCGCCATGCACAGTTTACTGTATACTCCAAAAGGATGTATTTTATATGTGAATTCTAGCATCGCAAACCTGGCTTCAATTTTTATCATTATGTTTAAGGTAAGTTCTCATGTAGCTCTTGCTGTCCTCAAACTTACTGGGTAGCTGACGTGTGGTTCCATGTCTGAGGCCTCCCTTAGCATGTTCAGGTATCACCGCATACCAAGCAGGAGAGGATGGAGAGGGGTCTGGATTGGGTGGGTAAGCAGGATCCTTGTCCAGGAGTGTGTGAGTATGTGTGTGTGTGTGTGTGTAGCGGGGGAGGTGTTCTCTGAGTATTTTAGGTGTCACAGTTCTTTGTAACAGTATTCAGTGAAACTTAGGTGATATTCAATGAAAGAGCATGTTTTGTTTGGGGGTAAACAAGGGACCTATGAACTTTGGAGGGCGGGAAGGGGTTTTTGGGGTGCACATAGATCACTGGCTGGAGTCTAAAGTACTGGGAAGGCCTCATTTGCATGAAGAGACATTCCAGGAAATTGAACCTGTAACTTTGCCAAGGACCCTGTGACATCTTCTTCCTCAGGTAGATATGGTCAAGTGTGCCTGCCTATGTGTTACTCTCTGTGATAATTCTCAGAAGAGTGTTTCCGTTAGTATTCCCATATACAGTTAGCTTTAAATAGGTGTTAGACGTATGTTTTTAAGAAGACAAGAATCTTCCTCAGGTAGAAAATGTGGGTCTAGCTCCCCAGATCAGTCAGAGAAGAGGAAGCCCTGCTGGGAAAAGGAGTCTCCCATTTTGCACTGAGCTCAAGGGGAGCTGTCCAGATGTGGTAGACCTAAAATAGCAGGATTCAACACTGAAGCCTGATTCTCCTGCCTCTGCCTCTCAAGTGCGGGACTATAGGTCAGGACACCACCTCCTGGCTACAAACCGACTCTTACAAGGCGAGGGAACTTGGGAAAATGGCAGCAATAGGAGAATAGGGAGTTCAAGGTCTGAGGTGATTCTCAGCTATGTAGTCTGGTCTACTCTACATAAGAACACTGCTAGTACCCATAAGGCCCTGGGTTAGATCTTCACAGACACTACACAGACCAAACTTGGTGTTGCACTTCTATCGTCTGAGCATTTGCTCAGAAGGCAGAGGCAGGAGGACCAGCAGTTCAAGGTCACTTTGGGCTTCATAGTGAATAGAAAACCAGCTAAGGCTACCCTGTCTGGAGATACCAGAGGACTTTTTCGGGGGGCATTGAAGCCAAGGCTGACAACATGAATTCTCTTCTATGACCCACATGATGTTAGGAGAGAATTGACTCCTGAAGACTCCTCCGGCCTTCAGAAGCATGCATGCACCTGGACACACCCAATGAGTAAGTAAATAAATAGGTAAATGAAACTTTTTTTTTTAAACAAAGGATAAAACTAAAGAAATCCTGTCTGTTCTGTAATCCTCAGACAGATGACCCACTGGCACATATATGTCTCCTGCTTCCAGTGTCCTTTGTCACTCTGCCTCATGGGTATCTTATCCAGACACCTCTTAGTAACCATCCCTGGCTGCCCATGGCACCCTCACTGCACACTTCTACACCGGCGTCCATGGGAGCACGCTGAGCTCCGTCAGACTGGCTGTCTCTGCTGCCAGTGCCAGCATCCGCCACTTCGATGGACTCAGGCCCTGGCTCCCCTGCTGACTTGCTGTGTCACCCAGTGAATCTCTGACCTGCTTGGTGCCAAATGGCAAGTGGAATGGCACCAACCTGTCTCCAGAGTCCCCTTGCTGCAAGTTTATTTTTGGACAAGGTTATGGCAACTGAAGTTTGCCCAGCCATTTTAACCACAGGTCTTATTTCAGCTGCTCCACTGGGGACTGATGGGATTCCTGGTGACAGACGTAGGGGCAGAGGAGTTCAGAACCGGGCGACTTTTCCCAGGGCCACCCAGCTGACACTGGAGAACACCCCCATGACTTTCCCAACTTCAGGCTCTTTGCTTGTTCCTTCCTTGGACTTCCCTCGTGACGATACCTTATTGCTGATTCCAAATGCCGGCTTGGAGGACATGGGCTTCTGCTCACTTCTGTTGTAGCTGAGTCCTGATTTTGTGTGACTGAGCAGAGGTGGTCTGGCTGACTCTGCCATGATGGTGGATAAATGTTTGCAAAGGAGACTGAAGTGGCCATGCATGGTGGTACGTGTCATAACCCTAGCGCTCAGAAGTCTGAGGCAGGGGGATCGAGAGTTTAAAGGCCAGTCAGGGCTACATATTGGAATCTGCTATCAGAAAATAAATAAATAGGGCTGAAGAGAGCACAGGAATTAAGTTCCCAGCACCCACTTCTGACCCGTCATAATAGCTTTTAACTCCATCTCCAGAGGGTGAAATGCCATTAACCTCATAGGCACTGAGTGCACATGGGCACACAAGCAGATAAAGATGCCTACACTTAATTAAATTAATCCTTAAATAAATAAAGGGTGACTCTCTGTTTCTGTCTCTCTTCCCCCGCCCCCCATCTCTTGCTCTCTCTCTCCTCTCTCTCTCTCTCTCTCTCTCTCTCTCTCTCTCTCTCTCTCTCTCTCTCTCTCTCTCACACACACACACACACACACACACATACACACACACACACAAGTAAATAAAATGCAAATTTTGTGTGTTCGTGGGGGGTACTTCAAACAGGGTTTCTCTGTGTAGCCCTGGCTGTTCTGGACTCACCTTGTAGACCGGGCTGGCCTCAAACCCACAGAGATCCACCTGTCTCTGCCTCCCAAGTGCTGGGATTAAAGGCGTGCACCACCACACCCGGCTAAAGTGCAAAAGTTTTAATTAAATAATTCAAAAACATAAAAATGGGGCTGATGAGATGGCTCAGGGGTTAAGAGCTCTGGCTGCTTTTCCAGAGGACCTAGTTCCAATTCCCAGCACCCACATAGTAGGTAGACTGTCTTTCTCCAGTTCCAGGGGATCAGATGCCCTATTCTGGCCTCCACACATATATGGAGGCACAGCACTCATACAAATAAAATACAAGTTAATAAATCTAAAAGTAACACAAGAATAGGGCTAGGGAAGTATCTGAATTAATATAGTGATTTTCCAATATGTGCGAAGTCCTGGGTTCGGTCCCCAGCACCTCATGAAGCAGTCTAGTGACGAATGCCTTGATCCAAACACTTGGGAGGTTAGGGCAAGAGGACCAGAAATTCAAGGTCATTCTCAGCCACAGCTATGTAGCAAGTTCAAAGCCAGGGCTGGGAAACAGGAGACCTTTATCACAAACAAACAAACAGAGGCAAATTGTTTAGAAATGCCTGTCTGACCTCTTCCAACCCACAAATCCATCTGACTCCTAGTGTGACCTAGAAGAACCTCTGCCTTTGTACGTGCTCATCCCCTTGGTCCTTTTCTTGCTTGAAATGAGATTGTTCTCCTATGCCCCTGTTACTCTCCCACCCTGTCCCCATCAAACAGCTGGCTGAGTACCCATTGATGGATGCCTGTGATGCCTCCCAGGTGGCTTTGCTAAGCTGGTCACCTAACTTCCAGTTGGCTTGCCTCCTCATGCAGAGAATGGCCCTTACTGACAGGCTGTTTCTTGCAAGGAAGGCTACCAGCTATATCATTTGTCATGTTGTCATGTTGGGTTACTGTTGCTGTGGTAAAACACCATAACCAAAGCTACTAGGGGAGAAAAGGGTTGATTTGGCTTATACGTCCACATTACGATTCATCATCAAAGGAAGTCAGGACAGGAACTCAAGCAGGGCAGGAACCTGGAGGCAGAAGCTGATGCAGAGACCATGGAGGGGTGCTGCTTACTTGCTTGTTCCCCATGGCTTACTCAGCTTGCTTTCTCATAGAACCCAGGACCACCAGCTTAAGAACGGCACCACCCACAGTGGGCTGGGCTCATTATTAAGAAAAATCATTAGTTAAGAAAATGCTGTTCAGGCTTGCCTACAGCCTGATCTTATGGCGGCATTTTCTTAATTGGGGTTCTCTCCTCTCAGATGGTTTTAGCTTACGTCAAGTTGCATAAAACTAGCCAGCACACATACAAAACCCAGAAAGGCAAATTCCCTGCCCCAAGAGACCACTCTAGGATAGCCATGCTTCAGACCCATCTGCCCATCCTCCTGGACCAAGGAGGGCTAGACAGGACTTGTGATCTGACTCAGAAATTTCTTCTTTCTCTCTGTCACGGAGATTCTTTCCTTCTACACACCTCAGCTTCCCAAGCTGTTCTCAGGCTAGGGCATGAGCACATTCTACCATAGTTAGCCTTTTGCTGTTGTAGGATCTCTGTATGTAGCTCTGGCTGGCCTGGAACTTTCTGTGTAGTGTTACAATTGTAGGCCCAGGCTGGCCTACGATTTACAGTAACTTTCCAGCTCTGCCTCCTGAGTTGCTGGTATTACAGGTTTGCCCTCACAAAACCCAGATCTTAACCATTTCCCTCATGTCCCTCAAGGCAGATTTTGAGGTCCCGGAGGACAATGATAATGTCCTATTTATTTCCATGTTCACGTTCCCTAGCTGGAGACCTGACATAGAGCAAGGACTCTGTATTGAAGTCAGCATAGCTTCGGATGGTCCCTAAGTCACGTTCCTCTGGCCTTCCTGCCTTCATCTCTATTTCTCTCCTTCTCCTGGCGTTCTCTGCTAATTGTGGCTTCTTCTCTTGTGCCTCTCCTCCCCAGCAAGTGACACAGACATGAGTTATTATGACTAAGTTTGGGGTGGGCTGTGGAAAAGGAGGAGAGAGAGCCTACCAGTGAGCTATACTCCCACCCTGAACGCCTCCTGCCTCTTAAAAATTAGAGTGGATGGAAGACTTAGGGGGAGGACCTGGAAGGAAGGGCTCCCATTGGGCTCCAAGGCAGAAACATTGGCAGAATTGAGCAGGGGCTTGTGTGGGTGGTGGGGTACAGCAGCTGGTCACACACCAGGTATGGGCTGCGTTATCGAGACCCCGAGTGCAAAGCTCATGTCCTCCTTAGCAGCCTTTGAGGTGAGTTTCCTTGATGGTCCCCTCCTGCTCCCAGTGCATCTTAGCTTCATAGATGCTCCAGGGACATTTCCACTCCGATTCATTCATCCCCACCCACTCACGGCACCAACCCACGTCACAGGAGGGATGCCTTGCCTCAGAAGCTTATTAACTTTCCAGGCAGCAGGCAGCTCATCAGTCACGGAGTCAGTGAGGGCCTTCTCAGCACCCCATTCTCCCTGGCACAGGCTGACTCAGTAGCCCCAGGTCTCAGCTGGGGTCTCTCGAAACCACAGGATACATTAAGACATCTAGTGGGGAGGGAGACCTGGGAACTGAGTACAGTAATTACCCAGTTGCAATGTCCTCGGTGGGTAAGTCAATCCTCTCTGCTATAATTTTTTATTTTGAAGAATTAAGACTGGGTAAATTATGGGAGTTAAAGCTTTTTGGCTCAGGTTTCTGGAGCCTGGGGAATCCTGACTGGTCTTTCCTCTCAAAGCAAACTAGCCACTAAGATGGGAAGATGTCTATGGGAAGTTGTGTTTCATTTTGTTCCTGAAAGACTGACAGAAAGAAAGAAAGGAAGGAAAGAAGAAAGGAAGGAAAAAGGAAAGAAGAAAGGAAGGAAAAGAGGAAAGAAGAAAGGAAGGAAAAAAGGAAAGAAGAAAGGAAGGAAAAAAGGAAAGAAGAAAGGAAGGAAAGAAGGAAGGAAGAAAGGAAAGAAGGAAGGAAGGAATGAATGAAAGAAAGGAAAGAAGGAAGGAAGAAAGAAAGGAAAGAAGGAAGGAATGAGTGAAAGAAAGAAAGGAAAGAAGGAAGGAAGGAAAGAAGGAAGAAAGAAAAGAAGGAAGGAAGGAAGAAAAGAAGGAAGGAAGGAAAGGAAGAAGGAAGAAAAGAAGGAAGGAAGGAATAAAAGAAGGAAGGAAGGAAAGGAGGAAGGAAGAAAAGAAGGAAGGAAGGAAAGGAGGAAGGAAGAAAAGAAGAAAGGAAGAAAGGAAAGAAGGAAGGAAGGAAGAAAAGAAGGAAAGGAAGGAAGGAAGGAAGCTGGGCAATGGCATTGCATGCCTTTAATCTCAGCACTGTGGAGGCAGAGGCAGGCGGATCTCTGTGAGTGTGAGGCCAGCCTGGCCTACAGAGCGAGTTCCAAGACAGCCAGGGCTGCACAGAGAAGCCCTGTCTCTGAAAACACTCATGTAAACAAAAGCAGGGCCTGCATGTCAGCACTGTGAGGGGGAGACACTAGGGCTAGCTGGCTGGCAGCCTACCTCAAGGTTGAGAAAGGCCCTTTCTCAGGGGAGTAAAGCAGAGATAGGGCAGGATACCTAGCGTCCTCATTTAGCATCTACATGGGCATGTACAAAAATGTGCCACACACACACACACACACACACACACACACACACACACACGCACACACACGTTAACTAAAAACAAAAACCAATAACAAAAGGTCGATGACTACCATACACCTTGAATTGTAGCCGCAGGCGAGAAGGAACAGGGCAGACTCTCTTGGAGGAGGGAAGAATTTTGAAGCGAGCCCAAGTGCAAGTGCTGAGTGCAAGCCACCTACTATCACAGCGCAGTTGCTTTCTTTCTCCAGGATGCAACAGAATGCTTTTGCCTTTGTACAAAGCCTCCCAAAGTCACTTGCTCGAGGTCCCCTGGATGATTCATTATACCTCACCTACTCCCAACACCTGGCTGATGGGGTTGAGGGTAGGTAGATAGAGGTGGGGTTGGGGGTAGGCAGATAGAGATGGGGTTGGGGGTAGGCAGATAGAGATGGGGTTGGGGGTAGGCAGATAGAGATGGGGTTGGGGGTAGGCAGATAGAGATGGGGTTGGGGGTAGACAAATAGAGATGGGGTTGGGGGTAGGCAGATAGAGATGGGGTTGGGGGTAGGCAGATAGAGATGGGGTTGGGGGTAGGCAAATAGAGATGGGGTTGGGGGTAGGCAGATAGAGATGGGGTTGGGGGTAGGCAGATAGAGATGGGGTTGGGGGTAGGCAGATAGAGATGGGGTTGGGGGTAGGCAGATAGAGATGGGGTTGGGAAGTCTGCTGGTGCCTCTCCTGCCACGTGAGTGAAGGTAGAACCCAGCACTTACAATGGTCTCCTGCAGGATGTTTCATGGGACAGATGGCTGAGGTGCCTATTAACATATCAAAATGGACCCATCTCCAGCTTCTCCCAGCATCCCTCAGTCCCTACCTACCACAGGGTGTGGCTGGCATACTGCCTTCTACCCTGAACTCTCCAGCCCAGTGGCTGGGCTGCCCTTCCTCAATAGGCTCTTCCCTAACATTTTGGTTACCAGCCCCTTTTGCACCTTTGACCTGGCTACTGTATCTTGCTCTCCTGCCTACATCCCACTTCCCCTCTCCCACTTCCCACAGGGCACACAGCTCAAGTCTGGTCACGTCCATTCTGGACTCTCCCAGATGTTCCTGCCTCTGGCTATACTCCATCACGTACCTACCACAAACCTTCTCCTCCTCCACACCCAGAAGCAGTCATCTCCCTTCCTTTCCCTTTATTTCTTCAGTCAGTCACCACGGACTGTATTTCCCCTCTCCTACCACCTGGTGGGGGTGAGGGGGGAGTGGAGATGGGAAGGGAGTCTGCCCAGGCCTCTCCTGCTGAGTAGAGGAGGGACGCAGCACTTACAGTGGTCTGGAAGTCACTGATATGTCTGCTTTCTGCTGCAGCTCACTAGGCCCCAGCAGTGGGATCTGCCTCCGCCAGCCTTCACATCTCCCCTCACAGTATTTGGTACACTGCAGGCTAACTGGCCCTCCAGCTTCCGAATGACTGTGTCTCTGCATCCCAATCTTGTCATTGGAGTCCTAGAATGATGTCATTTCACCAAGCTTTATTACGTGGGATCTTTGGATCAAATGAGGGTTTGGGGTTTGGTTGCTTTTTTTTTTTTTTAAGGCAGGGTCTCACTATGTATCTATCCCCAGCTGTCCTGGAACTCACTATGTAGACCAGGCTGGCCTCCAGTTCACTGTCTATGTCTCCTGAGTTTTGGGGATTACTGTTATGTATTTACTTCCTTAAGTAGTTTGCATAAAAGTAGAATTTCAGTAAGAAATTTCTTCAGTAACAATGTAACAATAACCTTCCCACCGGAGTGGTCTTTCCACTGGAGAACTCAGCGAGTAGCTCTGCTTTCTTCTTTTTTAGACAAGCTTTCATGTAGTCCATGCTGGCTTCAAACTGGCTCTGCAGACAGGATGAGTTCAACTCCTCATCTTCCTTCCTCTACCTCCCCCGTCCTTGCATGACGGGCATGTACCACCAATTCTGGTTTTCTGTGCTGCCTGTTAGGTAGCAAAGAAACCTGGGACAAGTCCTCACTCAGCACCAACACACACTTCTCACCTGTCCTCTACCCTAAATATCTCCCACCCAGGGGCTAGCCTTCTACCTCCCTTCCTCTGGCTTCTCTTTCCTGTACAACTCAGCCATTTTGGCCATGCACTCTCTTGGATCCTGGTATATTTTGGTTCTTCTCCCTCTCGTAGTCAGCAGTCCTTCTCAGTCCTCCTATGGTCTGTTTTCCTCCCTTACCTTCTCTTCCTCTCTCACTTCCTCCCCACGCTCCATGGCCCAGTTCAGTCTGGATCCTTTCAGATGCCTCCAGCTGTTTTCTCCCTCATATCTACTTAAAATTTCTCCCCTTAGCCATACTGAGGAGCGGACATGTCCTCATTCTTCGTTAAAGCCTAGGGCTTCGTGCAAGTCAAGCAAGCCTTCTACCAACTACATCCCCAGCCCAGCTTCAGCCGTAATTCTCTGCAAACACTGTGGGATGGAGAAACGATCTCTGTGGGGAGGAACAAACAAGCTAAGAGGACCCAGGCTGAGCCAGAAATCCAGCGTTATGCCCACCACAGACAGCGGTGCTCATGGGCACCAAGAGAGCAGGGGCGAGAAACTCAATAGACCAATGGCTCTCAACTTTCCTAATGATGAGACCCTTTAATATAGTTCCTCCGGTTGGGATGATCCCTAATCATAGAATTATTTCACTAATACTTCATAATTGTAATTTTATTAGTGATAGCAGTTACGATGCAAACATCCGATATGCAGGAAATCCGATATGCAACCCCCCCCCCCAAAAGGGGGAGTCTCAACTCACAAATTGAGAATCACGGCCATAGACCATGTAGATTCTGGAGAACCCTGGAAGGGAATCTTTGCTTTCTCACTGTGTACACAGAGGCAGCAGGGCAGGTGTTGAGTTAGAATAGATAGGTGTGTGTGCCAGACAAGACTGAAACTCAAGGACTTGGAGTAGATTGCCTAAGGTCACCTGGCTTGCCCTGTAGAGCCAGGCTTTGAAACCACGGCTGTCTTTACAGCAAGCTGCCAGCCCTCCTGGCTGTGAATCCTTGTGATTGTTTTTCCCCCATCTTCACCGGGCTGCTCCTGCTCAGCTTCGGGGAACCGGGACCATTGCTTTGTACGTCATCAATACGCGTTTTCAATTTCCTGCGTTCTGGTTCCCTGGGACTCAGGTGCAAAGGGGCCTCGGGTACCACGGACCAATCAGGCAAGAGAAATCTCACCTCAGAATGAGTGTATGTGAGTGTAGACAAAACAGCCGCATCAACAGTCACTCGGAACAGTGGTCCAGTCGCGTGTGCCTTTGCGAGGAAGGGAAACCAACATGACCCGTTTCGACAACTCAGAACACAGCAGACACCCACCAAGTACTAAGATCCTTGTATTCCCGAGCTTGTGTGTTTAGGGCTTCAGACACGGCTATAGAGAGACTCGAATTACATGGGGGGTGGGGGACCCTGTCTCTTGTTCTCTCTGTTTTTATGATGGGGTCGTTTGAGTCTGAGCAAGTCGGCTATGGGCAGCTCAGAGCCTACATGGGTTTGGTTTGTCTTTATATGTCTTCAGCATGTTCCATTCCACACAGGGCTACACAGTGAGACGTTCTGAAAAATAAAATAAAATAAATGCCTATGGAGTTAGAAGGGAAAGAAAGCATCTTTTCTACCTGACCCTGTCAAAGTCCCAGGGAACACTCTGGCTGGCCTGGATTGGTCTCCACCCTAGGGAGACAGATTAACAGAATGTTGATGGTCTGGCTGGATGTAATGGTACAGGCGTGTAATCCCATCTGCCCAGAGTGAAGGCAGGTGGATTCTGTGCTTTTTTAAAAGGCTGTCGGTGTGGTCCAGTGGTGGACACTCAGCAGGGTTCAATTCTAATGGTTTGAAAGAGGAGTATGGGACCACTTTGCCTATATCTCAGATTTCAGTGATAAAGACATTCAAGGAAGTGAGTTTGCTACAAGGACGGTTGGGGCCGAGCATAGAGACCTGTGACCTCGGCACTGCAGAGGTCAAGAGGTCAAGCGAGGGAGATGGCCCAGTGGATACAATGCTTGAGCAGCAACCGTGAGGACTGAAGAGCAGATGTCCAGTTCCTCCATAAAGCCGGGCAGCTCCGCACCTCACCTACACTCCCAGCGCAGGAGAGGCAAGATGGCTAACAAGAATCACACAAGAAAATAAAGCAGAGAGGGATGGAGGAAGACACCAGTATCATCTGCAGGCTTCCACACATGAACACATACACGCTTGTGTGAGTCCACACTTGTGAGATGCACACACACCACACATATTATGAACACATGCACACACATCCCATACACACATAAACACACACCACACAACACATACCACATCTATACCACACACACTAAATATACACCACAGACACACATACACCATATACATACCATATACATATACACCACTCACCATACACATATGCACATTCTACACATATACCACATATATATGTAACTACCTCACACCCACACATATATGCACCCCATATATCAAATACATATGCCACATACACATACCACATACATAAATATATACACACCTACATAGCACACACACATACACATAACCCACACACACACTACACACATATACAACACACTTTAAAAACACATGCACACTACTTATACACACACACCACACACATGCACATACACCCATACCACATACATAGCAAATGCATGTGCTCACACATAAACACATTACATTTATCACAAACACACATACCATATACGCCATGCACCATGCACACACCATACATGCATACCACATACATATATGCACATACCATATATCCATACCAAATACATACATACCACACACATACACCACATACACACACCACAAATACATACCACATGTGCTCATAAGCATGCACATACACAAAAGGTTCAAGGCCGTGCATGAAGGTTAGCATTATCAACTTGGCAACATGTAGAATTAGCTCCTGTCTCTGCCTCCTCAGTACTGGGATGAAAGGTGTGTACTATCATGCCTGGCCTTCTCCATCCACCTTTATATGAATCCAATGTAAGCCAATCGCCTTGCAGGGTAAGTGCATTTACCCATGGAACCATCTTATGGGCCCCAAGACTGTGAGGAAAGAAGGAAGGAGGGAGGGAGTAGAGAGGGAGAAAGGGAGAAAGGAAAGAAACCAAGAGAGAGACCTGGTATGGTAGTGCTCACCCACAGTCCTGGCAATTGGGAGGCAGAGGCAGGAGAATCAGGAGTTCAAGGCTGTACTTTTCTATAAAGTGAGAACTCATATAAAAAGAATAACATGTGCCTGGAGCGGTGGATGGGGAAGAGCACTGCTGCTGTGCAGAGGGCCTGCGTTTCGTTCCCAGCACCCACCTGTGACTACAACCACTAAAACTCCAGGGATCCAGTGCCCTCTTCTGGCCTCCACAGGTACTGCACTTATGTGCACAGAACCAACTCCCTCAAAAACAACAAATACAGAACACACACATAATCAAAATAAGAAGAAACCTTTCTTCCTTATGCCTTTCAACTACCTTGGCAAGATATGAAAGTGTCCTCATTTCTGTGAACTGCTTGGTTGGTGTCTTAGTTACTTTTCTCTTGCTGTGATAATCCACCATGACCAAGGCACCTTACAGGAGGAAGGGTTTAATTGAGGTAAACAACTCCAGGCTGATGGGAGCCCCACTGTCATGGTAACTGAGTCAGTCTTACAACTCCAGGCTGGTGGGAGCCCCACTGTCATGGTGGGGAGCAGGACAGCAGGCAGACAAACACTGCATTGTAGCAACATCTGTAGCTCACATCTGACCCACAAACAGGAAGCAGAGAGTCACTGGGGATGCCAGGAGGCCTTTGAAACCTCTTGCCACCCCCCAGTGACACAGGACACACTTCCTTCAACAAGGCTTCTAATCCTTCCCAAACAGCCACCATCTGAGTACCAAGTATCCAAATAATGAGGCTATGGGGCCATTCAAGTTCAAATCCCCGCAGTGGGCAAGTGTGCACAGTGCCCTTCCGTTTCCTATGGTGAAGCTTTGAGGTGCTGCCTTCAAGGGTCCTCTAGATGCACATTTGGGAACAGCTTTCCTTCCAGTGCTTGCTGAACTCGGGTCAGTAGTGACGAGGCAGCGTAGGGCAAGCACAGCGTTAGGTCCTGTTCATCAGTGTTTCTAATTTGGTATTGGGCTGGAGAGAGTTCCGTGGTAAAGCACTTGCCTAGCATGCCTCAGGTCGTGCGTTCTATCCCAACCCCAAAGGGGTGAGGGGAACAAGAATGTCTTAGGAGAACATTTAATTGGGGCTGGCTTATAGTTTCAGAGGTTTAATCCATTGTTAAAATGGTGGGAAGCATGGTGGTGTGCAAGCAGACCTAGTGCTGGAGAAGGAGCTGACAGTTCCATATCTTGATCCACAGGCAACAAAAGGGGATTGTGTGCCATTGGTGTAGGGTGAGCATAGGAGACCTCAAAACCCACCTCCACAATGACACACTTCCTCCAACAAGGCCACACCTCCTAATAGTGCCACTCTCTATGGGCCAAGCATCCAAGCACAGGAGTCTGTGGATTCCACACCTGTTCAAACCATCACTAAGACCTAAGCTCATTACGGAGACTCATACCCACAATCCCAGCATCTGAGAGATAGAAATAAATGTGTGAATTCAAGACCAGCCTCCACTACATAGTGAGTTCAAAACCAGCCTGGGCTACATAAGACCTTGCCCCCCCCCCCCAAAAAAAAAAAAATCAGAAAAAGTCATTGTCGCAAAACAAACAAAAACAAAATTAATATTTAGTTGTCATGGATGTTTGCATGAATTTTGATTTGCTGAAGTATTGCTGGGGAATCTTAAGTGCTTTGATGACTGCGCTGTTTCAGTGTGCACTTTAACCGTGGACCAGAGTCTCCCTGCCCTGCGCTATGACAGCTTGGGCAGATTTTATTTAAGAGAAGAAAACCAACCAACCAAACAAACAAACAAACAAACAAACAAACAAAACTGTGGCTATCAAGATGGCTCAGCAAGTAAGAGGACTTGCTGAGGGGGGGCCCGAGTTCGAATCCCCAGCATCTGGGTTAATGTGTGTGTGTTTTTTTTTTTTTTTTTAAAGCTGGATGTGGCCTCTGGTGCGTGTAACCCCTTATATGCTATGTAGGGATGCAAAGGCAGGGGATTGCTGCAACTTGCAGTCCATCAGCCTAGCTCCAGTGACATGGGATAAAGTAGAGAATGATAGAGCAGGACACATTCTTGATCTACACATTCACACTCTTACACACATGACACACTCACATACACTTACATATACACTCTCACATACTCACACACTCACACATACTCAAACACACTCACATTTACACATATACACACAAATACACACTCACTCACATACACTTACATACACACACATACACACACACTCAAACACACTCACATTTACACATACACACACAAATACACATTCACACACTCACATACACTTACACACACATACTCACACACTCAAACACACTCACATTTACACATACACACACAAATACATACACACATACACTTACATACACACACATAGTCACACACTCACACACACTCAAACACATTCACATTTACACATACACACACAAATACACACTCACACACAGACACACGCACACTCATACACAAAATCTTGTTAATTTTTAGTTTAGTTTAGTTATTTTTCAACATCGTCTCCTTATATTACCAACTGGAAGTCCTGATATAATCAGTTTGCCTTGAACTACTCTGACCTTCCTGCTTAAGTCTCCCAAGTGCTGCGATTTCATGCATGAGCCAAAACATCCTTTAATGTTAATCTTCACTCTACTTTTCTTGGCTGTTGTTTCTTCCTCTTTAGAAAGGACTAAAATATTAATACTTTTTAAAAAATGTTGTGGGCTCCGGGTGGTGGTGGTGGTGGTGACACACGACTTTAGTCCCAGAACTTAGGAGGCAGAGGCAGGCAGATCTTTGTGAGTTCAAGGTCAGCCTGGTCTACAGAGTGAGTTTCAGGACAGTTAAGGTTACACAGAGAAACCCCGTCTCAAAAAACAAAGCAAAACAAAACAAGCAAAATAAACCAAGCTCTAAAAAGAGGTTGTGATCATAACCACTTGGGGGCGCCATAGAACAGCTTTTAAAGTCGATCTCTCCATTTAGGCGATCCTCCTGCAGAGCTCCACGGTTTGAATTCCTTCAGTCTTGAGAGGAAAACTCATCCATTTTGTGATTCTCTGACTTTCTAGAGGCTTGGCTCAAAACACACAGTTCAATGTAAGGATATGTTTTTAGGACAGAAGCCTTGTCTAGCTTGCGTGAAGCTCTAGCTTTGATCTCTACACCGATTGAGCAAGCAACAAAAATATCAGCATAGAAAAGAAAACCAAAACCGCCCCATATTTGTATTCTTTTCTGAAGTACCCAAAGAGAGCCAAGCAAGGGACTATTGACAGGGTTCTCATACCTAGAACCAGGGTTAAGCACTGTGCGTCTTAGGGAAGTGGAGACAGTGGTTGTGATCATAAGATAAACTCCAACATTTGTGAGTTTGCCTGGTTCCTATAATTCAAGATGGGGGAAAGTATCTTGTAGAAGGACCAGTCGTTGAAATTTGTCTTGTATCTTTACTTTGTCCCTGCGAACTGGGACATGTGGTCACCTTACTTGTTTGATCTCTTTTGCTCATCCGTGAGGTGGAGAGAAGACTGGAGAAACAAAGAGACTCATGGGTGCTGAGTAAGATAGAGATGCCAAGGCATGGTGGCGCATAGCTTTTGCCGCACTCCGGAGGCAGAGGCAGGTGGATCTCTATGAGTTCAAGTCAGCCTAGTCTATTAGAGCAAGTTGCAGGACAGCCAAGGCTAGGCAGAGAAACTCTGTCTGGAAAACCAAAATTAAAGTTTAAAAAAAAATTGTAAGAGTGTTTGAAACCTACAGTATTTCTTGATGACAGCAGGAATCTAGTTGTTGGCTTTTGTTTGTGTGTTGTTTTGTTCTTTTCCTTTTGGAATGTCTCCATGTTAATCCTGGCTGTCCTGGGACTCACTTTGTAGACCAGGCTGGCTTCAAACTCAGAGATCGGCCTGTCTCTGTCTCCTGAGTGCTGGGATTAAAGTGTGTGCCACCATTCCTGGCTCCAAAAACATTTTAAACAGAGACTCGTTGTGTTGTGATTGTTTATTTGTTTTAAAGATTTTAAAAATTTACGTGTAAATGTGGGTATTGTGCACTTGCATGCAATGCCTGTGGGATCCAGAAGAGGGCGCCAGGGGCTGCCTGACAATGGGGCTGAGACCCTAACTCAGTTCTGAAAGGATTCTCCAGCCCCTGTTGTTTGTTTTGAGACAGGGTCTCAGTATGTAGTCCTGGCTGGCCTGAAATTCACCATGTAGACCAGGCTAGTCTCAAACTTGCAGCAATCCTCCAGTCTCAGCCTTTCAGGTGCAGAGACTCTAGGTGAATGCTGCTCTGTGCTTTTGTCACAGTGCCTATGTATTCAACTTTACTAAAATAAATTTGCTGAGGGCTTATTACACATTAAAAATGTTAGTATTTATGTATATTATATGGGATTTGAATATATATTTACATATATGTTCACCTATTTTGGGGTTTTTGCTTTTGGGTTTTTGTTTGTTTGTTTGTTTGTTTGTTTTTTTAACATGATCTCATGTAGCCTAAACTAATGATTAGCTGAGGATAGCCTGAAGCTCCTGGCCCTCTTGCATCTGCCTCCCACCGGCCACACAACGGGCTAAAACATTTTTTAATTGACACATTATAATTGGATATATATATATATATATGGTCTACAATGTGATATGTCATTTCAGGTATACAATGAACAATGCTTAAATTGAGACAACTGGGTTATGTGCCCATCTGTCTATCCGCTTGTCCATCTGTCACCTGCGTTAAGAACATTCAAACCCCTTTCTACCAGCTACTCAGAAACATTCAATTCATTGTTGCCAGCTACAGTCTTCCTATAATGCTATTACGGGAATACTAAAAAGTGATCGCCACTTCTCAAGGATGATTTCAGAACACAAGAAAGGGTTTGTAGAACATGGGGGAAAATATGTCTTGGAATATAGATCAGAGGTAGAACTCCTACTTGCTTAGCAATGCTTGGGCTTGATCCCCAACAAGTAAAGAAGAAAAAAAAAGAACAGTAAAAATGCAATTAAGATATGCCTTCGGCTCCCCAAATCAATTACACAGTCTTTCCAGCCCAACCAACAAACTATTGCCTGGGTGTGGCTGTAATAACACCCACGATCCCAGGACTCAGGACGCAGATGCAGGCTGAGTGCCAGGAGTTCAAGTCTGGCCTGGGTTACAGAATGATACCCTGTATAAAAAAAACAAAACAAAACAAAAAAAAACACAGTCAACAACAACAACACATTAAAAGAACACACACATACACACACCACACACACACACACACACACACACACACATACACACACACACACACACACACACACACACACACACACACACACACACACGCAAGGTCAGGTAACTCTTATCTTAGTTTGGTTCCTGATCCCAGGAACACACAGCATCTCTCACTTTAGCACTCTTTACTTTGTTACAGGACGTCAAACCTTGGAGCCTTATCTCTCAAAGCAAAGCAAATGTCTCCCTTGCTCAAACATGCCCTGTGTTTATAGAGTGCTCTGAGCTAAAATGCCCCACCTCAGTCCTGCCTACCAAACAAACCTGCCTCTGGCTTTACTAGACCCCACTCAAGATCTCTTCTCCAGTGTCTTCACAGAGTGGCTGCTGCGTGTGTATCATCTGCAGAGTCTGTTCATGACTCTGGCAAGAAGGAGGGTCTCCTCTGACCTGTTTTTTCTTAAGAATTATTTATTTTATGTATTTGAGTACACTGTAGCTGTCAGACACACCAGAAGAGAGAGGACATCGGATCCCATTACAGATGGTCGTGAGTCACCATGTGGTTGCTGGGATTTGAACTCAAGACCTCTGGAAGAGCAGTCAGTGCTCTTAACTGCTGAGCCATCTCTCTAGCCCCTCCCCCTTTTCTTAACACGGGCTCTCATGTTATGTAGCCCTGGTTAGCCTGGAACTCATGTAGAAGCAGGTTCACCTGGAAACCTGAAAGATACAGCCTCCTGCCTCTGCCTCCTGAGTGTTGGAATTAAAGGCGTACATTATCTATCATGCTTGGCCTATTTTATCTTTAAATTTTTCTTTTATCTCTCTATTTGCAGCCAATAAATACTTGACAAATTGTGTGCGGGATTCTAATCGTAGGATCTGGACTCTGGTTTTGTTAGTGTTTAGGTTTATGATATTGGGCAAGGTGTGTACTTTCATCAAGTCTTGGTTTCCTTATCTGTAGTATGGGTATCATAACCGCGGTAGACTTCCACCAGGGTAAACCTCATCATGCCCTTAAGGTGCTAAGTTACCACCATACAGGGCCTATTGAAAGCTGCATAGTGTCAGAGGAAAGAAAGATCCACGTATAGAGAAATGGCCAAGGGCTTCCTGGAGGCGGTAGGGATGACAGAGTTGGGATTTGAATTCAGGAGGAAGAGGGAACCTTCCAGGCAACAGGATCTGAGTGAGAAGTTAAGCAACAGAAAGCAAGGTTTGTACTGAGAGCAGCTCAATCAGGACCTAGAGAATACCTCTGGAGACATTCCCCAGGAAGAGAGACAGAAAGAAAGCATAGTGGGTGTGTTATCTAGACGTGTGGATTTCAGGTTGTATGTGTGGAACTCATGGCTAGCAGTCTGCCAAAATGCTCTGTCCTTGGCTTTGTCTTTCAGAGGTCAGAAGTGGTAAAATGTGTGGGAAAAGTAAGTTGCAGTGCACACCCTTAATCCCAGCGCTCGGGAGGCAGAGGCTGGTGGGTCTCTGTGAGCTTCCGGTCAACCTGGTCGACAGAGGGAGTTCCAGGCCAGCCACGGTTAGGCCATGTTTTAGAAAAAGGATAGAAAAATGATACCTGTATGCTGGTTATTAACAGGGTTACATTCAAAGTCCTGCATATGTATTGAAGAATTAATCACAGGGACCATGAATGGAGGCCCAAAATTGGATGGCTTGCCTCTCAGGCCACAAAATTCAGGGCCAGCACCCCCATCCTCAAAGAGTTGAGAAAAATATAAAAGGAATCTAGGCATGGTGGTGTGTGCCTATCATCTCAAGATGTAGAGACAGGATCAGGAGTTTGAGGTCATCCTTGGTTACACTGTGACATTGAGGCTAGCCTGGGTTACGTGAGACCCTATCTCAGTCTCCTTCCCCAAAAAGTGAATTAGACTAGTTTGTGGAGAAAGAACTAGAGGGAGGTGGAGTAGAAAGGGCTGTTTATGAGGTTAGTTTGAGCCAAAGGATCAATATAGTCACCCGATTTGTTGACAGAAATATAAAGGTGTCCCTTGCCATAGTTGAGACTAGTTGAGACCAGTCGTCCAGAAGGGCCACGGCCTCACTTCTGGCCACACCCAGATATTTCACTTATTACATTTGTCAGCAGGAGAAAGCCCAGCTCTGGAGGGCGGCTTCTCTCACATCACCTCAGCCCAGTGTGTTCATTGCCCCACCCCCACCCCTCAGCTGTCAGGGTTTCCGGCTGCCCCCAAATTCCTAACTGCTGCCCTCAGTTAAAGCTCAGTTAAAGAGAGCTGCCTCAGGGACCATCGCTCCAGCCAGGCCCACAGCCAGTGACTGAGAAACGGAGACACAAAAAGCTTCCTGTGCTGCTGGGATCGTTGGAGCTCTCCAGCTGAGGGTCAGGCCAAGACAAGCTCAAGTTAGGGCTTGTTGGGCTCAGACTCTTCCCCTGTGTTGTTCAACTTCCTCTTCAGCCCTTTTGTCCTCCCTCAATAAAATTCTGATCATAAGCTCTCTTACATGATCTCTCTCTCTCCTTCTTCCTCTCTCTGTCTCTCTCTTGTGTGTGTGTGTTAAAACTCCGGGCTGTGAGTAGACTAGGCAAGTGCTCCACCCATGAGTTATAACCCTGTCCCTCTGTCTGCTTTTATGTTGATTTGCATGAGATTCCTGC